>NC_052157.1:159809441-160139941 GCF_902713615.1 Scyliorhinus canicula
TTCAGTCCCAATGCTGGAATGTCGACAGGGCCCAGAGCCTTTGCAGTGTCCAGTGTCATCAGCGGTTCCTTGACAACATGTGTAGTGAATCCCAGTTAGCTGAAGACTGATATCTGTGGTGCCAGGGAGCTCCAGACGAGGCGGAGGTGGGTTTACCGCTCACCAGTCTGGCTGACGAGGGTTGCAAATGCTTCTGCCTTGTCTTTTGTACTGATGTGCCGGGCTCCCAGGAAGGGGATACTTGTGGAGCAGTGGGTTGTCATCCCTTCCTCCGAGCCTGAAGCTCCAGGTTCGAGTCCCACTACAGGACCTGGTGGCTGAGGAAGTTACATTTATAAAACAGCCAAACTGGTGGAGTATCAATCAGTAAATCCTTCAAGCATATACCAAAGGGCAATGGTAAAAGTGGGAGATTTCTGGTTGTGATGTGATCGAAACAAGTTGGCTCCTGTAGCACAGCTATCCGCAGCTCTTGGCCACAACATGCGTTTAGAAATGTGTGTTGCCACAGCAACTTGGACTCCTTACGGGAAGCTGGTTGTCTCCGTTGACTGGATGGCCGGTGTGGATCAGCATGGGGTTCAATCTCCATTCTGGCTGGGTGGATTTGGGACCTGCCTCCTTGCTCTACCCCTGGTGGAGATTGTGTGTCCACCTTGCCTCTGGGCAGAGAATTCAAGGACGTCTTAGTGGAACCTCCTGCTTCAGTTGTTTGTTTAATTTTCCACCATCATTCACAACTGGATGTAGCAGGATTGCAGAGCTGAGATCTGATCTGTTGGTTGTGGGATGGTTTAGCTCCGTCTATCGTTTGCTGCTTCCACTGTTTGGCACCCAAATAGTCCTGTGTTGCAGCTTTACCCTCATTTTTCAGTGTGCCTGGAGCTGCTCCTGGCATGCCCTCCTCCACTCTTCAATGAACCAGGGTTAATCCCATGACTTGATGGTAATGAGGGATATGCCGGGCCATGAGTTTACAGATTATGGGTGAGTACAATTCTGTTGCTGCTGATGGCCCACTAACCCTCATGGGTGCCCAGTCTTGAGTTGCTGGATCTGGTGAAATCCATCCCATTGAGCAGTTGTAGTGCCACACAACACGATGAAGAGTACCCTCAATGCGAAGACAGGACGTGGTCTTCATCAACACTGTCATGGACAGATGTATCTGTGACGGTAGATGGTTAAGGACCAAGCTGAGTCACCACCTGCCTCACATCCAGTCTGGAAGATGTGCCCTTCAGAAATTAACATCTTTCCCCGTGTCTGCGTGGGTTTCACCCCCACAACCCAAAGATGTGCAGGCTAGGTGGATTGGCCACGCTAAATTGCCCCTTAATTGGAAAAAATAATTGGGTACTCTAAATTTATTTTAAAAAAAGAAATTAACATCTTGGCCTCTTTGTTCTGTTAGCACCCAAGAGGGCAATTTTATCAAAATGAATCAGAGGACCTGGGTGTACATGTGCATATGTCATTGATGGTGGCAGGAGAGGTGGAGAGAGTAGTTAATGGTCTTTATTAATAGGGGCACAGAGTAAATCGCAAGGAGGTTATGTTGAATTTCTATAAGACACTAGTATGGCCTCAGCTGGAATATTGTGTCCAGTTGTGGGTTCCGCACTTTTGGAAGGATGTGAAGGCAATAGAGAGGATGGGGAAAAGAATGGTTCCAGGAACGTGGAACTTCAGCTGTGAAGATAGATTGGAGGAATTGGGACTGTTTATCTTGGAGTAAAGAATGCTGAGAGGTGATTTGATAGAGGTATTCAAAATCACGAGGGAGACGCTGTTCCCACTCATGAAAGAATCAAGAATTAGCGAAAGAAACTAAAGTGCGATAAGAAATGTCTTCTTCACGCAGCGAGTATTTAGGGTGCGAAATGCGCTGTCTGAGCGGGAGGTGGAGGTAAGTGCATGTGAGGCTTTCTAAAGGGAATTTGATTGTTATTTGAAAAGGAGCAATGGGCAGCATTACGGCGAGAAGGTGGGAGAATGGCACTCAGCTCACTCGAGGACAGGTACAGACCTGTGGGCCGAATATACAGGTACAGACCGATGGGCTGAATGGCCTCTTTCAGTGCCATAACAATGATCTAATTCTGTAAATTGGCAGCTTGTTGCCCTGATGATTTCTCACAGAATCTATCCTTTCAAAGTATAATATCCTCAGGAGTCCCACGGAGGTTATCATACATAGATCATAGAAAATTACAGTGCAGAAGGAGGCTATTTGACCAATCGAGTCTGCACCGGCCCTTGGAAAGAGCACCCTACTTAAGCCCACACCACCACCCTATCCCCGTAACCCCACCTAACCTTTTGGACACTAAGGGGAAATTTAGCATGGCCAATCCACATAACCTGCGCATCTTTGGTTTAACAATAAATGTTTATTTAGTCAAACATAAGTAAAAGCCCAAACGCGCCCTACAGCACATAAGACCCAGCCGGGACTACTGGTCTTGCCAGTCCCAATCTGGGCCGGCTTTTAAGTGCCTGTTTCACAAGCCCCAGCAGCCGACCTCCGTCCCTCAGCGGGCACGGGGAGATCAATTGGGTTATCCCTTGGGTCGCGAGGGTTATTTGACAAAATTCATGTAATACTGAAAATGGAACTTGGAGGTTCACGGAAGTATGTACTTGTATCCGATCTAATCGCACACATCCTAGTTTCAATGGGCATACCCATCATGGTTAAGGTGTCTATATAAGTGTTCGTGTTATATATCCCCACCCCCACATTCTCCCCGTGTCTGTGTGGGTCTCACCCCCACAACCCAAAGATGTACAGGGTAGGTGGATTGGCCACGCTAAATTGCCCCTTAATTTTTTTTTTTTTTTTTTATAAATTTAGTGTACCCAATCATTTTTCCAATTAAGGGGCAATTTAGCATGGCCAATCCACCTAGCTTGCACGTTTTTGGGTTGTGGGGGCGAAACCCACGCAGACACGGGGAGAATGTGCAAACTCCACACGGACAGTGACCCAGAGCCGTGATTGAACCTGGGACCTCAGCGCCGTGAGGCGGTTGTGCTAACCACTAGGCCACCGTGCTGCCCTAATTGCCCCTTAATGGGGGAAAAAAAGAATTGGGTACTCTAAATTATATATCCCCACCCCAACTCCTCCAAGGTCCTGGCTCTCATTGGCCAGTTCCACAGCTGACATCACCCCACCCATTCATACAGCAGTGAACATCAGCTGATGATCTACAGCGAAGCATCAGTGTTGCACATTTACCAGCCATGCTGTGGAGTTGCCGGCGTTGGACTGGGGTGGGCACAGTTCGAAGTCTTACACCAGGTTAAAGTCCAACAGGTTTGTTTAGAATCACGAGCTTCCAGAGCACTGCTCCTTCCTCAGGTCACTCACCTGATTAAAGAGCTGCGCTCCAAAAGCTAGTGTTTGAAACAAAGCTGATCATCTGATCATGGACAGTGATCATGAGGGGCCATTCCCCTCCCTCTGTCTCTCACCCAGAATCACTAAGGCCAATTATTTCTACTCACACGCCCAATCCAAAGGTACGTCATCCACCTGACAGGAACTTGCGTCACATCCAAGCTCCAAAAGGTGAGATTGAATTGTGTGACTGACCCTCAATAGCAATCTTCCATTTGCAGCTTCTTGACAAAATTCACTTTCCAAGGAATGGTTCGAATCCCACCGGGTAACCGTGGGTTAAATTTGCTCACAAAGAAACTTCTCAGCCTCAGGGTATTCCGAAACATTTTGCAGCCCGTGAAGTACTTTTTAAAAATGTAGTCACTGTTATAAATTGGGAAATGCAGCAGCCAATTTGCACAAGGTCCCACAAATAGCAACGTGATAAATGTTCAGATTATTTTTGCTGCTGGGATGATGGTTGAGGGATAACTATTGGCCAAAACACCAGAGAGAACTCCTCTGCTCAGCTGCCGGGAGTTCTGCAGACAGGTTTTCCTATTCCTGGTCTCCTGGCAAAGACGGAATGGAGTTGACAGATAATTCAGCAGATCGGTTGTGAGATGGAGGATCAGAGAGCTGCAGCAAAGGGTACCAGTCGTAGTGTCTAATGGACAAAACCTAAAGGCAGGGCAATTGTTAGCAGAACAAGGGTCACTGAACTTTTGCAGTGGTTAGCACTGCTGCCTCACAGCTCCAGGGATGCAGATTCAATTCCCGCCTTGGGTCACTGTGTGCAGTTTGCATGTTCTCCTCGTGTCTGCGTGGGTTTCCTCCGGGTGCTCCAGTTTCCTCCCAGTCTAAAGACGAAGTGAATTGGCCACGCTAACTTTCCCCTTAGTGTCCAAGGGTTAGGTGGGGTTACAGGGATAGGGCAGGGGATTGGGCCTAGGTAGGGTGCTCTATCAGTGCAGAGGCTGGTGCATTCCCGATGGGCCAAATGACCTCCTTCTGCCCTGAGGGATTCTATAATGAAAGGGGGATCTCACAGAACTCTACAAAATTCTAACAGGTCTAGACAGACCTGGACAGCATGCTAGTACAGTGGGTAGCACTATTGCTTCACAGCAACAGGGTTCCAGGTTCGATTCCCAGCTTGGATCACTGTCTGTCCAAAGTCTGTACGTTCTCCCTGTGTCTGCGTGGGTTTCCTCCGGGTGCTCCGGTTTCCTCCTCCAAGTCCCAAAAGACATGCTGTCAGGTGAATTGGAGATCCTGTATTCTCCCTCCGTGTACCCGAACAGGCGCCGGAATATGGCAAATAGGAGTTTTTCACAGTGACTTCTTTGCAGTGTTAATGTAAGCCCACTTGTGACAATGAAGATTATCATTATTATCCGAGTAGATGCAGGAAGATGTACCCAATGGTGGGAGTGTCCAGAACCAGGGTCACAGTCTGAGGATATGGGATAGACCATTTAGGACAGAGATGTTGAGAAATTTCTTCACCCAGAGAGTGGTCAGCCTGTGGAATTCGCTAATATGGAAAACAGTTGCGGCCAAATACTATGTTTCAAAGATATAACACTTAGGGCGAAGGGGATCAAAGGTCATGGGGGAGGGGAAGCGGGATTAAGCTATTGAAATGGATGATCAGCCATGATCAGAATTTATGGCGGAGCAGGCTCGAAGGCCAACGGCGTCCTCCTGCTCCTATTTTCCGTATTTCTGTGAACCCATGCTCCCATTCATCAAATGATAACACATTAGAGCTAAATGGAGCTACTGTCCATTTGGAGGTTTGTAATGCATTGCCTAGGGCGGTGTCTTCATAAAGTGGCCAAACAGCTGGACTATCAACCCTGTAAATTCTTCCAACATATGCCAATGGCAGGCGGTAGGAGTGGGGGATTCCTGGCATGCCACGTGATCATTGCTACCCATGGCTGCACAGTATAACAAGCATGTAAAAATACATGTTGGCACATCAACTTGGGCCTGCTTGGAGTGTTGGGTGCCTCAGTTGGCTGCATGGCCAGTGCGATCACATTGGGGGTAACAGCATGGGGTTTGATCCTTGTTCTGTGTAGTGGGGGTGGAAGGTGGATTTGGGACCCGTCTCCTTCTCCTAACCATGGTGGAGAGCCTGACCCTGTAACTGGGACCTAGAGAACTGAAAAACACATTCCACTTCTCCCAAGGCTGCGAAGACGCCACGATGGCCCAGGGGTCTCGGAATTGAAGATTTAGGTGCAACGCATTGAAGGGTCATTGGGGCGTCCCAACAAGTCTTTTTATTCCATTATCTTTGAACATTTTGATTTGCTTTAAAAACATTGGAAATGAGAGGAAAAGGCCGTTGGTTAAGAGTCAAGATTCTTCCAACTGAGCAACAAAGGTTCTGCTCCCTTTCCAATTGTCTGGATCAATGGCAGGTGTGGGAGAGGAGCTCTTTGAGGAAGGCGATCATGGGAAGGAATCTCCAGGAATAAACCCAACCAAGGTTGGCAACAATGTTCTGGTCCCCCGACCCCAATCCCAATCCCGAGTTTAACGTCAACGTTCTCCCTCACACCTGGGAACATTCTTGGATGAAAAAGACACGGGTGGAAGCACTTTATTAATTATATTTTGCTGCACACAACACATTACAATCGCAATATAACAAGCTCAGTGATTCGATCCCACATGAGCTGCGTCTCCTCCGGGATACACAGGCAACAGCCACAGGCCGAGCACAGGAATGGGACATTAGACACCGGCAGCTTGGGGATGATTGTGGACAGGGGGCAGGAAGCTGGAATTGGCTCTTGGCAGCCGCAGCATTTCCTGATTGCAGCTCCCAACACTGACATTGGAAACCTCACTGTGTCCTGGATACAGGAGCCGAGTTTGGAGAGGGAACCTCGACACTCGGAACAGCAGAATGTTTGTAACTGCTGGCTGCCACTCAGCCGTTCACAAAAGGCTCAGCTATGCAAACTCGCTCCCCACTGAGCAGAGAGGAATTACAGAGACACCAGCTATTTAGCCCAATTGGCGCCTCTCTCCTCTCACATGATAGTTTCAAATCAATCAGTACAAATACAATGTGACCATCGAGGCAAAGTTATCACCCTGAACTGCCAAGGAATCAAGTTCATATTTTTGACAACTTGCCTTCATGTGGGCGGCTCGGTAGTGCTGTAGTTAGCACTGTAGCTTCACAGCGCCAGGGACCCAGTTTGATTCACGGCTTGAGTCACTGTCTGTGTGGAGTCTGCACGTTAACCCCGTGTCTGCGTGGGTTTCCTCCGGGTGCTCCGGTTTCCTCCCACAAGTCCCAAAAGACGTGCTGTTTAATAATTTGGACATTCTGAATTCTCCCTTTGTGTACCCAAACAGGCGCAACACTTCTCCCGTTGCAGATTCTCACTGGCAAACACTGCTACCCCTCAACAGAGAGAGCTGGTAGGGGAATGGCGCCTTGGTGGCTGTATGCCTGTACACTGGGTAAAAATGGGAGTTATGTGACCCTCAGCAATCTTCAGTTTCCAGCTTCTTGATTTAAAAAAACCCTCACTTTCCATGATCACAATCCCATGATGTCACTGGCATCAAACTTGCCTCTTCCCATCGTATCTTTCAATTCATTTCTCATTCACGTTGATCCAAATTCGCCTTTAATGCATCACTGCTATTCACCTCAACTACTCCTGCACCAGAGTTTAAAATCTTTTCACACTGGATAGATAGTATGGTACAGAAATAGGCCATTCACACCCCCCCCTCCCCCAGTCGATGGCATTGCTTATGCACCACGCAAGCCTAATTTTGACCCAAACAAAAGGGGAATTAGGGATGAATATGTGAAAGGAAGACATTGGTCGGACACTCAGGAAAGAGGAGAGTGGAACTCTGGGTTAGTTTTTCCAAGTGGGCAATGATGGGCCAAATGGCATCCTCCTGCACAGGAACCTTCAGCAACAACATCCCTTGAGCCAGTCACCCACCATTCTGTAATCCACTGGAAATATGCACATCTTGACAATGTTGGGAGTTTTCTATAGGCCACCTAATAGTTCTAGGGATGTAGAGGAAAGGATGGCGAAGATGATTCTGGAAAAGAGCGAAAGTAACAGGGTAGTTGTTATGGGAGACTTTAACTTTCCAAATATTGACTGGAAAAGATATAGTTCGAGTACATTAGATGGGTCATTCTTTGTACAATGTGTGCAGGAGGGTTTCCTGACACAATATGTTGACAGGCCAACAAGAGGCGAGGCCACATTGGATTTGGTTTTGGGTAATGAACCAGGCCAGGTGTTAGATCTGGAGGTAGGTGAGCACTTTGGAAACAGTGACCACAATTCGGTGACCTTTACGTTAGTGATGGAAAGGGATAAGTATACCCCGCAGGGCAAGAGTTATAGCTGGGGGAAGGGCAATTATGATGCCATTAGACATGACTTAGGATGTGTTGGTTGGAGAAGTAGGCTGCAAGGGTTGGGCACACTGGATATGTGGAGCTTGTTCAAGGAACAGCTATTGCATGTTCTTGATAAGTACGTACCAGTCAGGCAGGGAGGAAGGGGTCGAGCGAGGGAACCGTGGTTTACCAAAGAAGTGGAATCTCTTGTTAAGAGGAAGAAGGAGGCCTATGTGAAGATGAGGCGTGAAGTTTCAGTTGGGGCGCTTGATATTTACAAGGAAGCGAGGAAGGATCTAAAGAGATAGCTGAGACGAGCAAGGAGGGGACATGAGAAGTCTTTGGCAGGTAGGATCAAGGAAAACCCAAAAGCTTTCTATAGGTATGTCAGGAATAAAAGAATGACTAGGGTAAGAGTAGGGCCAGTCAAGGACAGTGGTGGGAAGTTGTGTGTGGAGGCTGAGGAGATAAGCGAGATACTAAATGAATACTTTTTGTCAGTATTCACTCAAGAAAAAGATAATATTGTGGAGGAGAATGCTGAGACCCAGGCTATTAGAATAGATGGCATTGAGGTGCGTAGGGAAGAAGTGTTGGCAATTCTGGACAAGGTGAAAATAGATAAGTCCCCGGGGCCGGATGGGATTTATCCTAGGATTCTCTGGGAAGCCAGGGAAGAGATTGCTGAGCCTTTGGCTTTGATTTTTAGGTCATCATTGGCTACAGGAATAGTGCCAGAGGACTGGAGGATAGCAAATGTGGTCCCTTTGTTCAAGAAGGGGAGTAGAGATAACCCCGGTAACTATAGGCCGGTGAGCCTAACGTCTGTGGTGGGTAAAGTCTTGGAGAGGATTATAAAAGATACGATTTATAATCATCTAGATAGGAATAATATGATTAGGGACAGTCAGCATGGTTTTGTGAAGGGTAGGTCATGCCTCACAAACCTTATCGAGTTCTTTGAGAAGGTGACTGAACAGGTAGACGAGGGTAGAGCAGTTGATGTGGTGTATATGGATTTCAGTAAAGCGTTTGATAAGGTTCCCCACGGTCGTCTATTGCAGAAAATACGGAGGCTGGGGATTGAGGGTGATTTAGAGATGTGGATCAGAAATTGGCTAGTTGAAAGAAGACAGAGAGTGGTAGTTGATGGGAAATGTTCAGAATGGAGTTCAGTTACGAGTGGCGTACCACAAGGATCTGTTCTGGGGCCATTGCTGTTTGTCATTTTTATAAATGACCTAGAGGAGGGCGCAGAAGGATGGGTGAGTAAATTTGCAGACGACACTAAAGTCGGTGGAGTTGTAGACAGTGCGGAAGGATGTTGCAGGTTACAGAGGGACATAGATAAGCTGCAGAGCTGGGCTGAGAGGTGGAAAATGGAGTTTAATGTGGAGAAGTGTGAGGTGATTCACTTTGGAAAGAATAACAGAAATGCGGAATATTTGGCTAATGGTAAAATTCTTGGTAGTGTGGATGAGCAGAGGGATCTCGGTGTCCATGTACATAGATCCCTGAAAGTTGCCACCCAGGTTGATAGGGTTGTGAAGAAGGCCTATGGTGTGTTGGCCTTTATTGGTAGAGGGATTGAGTTCCGGAGCCATGAGGTCATGTTGCAGTTGTACAAAACTCTAGTACGGCCGCATTTGGAGTATTGCGTACAGTTCTGGTCGCCTCATTATAGGAAGGACGTGGAAGCTTTGGAACGGGTGCAGAGGAGATTTACCAGGATGTTGCCTGGTATGGAGGGAAAATCTTATGAGGAAAGGCTGATGGACTTGAGGTTGTTTTCGTTAGAGAGAAGAAGGTTAAGAGGTGACTTAATAGAGGCATACAAAATGATCAGAGGTTTAGATAGGGTGGACAGCGAGAGCCTTCTCCCGCGGATGGAGGTGGCTAGCACGAGGGGACATAGCCTTAAATTGAGGGGTAATAGATATAGGACAGAGGTCAGAGGTGGGTTTTTTACACAAAGAGTGGTGAGGCCGTGGAATGCCCTACCTGCAACAGTAGTGAACATGCCAACATTGAGGGCATTTAAAAATTTATTGGATAAGCATATGGATGATAAGGGCATAGTGTAGGTTAGATGGCCTTTAGATTTTTTCCATGTCGGTGCAACATCGAGGGCCGAAGGGCCTGTACTGCGCTGTATCGTTCTAATGCATAATATGGGGAGGAGCCTTATGCAAACCAATTAATAGTGAAGCCCAGGACGTAACCTGGCAGCTGCTGGTTGGTCAGCGTTAAGGTACTTTCCAACTCTCTCAGCCCCTTCCCAACCTTTCAGAAGGTCCAAAATGCAACTCACATCCAAAAGAAAGTGTATGTGTGCAGCGGGGGGGGGGGGGGGGGGGGGAATGTTTAACACTGAAAATCATTGCACCCCATGAACAGAACAGACGATTATGTGTGGTTTATAAGGTGTTAGTGAGGCCACACCTGGAGTATTGTGTTCAGTTTTGGTCTCCTTACCTGAGAAAGGACATACTGGCGCTCGAGGGTGTGCAGAGGAGATTCACTAGGTTAATCCCAGAGCTGAAGGTGTTGGATTACGACGAGAGGTTGAGTAGACTGGGACTGTACTCGTTGGAATTTAGAAGGATGAGGGAGGATCTTATAGAAACATTTAAAATTATGAAGGGAATAGATAGGATAGATGCGGGCAGGTTGTTTCCACTGGCGGGTGAAAGCAGAACGAGGGGGCATAACCTCAAAATAAGGGGAAGTAGATTTAGGACTGAGTTTAGGAGGAACTTCTTCACCCAAAGGGTTGTGAATCAATGGAATTCCTTGCCCAGTGAAGAAGTTGAGGCTCCTTCAGTAAATGTTTTCAAGATAAAGATAGATAATTTTTTGAATTTAGAGGAATAAAGGGTTATGGTGTTCGGACGGGAAAGTGGAGCTGAGTCCACAAAAGATCAGCCATGATCTCATTGAATGGCGGAGCAGGCTCGAGGGGTGAGATGGCCACTCCTGCATGGTGGAGCAGGCTCGAGGGGCCGAATGGCCACTCCTGCTCCTGGATCTTATGTTCTTACACTCGGAGGTAAGATACACTAAATTTATTGTTAAAAAAAGAATAGAGTACCTATTTTTTTTCCAGTTAAGGGGCAATTTAGCGTCAATCCGCCTGCACTGCACATCTTTTGGGGATTGTGGAGGTCACACACACGCGGGGAGAATGTGCAAAAGAATTTCCAATTCCAGTCAATGCCCAATATTACACATCCCTCCAGTCAATGCCCAATATTACACATCCCTCCAGTCAATGCCCAATATTACACATCCCTCCGCATTCAATGCCCAATGTGACATATCCCTCCAGTCAATGCCCAATATGACATATCCCTCCAGTCAATGCCCAATATGACATATCCCTCCAGTCAATGCCCAATATTACACATCCCTCCACAGTCAATGCCCAATATTACACATCCCTCCAGTCAATTCCCAATATTACACATCCCTCCAGTCAATGCCCAATATTACACATCCCTCCACAATGCCCAATATTACACATCCCTCCACAATGCCCAATATTACACATCCCTCCACAATGCCCAATATTACACATCATTCCACAGTCAATGCCCAATATTACATATCCCTCCAGTCAATGCCCAATATTACACATCCCTCCAGTCAATGCCCAATATTACACATCCCTCCAGTCAATGCCCAATATTACACATCCCTCCAGTCAATGCCCAATATTACACATCCCTCCAGTCAATGCCCAATATTACACATCCCTCCAGTCAATGCCCAATATTACACATCCCTCCAGTCAATGCCCAATATTACACATCCCTCCAGTCAATGCCCAATATTACACATCCCTCCAGTCAATGCCCAATATTACACATCCCTCCACAATGCCCAATATTACACATCCCTCCACAATGCCCAATATTACACATCCCTCCACAATGCCCAATATTACACATCATTCCACAGTCAATGCCCAATATTACATATCCCTCCAGTCAATGCCCAATATTACACATCCCTCCAGTCAATGCCCAATATTACACATCCCTCCAGTCAATGCCCAATATTACACATCCCTCCAGTCAATGCCCAATGTTACACATCCCTCCACAATGCCCAATATTACACATCCCTCAATGCCCAATATTACACATCCCTCCAGTCAATGCCCAATAATACATATTCCTCGAGTCAATGCCCAATATTACTCATCCCTCCACAATGCCCAATATTACACATCCCTCCACAGTCAATGCCCAATATGACATATCCCTCCAGTCAATGCCCAATATGACATATCCCTCCAGTCAATGCCCAATATTACACATCCCTCCAGTCAATGCCCAATATTACACATCCCTCCAGTCAATGCCCAATATGACATCCCCCTCCAGTCAATGCCCAATATTACATATCCCTCCAGTCAATGCCCAATATTACACATCCCTCCAGTCAATGCCCAATACTACACATTCCTCCAGTCAATGCCCAATATGACATATCGCTCCAGTCAATGCCCAATATTACACATCCCTCCAGTCAATGCCCAATATTACACATCCCTCCACAGTCAATGCCCAATATTACATATCCCTCCACAATGCCCAATATTACACATCCCTCCAGTCAATGCCCAATATTACACATCCCTCCAGTCAATGCCCAATATTACACATCCCTCCACCGTCAATGCCCAATATTACATATCCCTCCACAATCAATGCCCAATATTACATATCCCTCCACAATGTCCAATATTACATATCCCTCCAGTCAATGCCCAATATTACACATCCCTCCAGTCAATGCCCAATATTACACATCCCTCCATAGTCAATGCCCAATATTACACATCCCTGCAGTCAATGCCCAATATTACACATCCCTCCAGTCAATGCCCAATATTACATTTCCCTCCAGTCAATGCCCAATATTACACATCCCTCCAGTCAATGCCCAATATTACACATCCCTTCACAATGCCCAATATTACATATCCCTCCAGTCAATGCCCAATATTACACATCCCTCCACAGTCAATGCCCAATATTACATATCCCTCCACAATGCCCAATATTACACATCCCTCCAGTCAATGCCCAATATTACACATCCCTCCAGTCAATGCCCAATATTACACATCCCTCCACCGTCAATGCCCAATATTACATATCCCTCCACAATCAATGCCCAATATTACATATCCCTCCACAATGTCCAATATTACATATCCCTCCAGTCAATGACCAATATTACACATCCCTCCAGTCAATGCCCAATATTACACATCCCTCCATAGTCAATGCCCAATATTACACATCCCTGCAGTCAATGCCCAATATTACACATCCCTCCAGTCAATGCCCAATATTACATTTCCCTCCAGTCAATGCCCAATATTACACATCCCTCCAGTCAATGCCCAATATTACACATCCCTCCACAATGCCCAATATTACATATCCCTCCAGTCAATGCCCAATATTACACATCCCTCCAGTCAATGCCCAATATTACACATCACTGCAGTCAATGCCCAATATTACACATCCCTCCACCGTCAATGCCCAATATGACATATCCCACCAGTCAATGCCCAATATTACATTTCCCTCCAGTCAATGCCCAATATTACACATCCCTCCAGTCAATGCCCAATATTACACATCCCTCCAGTCGATGCCCAATATTACATATCCCTCCAGTCAATGCCCAATATTACACATCCCTCCAGTCAATGCCCAATATTACACATTCCTCCACAATGCCCACTATTACACATCCCTCCAGTCAATACCCAATATTACACATCCCTCCAGTCAATGCCCAATGTGACAATTCCCTCCAGTCAATGCCCAATGTGACATATCCCTCCAGTCAATGCCCAATATTACACATCCCTCCAGTCAATGCCCAATATTACACATCCCTGCAGTCAATGCACAATATTACACATCCCTCCAGTCAATGCCCAATATGACATATCCCTCCAGTCAATGCCCAATATTACACATCCCTCCAGTCAATGCCCAATATTAAGGGATAGGATTTCTGAGCATCTGGAAAGGCATTGCTTGATTAGGGATAGTCAGCACGGATTTGTGAGGGGTAGGTCTTGCCTTACAAGTCTTATTGAATTTTTTGAGGAGGTGACCAAGCATGTGGATGAAGGTAAAGTAGTGAATGTAGTGTACATGGATTTTAGTAAGGCATTTGATAAGGTTCCCCATGGTAGGCTTATGCAGAAAGTAAGGAGGCATGGGATAGTGGGAAATTTGGCCAGTTGGATAACAAACTGGCTAACCGATAGAAGACAGAGAGTGGTGGTGGATGGCAAATATTCAGCCTGGAGCCCAGTTATCAGTGGCGTACCGCAGGGATCAGTTCTGGGTCCTCTGCTGTTTGTGATTTTCATTAACGACTTGGATGAGGGAGTTGAAGGGTGGGTCAGTAAATTTGCAGATGATACGAAGATTGGTGGAGTTGTGGATAGTGAGGAGGGCTGTTGTCGGCTTCAAAGAGACATAGATAGAATGCAGAGCTGGGCTGAGAAGTGGCAGATGGAGTTTAACCCTGACAAGCGTGAGGTTGTCCATTTTGGAAGGACAAATCTGAATGCGGAATACAGGGTTAATGGTAGGGTTCTTGGCAATGTGGAGGAGCAGAGAGATCTTGGGGTCTATGTTCATAGTTCTTTGAAAGTTGGCACTCAAGTGGATAGAGCTGTGAAGAAGGCCTATGGTGTGCTAGCGTTCATTAGCAGAGGGATTGAATTTAAGAGCCGTGAGGTGATGATGCAGCTGTACAAAACCTTGGTCAGGCCACATTTGGAGTACTGTGTGCAGTTCTGGTCACCTCATTTTAGGAAGGATGTGGAAGCTTTGGAAAAGGTGCAAAGGAGATTTACCAGGATGTTGCCTGGAATGGAGAGTAGGTCATACGAGGAAAGGTTGAGGGTGCTAGGCCTTTTCTCATTAGAACGGAGAAGGATGAGGGGCGACTTGATAGAGGTTTATAAGATGATCAGGGGAATAGATAGAGTAGACAGTCAGAGACTTTTTCCCCGGGTGGAACACACCATTACAAGGGGACATAAATTTAAGATAAATGGTGGAAGATATAGAGGGGATGTCAGAGGTAGGTTCTTTACCCAGAGAGTAGTGGGGGCACGGAATGCACTGCCTGTGGTAGTAGTTGAGTCGGAAAAGTTAGGGACCTTCAAGCGGCTATTGGATAGGTACTTGGATTAGGGTAGAATAATGGAGTGTAGGTTAACTTCTTAAGGGCAGCACGGTAGCATTGTGGATAGCACAATTGCTTCACAGGTCCAGGGTCCCAAGTTCGATTTCGACTTGGGTCACTGTCTGTGTGGAGTCTGCACATCCTCCCCGTGACTGCGTGGGTTTCCTCCGGGTGCTCCGGTTTCCTCCCACAGTCCAAAGATGTGCAGGTTGGGTGGATTGGCCATGAAAAATTGTCCAAAATTCTATGATTAACCTAGGACAAAAGTTCGGCGCAACATCGTGGGCCGAAGGGCCTGTTCTGTGCTGTATTTCTCTAAAAATTACACATCCCTCCACAGTCAATGCCCAATATTACACATCCCTCCAGTCAATGCCCAATATTACATATCCCACCAGTCAATGCCCAATATTACACATCCCTCCAGTCAATGCCCAATATTACACATCCCTCCAGTCAATGCCCAATATTACACATCCCTCCAGTCAATGCCCAATATTACACATCCCTCCAGTCAATGCCCAATGTGACAATTCCCTCCAGTCAATGCCCAATGTGACATATCCCTCCAGTCAATGCCCAATATTACACATCCCTCCAGTCAATGCCCAATATTACACATCCCTGCAGTCAATGCCCAATATTACACATCCCTGCAGTCAATGCCCAATATTACACATCCCTCCAGTCAATGCCCAATGTGACAATTCCCTCCAGTCAATGCCCAATGTGACATATCCCTCCAGTCAATGCCCAATATTACACATCCCTCCAGTCAATGCCCAATATTACACATCCCTCCAGTCAATGCCCAATATGACACATCCCTCCAGTCAATGCCCAATATGACATATCCCTCCAGTCAATGCCCAATATTACACATCCCTGCAGTCAATGCCCAATATTACAAATCCCTCCAGTCAATGCCCAATATTACACATCCCTCCAGTCAATGCCCAATATTACACATCCCTCCAGTCAATGCCCAATATTACACATCCCTCCAGTCAATGCCCAATATTACACATCCCTCCACAGTCAATGCCCAATATTACACATCCCTCCAGTCAATGCCCAATATTACATATCCCTCCAGTCAATGCCCAATATTACACATCCCTCCAGTCAATGCCCAATATTACACATCCCTCCAGTCAATGCCCAATATGACACATCCCTCCAGTCAATGCCCAATATTACACATCCCTCCAGTCAATGCCCAATATTACACATCCCTCCAGTCAATGCCCAATATTACACATCCCTCCACAGTCAATGCCCAATATTACACATCCCTCCAGTCAATGCCCAATATTACATATCCCTCCAGTCAATGCCCAATATTACACATCCCTCCAGTCAATGCCCAATATTACACATCCCTCCAGTCAATGCCCAATATTACACATCTCTCCACAGTCAGTGCCCAATATTACACATCCCTCCAGTCAATGCCCAATATTACACATCCCTCCAGTCAATGCCCAATATTACACATCCCTCCAGTCAATGCCCAATATTACACATCCCTCCAGTCAATGCCCAATATTACACATCCCTCCAGTCAATGCAAAATGTGACAATTCCCTCCAGTCAATGCCCAATGTGACATATCCCTCCAGTCAATGCCCAATATTACACATCCCTGCAGTCAATGCCCAATATTACACATCCCTGCAGTCAATGCCCAATATTACACATCCCTGCAGTCAATGCCCAATATTACACATCCCTCCAGTCAATGCCCAATATTACACATCCCTGCAGTCAATGCCCAATATTACACATCCCTCAAGTCAATGCCCAATATGACATATCCCTCCACAGTCAATGCCCAATATTACATTTCCCTCCAGTCAATGCCCAATATTACACATCCCTCCAGTCAATGCCCAACATTACACATTCCTCCACAATGCCCACTATTACACATCCCTCCAGTCAATACCCAATTTTACACATCCCTCCAGTCAATGCCCAATGTGCCAATTCCCTCCAGTCAATGCCCAATGTGACATATCCCTCCAGTCAATGCCCAATATTACACATCCCTCCAGTCAATGCCCAATATTACACATCCCTGCAGTCAATGCCCAATATTACACATCCCTCCAGTCAATGCCCAATATTACACATCCCTCCAGTCAATGCCCAATATTACACATTCCTCCACAATGCCCACTATTACACATCCCTCCAGTCAATACCCAATATTACACATCCCTCCAGTCAATGCCCAATGTGACAATTCCCTCCAGTCAATGCCCAATGTGACATATCCCTCCAGTCAATGCCCAATATTACACATCCCTCCAGTCAATGCCCAATATTACACATCCCTGCAGTCAATGCCCAATATTACACATCCCTCCAGTCAATGCCCAATATGACATATCCCTCCAGTCAATGCCCAATATTACACATCCCTCCAGTCAATGCCCAATATTACACATCCCTCCAGTCAATGCCCAATATTACACATCCCTCCAGTCAATGCCCAATATTACACATCCCTCCAGTCAATGCCCAATATTACACATCCCTCCAGTCAATGCCCAATATTACACATCCCTCCACAGTCAATGCCCAATATTACACATCCCTCCACAGTCAAAGCCCAAATACCTCATGTGAATAATTGCGAATTAGAAAGGCCGATATTTGTAGTGGACATAATGTGTACACATTAGGATTGAAAAATGAAATTCCAAATTGTTACAACGAGCCCACAGGGGGGATTTGTTGCAAAGTCAGGTCAAAGCTTTTCAAATTCCTAAATTAACCTGTCCACTAAGAAAAAGGCTAAATTGCAGTTACTCCAATCTATTTCCTGCTTCCTGAGAGGAGGCTTGAAGTGAAATGAAGTCTGTTCCAGGGCACTGTCTGCTCTACTTTACGGCCAAGGTCGTGGCTAAACCTCTAAGGTTGGAGCTCGGGAGCTGTGCTTGTAGATTGAACCTTGGAAGATAATTCCATGTTTAAACTGATCTGAAAGCAGATTAATTCAATACCCTGGAAGATCAACCTCACTTATACATTCATTAATGTCCGATTGACGCACTTTAATTATTCAAATTCAAACTTCCCAATTAATTTGTCAGGTTCTCAGACACACTGTCATCTGTAGTTAAAATCGCCCAAAAACCTGCGTTACTTGTGCCGCTGAGTCTGAACAATCTGTTAAATACAACAAACACTTACCGTACATTCGTTCTTAATAAACTTACAGTATTGGGCTCGGGTCACGTTCTTGGAGATTTATCTGTCTGGCGTTGTGAAGATTGGGTTGGGAAAATTCCACACCCAGCTTTTGAAATGTGACCTGGCCAGCGAGCTACCTGGCGTTTAAATAATCTGCTTCAGCCTGTAGGAAATTTATTCTGTCGCAATGTTACTGGTAACTCTCACTCGTAACCGCTGTCTGCTCACCACCCCCACCCCATTTGTGATTTTTGTTCAAATTGAAATTCCGATTATTTTATCAGTCCTGAAATCCATTGTCGGCCAATTGTGCTCAACTAATTTGCCCAGAATCTCCCCCACATGAAATGTCATCCATATCCCAGAGCATGGCTCCCGAGAAACTCAAAACTGATTCAGAAATTAACTGGGAGGGGGGAAAAATTCTGCTGGGTGAGTTAGAGCAACAATTTAAAAATTAACAGGACTCAATAATTCAGGACCCAGGTTGTAGTATAAATAAATGATCTG
This sequence comes from Scyliorhinus canicula, assembly GCF_902713615.1. Classification (NCBI taxonomy): domain Eukaryota; kingdom Metazoa; phylum Chordata; class Chondrichthyes; order Carcharhiniformes; family Scyliorhinidae; genus Scyliorhinus; species Scyliorhinus canicula. The sequence continues at coordinate 159,828,185 of NC_052157.1, forward strand.
AAGGAAAATGTGCGTGGCCTGATTAGTAAATTTGCAGATGACACGAAGATTGGCAGAGTTGCTGATAGTGCCAACGATTGTCAGAGGCTACAACAGGTTATATATAGATTGGAGACTTGAACACAGAAATGGCAGGTGGAGTTTAATCCGGACAAATGTAGGGTGATGCATTTGAGGATCAAATCTAGGTATGAGTTATACTGTAAATGGCAGAACCCTTAGAACATTAACATACAGAGGGATCTGGGTGTGCAGGTCCACTAAATGTGGAAGCACAGGTGGGCCAAGGTGATGAAGAAGGCATATGCCAGGCTTGCCTTCATCAGCTGGGGCACTGAGTACAGGAGTTGGGAAATCAATATAAAACCTTGGTTAGGCCGCATTTGGAGTATTGCGTGCAGTTCTGGTCACCACATTATCAGAAGGATGTGGACGCTTTGGAGAGAGTGCAAAGAAGTTCACCAGGATATTGTCTAGTTTCGAGGGTATTGGCTGTGAGGAGAGGTTGAATAAATTTCACTGGGAAGGAGGAGGCTGAGGGGAGACCTGATACAAAATTATGAGATTCACCTGAGGAAGTGCTCCAAAAGCTAGTGATTCGAAACAAACCTGTTGGACTTTAATCTGGTGTTGTAAGACATCTCACTGTGCTCACCCCAGTCCAACGCCGGCATCTCCACATCATGGTTACAAAATTATGAGAGGCATAGACAGGGTGGATAGACAGAGGCTTTTTCCAAGGTTGAAAGTGACAATTACAAGGGGGCACAGGTTCAAGGTGAGATGTGCAGGTTAAGTTTTTCATGCAGACAGTGGTGGGTGCCTGGAACGCGTTGCCAGAGGATGTGGTGCAAGTAGGCACATTAACAACATTTAAGAGGCATCTGGATGGATATATGAATAGGGAGGAAATAGAGGAATATTGACCAAGTACGGGCAGAAGGTTTTTTTTAGTTAGGGCACCATGATCGGCACAGGCTCGGGGGGCCGAAGGGTCTGTTCCGGAGCTGTGCTTTTCTTTATTCTTTGTTAAGCTCCCACATAGTTGGGAGCAACCACTTGATCTCTCTGAAAGAGAGGTCAGAGTCCTGGTTCAACGGGAGTTCATTCACCCCAATGAAGCACATTTAGCAGATGCTGTAGAGCAAGGAACCTGCTCACTTTTTGAAAACCGCGCCCTGAGCTTCAGGTCTGGAAATCAGGTTTTGCGTTTACATTCGAGGAGACACGGCTGCCTCAGGACAGATAGACCCATAAAATTGCCCCTATCTGGCCCAACAAAGACTGTACCAAAGAGATGGAGCTACAGCAGTGCTGCTATCTGAGCACATAGTGACACAGTGGTTAGCACTGCTGCCCCACAGCACCAGGGACCCGGGTTCAATTCCAGCATCGGGTGACTGTGCGGTATTTGCACGTTCTCCCAGTCTCTGCGTGGGTTTCGTCCAGGTGGGCCGGTTTCCTCCTACAGTCCAAAGATGTGCACGAGGTGGATTGACCATACTAAATTGCCCCATAGTGTCCAAAAGTGTGTAGGTTAGGTTGAGGGGATAGGGCAGGGGAGTGGGCCTAGGTAGAGTGCTCTTTCTGCTTGGGGGGGGGGGGGGGTCAGTGTAGACTCGATGGGCTGAATGACATCCTTCTGCACTGTAGGGATTCTATGATTCCAGTGCGGTCCAGGCCCAGTACTCCCAGAGTACATGGTGCTATCACAATGCACAGCAGGATATCAGGATGAGCCTCTGGCTTCGCTAATGGAAGGAACAGCAACACAAACACAACTAATGGCATAGCTCTCGAGTTAGCTCTGTTGCAGTAAATTTAATGTGTGGTCCCCCGGTCTGCACTCCACTCACCCAATCACTCAGGAAGACTGTAAGGAAAAATTGTAAAGCTCTCACAGTCAGACAGAGACTGCCCCCTTCTGTGTCTTGTAAATAAATACAATTTAATCATCTCAATTTTTAAAATGTATTCATTCGCGAGAGGTGGGTGTCGCTGGCAAGGGCATTTATTGACCATCCCCAATTGCCTTTGAGAAGGTGGAGGAATTCCTTCACAGACAGAGATGCTTTCCAGACAGTGACTGGGCCCTGATTTATCATCAATGCGGCCAGACTCCCTCAGTGTTGCAATTTTGCAAATGATGTGTTTAAATGCTATGTGGCTTTTGAATTTGGAGGCGTGCGCGCTCAGGTAAGCAAAACCGACATGCTGTTTGTATTAAGCAGTGACCAATAATGAAGAAAGAAAAACAGGACAAAAGACTCCATGTCAACATTTATAATAGTCACCATGTGGCGTGTTTGATGGATGGAAATCCATCCTAAAATATGATTACATGAACAATCACTAGTGTTGCATACATAATATTAGCATTAACTCTATAGAACTGATAAGAATACATATTAAATATACTACATTTGTCTCTTTTTCTACTTATTTTGTTTTTAAGATTTATTTTAAAACCATAATTTTGATTCATTCAAACAGATGCACCAACTGTACTGAAGCAAAATCATTTTTTGGCAGGTGAAGAAATTAGATAAAATTTAAAAATATTTATTGATAAAAAAGATGCTTTCAGCTCTCTACACAATAAAAAATAAGTGTGACCAACAATTCGGGTCTGTGCAGGGCAGCAACCATTGTCCAGTTAACAGTGTCCCGTTGGCTCAGCATTAGTTTGGGATTTCCTCATTTACCTGCGGTCTGACCAGAACAGATGTACAACCTCAAGACAAAACACGTCATCGTACTTTTCACACACCCTGTCAGCAATTCCATCCCAACTCCGAACAAATCATACTTCTGTACTGATTGCTAAAATGGTCACTCTCTACCTTGCCCTCTGCCACACAGAAACAACTCCATCCTGCCCAGAACTAAACTCAGTTATAAATCGAATCAACACAGAGCAGAAAGCTACACTGAGACACTGAATCTTACTGTACAAGAGATAGAGGGAAAACAAGAAATAGGCAAGGAGGAATTACCCGACAAGGGACCGATTAGCAGTGCACGAAAAAAAAACACAGCGTACGTCAATCCAAGCTCAACTAAAATGATTCCCCCCCCCCCTCCCCAAGTTGCGAAGGAGATGTGTATTAAGGCTTTTGTTTCCAAAACAGGAATATCTGACAGCACCCGTTTGGTTCTGGTCTTTTGTGAGTTGTACCACAGATGTTGGAAACAGTGACTCTCATCAACATGGGCTTGCAAACGGCATTCCAGAAATTGCATATTAGACCACGGTCAGGAACGAGACATCACCAGTTGCCTTAACCACCGTGCAACTCCATCTACTCTACTGGGGAGGAAGGTCACCTTTGAGGAGTTCAAATCACATGTGGTCATACACAGTAACCAATAATTGTGTAATGATTCTCTGCTTTTTCAACAAGTCACTGATTTGTTTAAAATAAATCATTAATTTGTTAGGTTGATGCAGCCTGCAAATAAATGTCATACAAACTTGCTTATAATATGTGATTTCCACCATCCTCCCCCTACCCCTCCAATTGAAGTTAAGACTTTTCATAAATTGAACAGCCGGTATTGAGCTGTTGAGTGGAGTTTGCACCCGGATCGGTGGGAGAACCTGCACTCCTGCAGTGGTGCGAGTGCCCTCCGTTTATTCTGCATTGGCTGTCAATGGTTCAATTGCAGGTTATGGACAACCTAGATCCAATGAGGCCCAGTATTACTAATCACCTATTCCACGTGGGGTGTCCCTATGTCACCGGGGCCCTCACGGCATCAGATTTACTTCAATTCGTGGGAAGAGTCACTGACCGAGGTTTGAAACTATTATTTGCACCGGTGAAATTTGTTCTCTGACCTCCGAAGGACACTTTAAAAGTCAGGAAAAGATCACTTGTGCTCGCGTTCATCAATTTTGCCCCTTAACAGGGGAGAAAGAGTAAAACAGATATTTGATCGCTGGTGTGTAGAGGACAATTTTTAAGTTGATGTTAAACCACACTGGAGATCATATTGTGGTGTACATGTGTGATTTAGCCACACATACAACATACAAGACACTCAACAGTCAAGACAAAATAGTTACCTTCTTACAAACTTTATTCTTGTAGGTTATGTACCTTGTACCAAACTCTGCTGTGAATTTCAGTTTAAAATAAGATTGCATATTTTAACATACACGTTCACGTAAGCCTCAAATTAAGGAGCACACCCCACTACACTCCAGGACAACATCTGGAAATATCCTCTACACATCACCAACCCATGGCAATTACCACAAATCAATTTTCTCCCATCTCGGGACAAAACAGAAATGGCTTACAAAAAAAATACACGATTAATAATGTCTCATGGCATCATCTTTACATGATCACATCAAACCAGTGACATCCCTGGCAGCAGAAGCACGCCTGGCTTGCTGGAGTTACTTATGGCTTTTAGAATTTGTCATTTTCTATCTGATTTGTCTGTGTCCACAATGCAGGGTCAGACATCTAGATCTAGGAATGTCCAGGGAGTGAAATTTAAACTTAAAAGAAAACACTTCAGGGCCAGAAAGGCAGCAGCATTTGAAATTTAGTGGAAATTTAAGTTTAGGTATTTGGGAACTCTATTTGAATGTGAGAGCTGTGATAGACCAGCTTGTGGCTTCAAATCATTTACAGAGTTGGCGTAGGTGTGAGAGGGCGAATTTGAGGAAATCGCGCCCCTCACCCTCAACGCCGAGAAAATAGAGCCCGATTCCAGCAGGGTATGAAGCTGGGATCAACATTGGCACTGGCGTGATAATCAGCGGACAAAGACATTCAAGGGTAGAGCAGTAAGAAAGTTTGAAATGGGCAAACGTTTCATTAGAGCTGGACCATTCCGCTCCAGCCAACCTACAACATGGACATCCATCAGAACCTGTTTTTTTCCTTAAGTGATTAGCAACAAATGGAAAACTATCATTGAAAGTTTGGCTTTGAAGGGAGAAAATAAAAGAATGCCTGTTATGCACTGAATTCTGACCCAGATTAAATTAAGGCACCGGAGGTTTTAAAGAGGAAAAAAAAATAAAAGTTAAAAAAAAAAGGAAAATCGCACAAGTTGTCAGTAGAAAAGGTGTTTCCTTATACAAGTGTTCTGAGGTGGAGGTCTGTGGAATAGTATTTTCTATAGAGAAATATCCTGAATTTGTTGTGGCTTTTTCATGATCAGGCCTGGGCGTTGGTTAATTTTTGGATTAAAGGTACCTAGAAAAGAAAGACAATGCAATATTGAGAGAATGCTAAAAAATAGCAACCTGGAATTTATACTTGGGTTATGATTACATGGTTAGGGTTTCACTTTGAGCTACCCTGAATGATCAAGGGACCACCACAATAGGAGAACATCCTGACAGCCACCCGAACATGCAACAGGGCCTTGGTTGAATTTACAGAGCACCCCCTTTATTGAATCAGTGAAAGTGTCAGTCCAGATTAAGCACTCACCACCGTGCTCCCTGACTTAAACCAGGGCAGCACGGTAGCACAGTTGGGGAGGGGGGGGGGGGGGGGGGGGGGGGGGGGGGGGCACGGTAGCACAGTGGTTAGCACAGTTCTTCACAGCGCCAGGGTCCCAGGTTCCATTCCCCGCTTGGGTCACTGTCTGTGTGGAGTCTGTACGTTCTCCCCGTGTCTGCGTGGGTTTCCTCCGGGTGCTCCGGTTTCCTCCCACAGTCCAAAGATGTGCAGGTTAGGTGGATTGGCCGTGATAAATTGCCCTTGGTGTCCAAAAGGGTTGGGAGGGGTTACTGGGATAAAGGGGATAGGGTGGAGGCATGGGGCTTAACTAGGGTGCTCTTTCCAAGGGCCAGTGCAGACTCGATGGGTTGAATGGCCTCCTTCTGTTCTGCACTGTAAGTTCTGTGATTCTATGAAATGAGCACGTGGTTAAACTATACCTCACTTTAAAAATTTCTTCCTGGTTTTCAAATACCTCCATGACCTCATTCCTTCCCATCTCTGTAACCTCCTCCAATTTTACAACCCGGAGATGCCTGCACTCCTCCATTTCTAAGCATGCCAGGTTTTAATTGCTCCACCATTGGCAGCCATGCCTCAAGTTGCCTGGGGACCCCCTCCCCAAACCTCCTCTTCTCCCACACCACATCCCCCTTCCCTGCTCCCCCTCTACCTCTTTTAAAAAAAAATTTGAATTAGAACAGTACAGCACAGAACAGGCCCTTCGGCCCTCAATGTTGTGCCGAGCAATGATCACCCTACTCAAGCCCACGTATCCACCCTATACCAGTAACCCAACAACCCCCATTAACATTATTTTTTAGGACACTAAGGGCAATTTAGCCTGGCCAATCCACCTAACCCGCACATCTTTGGACTGTGGGAGGAAACCGGAGCACCCGGAGGGAACCCACGCACACACGGGGAGGACGTGCAGACTCTGCACAGGCAGTGACCCAGCCGGGAATCGAACCTGGGACCCTGGAGCTGTGAAGCATTGATGCTAACCACCATGCTACCGTGGTGCCCAAATTGTTTTTAAAAACCTACTTCTTTATCCATTGACCCCCGATATATTCTTCTTATTATTTTTTTTAATTTAGAGTACCCAATTATTATTATTTTTCCCAATTAAGGGGCAATTTAGCATGGCCAATCCACTTACCCTGTACATCTTCGGGTTGTGGGGGCGAAACCCATGCAAACATGAGGAGAATGTGCAAACTCCACACGGACAGTGACCCAGGGGCGGGATTCGAACCTGGGACCTCGGTGCTGTGAGGCAGCAGGGCTAACCCACTGTGCCACCGTTCCGCCCGCCCGCCCCCCCGATATATTCTTATGTGGCGCAGTGCCGATTTGTAATTGCTAACACCCCTATGACATTTTACTGTGATAACGGAATTGCATAAATATAAAACAGTTATTGAGAGTGGCTAGAAATCGATTGAACCCAAGAGGTGAAAGTGCTGTTGCCGAACGAGCTGGGATACCCATAGTTCCAATTTCCATGGGCCTTACTTCAATAAAACCATAAGTTTCCATCAAATTGTTATTTGATTAATAATTTTGTCAAACATACAAAGTGCTTACTAGTTAAATGAACAAAAATGTTTCTATATAATATGAAAATACTCAGATACTAGAAAGAGATGTGGCACTGACCTTTGTTAGATCGACTCCCGTGAGAGCGTGGACAGAGGCTGGGACCTCTGCCAATAAGCGTGTGATCTCTGATGTAACACGGTTACTGTCTCCTCCAAGAATCACAATTTCATCTGTCTTAGCAAGAGGAGCAGTCACCTCGGCAGCGATCTGGAGACAATTTACCATAATTACAAAAGAAAGACATTGAGGCAACACAAAGCCCACCCGCCCCCTCCACTTACTGATCATTAGATTAATCCAAGTATTTCTGAGCTATTTCCTGTTCTCCTTTTTCTAACATCCAATGCTCTTTCGGTTATCCCCTCATTGCAGAGGTTCCAATTGTAGCTGGGAGTTAAACCCACTGAGCACAAGGGTGCATGAAATTCCGGAGGGGCCCAGTACCCCAACACGCGCTGCCAACGTGCAAAGCTTTGCACTGTGAGTGCAGGCTTGTGAAGTTTGCCATCAAACCTCCAGATGGGAACCGATGCAGGAAGTTGGAAGGTAGTAAAACAGGGACAGAAGCAAAAGGAAGTAAGGGGGAAAGTGCAAGACAGAGAAGACATAGTCAAAAATCAAAAAGGGCGACAGTACAAGGTACAGTGACTGAGGGGAGCTCAGTGAATAGGCCCAGTCATACTAAAAGGAGTAAAACTGGAGATGTTAAGATTCAAAACAGAGGTAAAAAAACCAACATAAGTGTACTTTACCTGAATGCTCGTAGTATTCGGAATAAAGTAAATGAGTTGATGGCGCAAATCATCGTGAATGACTATGATTTAGTGGCCATTACTGAAACATGGTTAAAGGATGGTCACGACTGGGAGTTAAATATCCGAGGGTATCAAACTATTCGGAAGGACAGAGTGGATGGTAAGGGAGGTGGTGTTGCTCTGTTATTTAAGGATGACATCCGGGCAATAGTTTGGGATGATATCGGTGCTATGGAGGATAAGGTTGAATCCATTTGGGTAGAAATCAGAAATAGTAAGGCGAAAAAGTCACTGATACGAGTAGTCTATCGGCCACCAAATAGTAACGATATGGTGGGGCAGGCAATAAACAAAGAGATAACTGATGCATGTAGAAATGGTACAGCAGTTATCATGGGGGATTTTAATCTACATGTCGATTGCTTTAACCAGGTCGGTCAAGGCAACCTTGAGGAGGAGTTTATAGAATGTATCCGCGATAGTTTCCTAGAACAGTATGTAATGGAACCTACGAGGGAACAAGCGGTCCTAGATCTTGTCCTGTGTAATGAGACAGGATTGATTCGTGATCTCATAGTTAGGGATCCTCTCGGAAGGAGCGATCATAATATGGTGGAATTTAAAATACAGATGGAGGGTGAGAAGGTAAAATCAAATACTAGTGTTTTGTGTTTAAACAAAGGAGATTACATTGGAATGAGAGAAGAACTAGCTAAGGTAGACTGGGAGCAAAGACTTTATAGTGGAACAGTTGAGGAACAGTGGAGAATCTTCCAAGCGATTTTTCAGTGCTCAGCAAAGGTTTATACCCACAAAAAGGAAGGACGGTAGAAAGAGGGAAAATCGACCGTGGATATCTAAGGAAATAAGGGAGAGTATCAAATTGAAGGAAAGAGCATACAAAGTGGCAAAGACTGGTGGGGGACTAGAGGACTGGGAAATATTTAAGGGGCAACAGAAAGCTACTAAAAAAGCTATAAAGAAGAGTAAGATAGAGTATGAGAGTAAACTTGCTCAGAATATAAAAACAGACAGCAAAAGTTTTTACAAATATATAAAGCAAAAAAGAGTGGCTAAGGTAAATATTGGTTCTTTAGAGGATGAGAAGGGAGTCTTAATAATGGAAGATGAGGAAATGGCTGAGGAACTAAACAGGTTTTTTGGGTCGGTCTTCACAGTGGAAGACACAAATAACATGCCAGCGACTGATAGAAATGAGGCTATGACAGGTGAGGACCTTGAGAGGATTGTTATCACTAAGGAGGTAGTGATGGGCAAGCTAATGAGGCTAAAGGTAGACAAGTCTCCTGGCCCTGATGGAATGCATCCCAGAGTGCTAAAAGAGATGGCTGGAGAAATTGCAGATGCACTAGTGATGATTTACCAAAATTCACTAGACTCTGGGGTGGTGCCAGTGGATTGGAAATTAGCAAACGTGACACCACTGTTTAAAAAAGGAGGTAGGCAGAGAGCAGGAAATTATAGGCCAGTGAGCTTAACTTCGGTAGTAGGGAAGATGCTGGAATCTATCATCAAGGAAGAAATAGCGAGGCATCTGGATAGAAATTGTCCATTGGGCAGACACAGCATGGGTTCATAAGGGGCAGGTCGTGCCTAACTAATTTAGTGGGATTTTTTGAGGACATTACCAGTGCTGTAGATAATGGGGAGCCAATGGATGTGGTATAACTGGATTTCCAGAAAGCCTTTGACAAGGTGCCCCACAAAAGGTTGCTGCATAAGATAAAGATGCATGGCATTAAGGGTAAAGTAGTAGCATGGATAGAGGATTGGTTAATTAATAGAAAGCAAAGAGTGGGGATTAATGGATGTTTCTCTGGTTGGCAATCAGTAGCTAGTGGTGTCCCTCAGGGATCCGTGTTGGGCCCACAATTGTTCACAATCTACATAGATGATTTGGAGTTGGGGACCAAGGGCAATGTGTCCAAGTTTGCAGATGACACTAAGATGAGTGGTAAGTCGAAAAGTGCAGAGGATACTGGAAGTCTGCGGAGGGATTTGGATAGGCTAAGTGAATGGGCTAGGGTCTGGCAAATGGAATACAATGTTGACAAATGTGAGGTTATCCATTTTGGTAGGAATAACAGCAAACGGGATTATTATTTAAACAATAAAATATTAAAGCATGCTGCTGTGCAGAGACACCTGGGTGTGCTAGTGCATGAGTCACAGAAAGTTGGTTTACAGGTGCAACAGGTGATTAAGAAGGCAAATGGAATTTTGTCCTTCATTGCTAGAGGGATGGAGTTTAAGACGAGGGAGGTTATGCTGCAATTGTATAAGGTGTTAGTGAGGCCACACCTGGAGTACTGTGTTCAGTTTTGGTCTCCTTATTTGAGAAAGGACGTACTGGCACTGGAGGGTGTGCAAAGGAGATTCACGAGGTTAATCCCAGAGCTGAAGGGGTTGGATTACGAGGAGAGGTTGAGTAGACTGGGACTGTACTCGTTGGAATTTAGAAGGATGAGGGGGGATCTTATCGAAACATTTAAAATTATGAAGGGAATAGATAGGATAGATGCGGGCAGGTTGTTTCCACTGGCGGGTGAAAGCAGAACTAGGGGACATAGCCTCAAAATAAGGGGAAGTAGATTTAGGACTGAGTTTAGGAGGAACTTCTTCACCCAAAGGGTTGTGAATCTATGGAATTCCTTGCCCAGTGAAGCAGTTGAGGCTCCTTCATTAAATGTTTTTAAGGTAAAGATAGATAGTTTTTTGAAGAATAAAGGGATTAAGGGTTATGGAGTTCGGGCCGGAAAGTGGAGTTGAGTCCACAAAAGATCAGCCATGATCTCATTGAATGGCGGAGGAGGCTCGAGGGGCCAGATGGCCTACTCCTGCTCCTAGTTCTTATGTTCTTATAACTCTGAACCCAGTCAATGAGACCAGCATTCAGTTACAGCTGGGGGAAAATAGGGTTACGGACAATAAAAGGCCTATTGAGATTACAGAACCAGACCGTTAGAAGGTGCAATCACATGCCAGACATGCAATTTATAAACTCAGAATTTACAATTTGCAGATGCCAGCTCTTCCACAATGAGTTTACTTCCCATTTTATTTATAATCTTCCTTCTCCAAATGAATATCTACCTCTCTTTTGATTTTAAGTAGCAGACTGTTATTGCTCAGACGCTGAGCAATAACAATCACTTCCAGTTTCCACCTCTTGTTCTCGAGCTACCTCCAGTTCACCAACCACACAACAGGGCTACAGGTGGCAAACGGTGAAATTAAATGGGCTTCATTACCGTTGGGACATCTAAATCACCACGTTACCTTTGGAAGAGCATCGAGCACCAGTGCCATCTTGGCTGCTTTTCCATACTGTTGGTAAGCTGCTGCCTTCAATCTCATTTTCTCAGCATCAGCTTTGCCAATCGCTGAAATGGAGGAAGCTTCTGCCTCTCCAATCTTGCGAATCTTTTCAGCCTGAGCCTGGGCGATCAGCACTTGTTTCACTCTTGCGGGAAAAAAACAAGAGGGGTAAGAGAACTGTGGAGGCAGGGGCGACCAAACAAACACAAAAGACTTGCATTTATATAGCACTTTTCACCATCTCAAGACAGCACAAACCGCTTTATAACCAGTCAAGTACTTTGCAAAATGTAATGACTGGGGTAACACAGAAAACAAGGCAGCCAACTTGCATAAAGCAAAATCTAACAAACAACATGATAAAAGGGAAGATCACCTACTTTAGCATTGCTGATTAATTGGGGGATAAATATTGTCCACGTTTTATTCTTTGAAATATTGTTCACCAATACATGACCGATGTGAACAGGTGCTGCCTTCACATCTAAACGAGGCCATTCGGCCCTACTCGGCCATTCAATCAGATCGTGGCTGATCTAATTGTAACCTCAACGCAACATTCCATCCTATCCCAAATAATCTTCCACCCGTTGCTCATCAAGAATCTATCCAGCTCTCCTTAAAAATATTCCAAGACTCTGCTCCCACTGCCTTTCAAGAAAGGGAGCTCCAAAATTGCAGTCCCCTCAGGAAACAATTTTCATCTCTGTCCGAAAAGGGCGACCCCTTAATTTTAAACAGTGACCCCTAGTTCCAGAATATCCCACAAGCAGCAAATAGCTCTCTACATCTCCCCTGCCAAGACCCCTCGGGATCTTATCTTTAATCAAGTTGCCTCTTAGTCTTCTAAACTCCAGCGCATACAAACCTAGGCTGTCCACCCTTCCTTCAGAAGACAACCTGCCAATTCCAGATACAAGTCCAATTAACCTTCTCTGAACTGTTTCCAACGCATTTACATCCTTCCTTCAATAAGGAGACCAATACTGAACACAATACTCCAGATATGGTTTCATCAATGTCCTGTATGGCTGAAATAGACAACATTGCCCACTCATGCCCTCCAAATGTTCAAGCGTGACAAGGTTCTGCTCGCTTGGTCTCCACACATTTCCACATGGTCCTTCCTTCTGGAAGCAAAGCATAGTCCACGTGAAGCAACAATATGGGAGAGCGTTGTAAATTCATTCAACACTGGTCCATCATGATGAGTTGCAGAGGGAGAGAGCGTTCTGACGAAAGGCCACAACCCGTTTCTCTCAGGTTGCCAGAACCTGCTGGATTATTCCAGCATTTTCTGTTTTTACTTCAATTTCCAGCTTCTGCAGCATTTTGCTTCGAGATAGATTGACGATGATATCTGTGACATCACAAGGTTTAAAATGTAGCTTTAAAATTACATCTAGACTTTTTTTTAAGTGAATCTATTTTCCTTATTTAATGACTCTATCAAATAGGGTGTGACATATGAGCCGTGCCTCCACACAGGGGCTTTGGAGCAGTGCTCCACTGTTTATAGAACATAAAGTGCAGAAGGAGGCCATTCGGCCCATCGAGTCTGAACCAACCCATTTAAGCCCTCACTTCCACCCTACCCCCGTAACCCAATAGCCCCATCTTACCTTTTTTGGTCACGAAGGGCAATTTATCATGGCCAATCTCAACTAACCTGCATGTCTTTGGGCTGTGGGAGGAAACCCATGCAGACATGGAGAGAATGTGCAAACTCCGCACAGACAGTGACCCAGCGGGGAATCGAACCTGGGACCCTGGCGTGTTAAGCCACAGTGCTATCCAATTATGCTACCGTGGTGTCCTAATAATAATAATCGCTTATCGTCACAAGTAGGCTTCAATTAAGTTACTGTGAAAAGCCCCTAATCGCCACATTCCGGCGCCTGTTCGGGGAGGCTGTTACGGGAATGGAACCTGCGCTGCTGCCTTGTTCTGCATTACAAGCCAACTGTTCTAGCCCACTGTGCTAAATCAGCCCCTTAATTATATTTACTGTTCACTTCATAATCCCAGGGGCAGCATGGTGACGCGGTGGTTAGCACTGCTGCCTCACGGCGCCGAGGACCCGGGTTTGATCCTGGCCCTGGGTCACTGTCCATTTGCACATTCTCCCCATGTCTGTATATGTCTCACCCCCCCCCCCCCCCCCACACCCCCCACCCCCCCAATCCAAAGGTGTGAGGGTAGGTGGATTGGCCACGCTAAATTGCCCCTTAATTAAAATTAAAAAAAATTCAAATAATCCTTTCTATATTACTTTGCAAGATGCGTCAATCTTACCTACATAAATGGTGACTATACTTCAAAAATAATCATTGCACATGTGCCCTTTTCAGATGTCTCGGAGAGGCAGAATCGGGCACTCAACATAAACAGAAGTCTGTTTTTATTATCTGGCTAAATACCGAAAAGCTCTTTTGAAGGAAAATATTCCATTGCAATTAGAAACAATGTTAAAAACCGCAAGGTGAGGTGGTCTCAATGTAAGCTGTTGCTTTGAACGGTGCTGGGGTACAGGGAGCACTTAGCATCATTGTGAACTTTCCTCATGTTCATCGATTCATGCAGATTCAACAAAGATATAAGGAGTATAGGACTGAGGAGAGGAGATGGGAGTTCAGATACAGATCGGCCATGATCTAACTGAATGGCAAAACAGGCCCATAAAGGTCAGGTTCTGATGTTGCTAAATGAACCTGTTGAGATTGGGAACTACCGTGAATCACACTTCACTACCGAACGTTTTGTAGAGGATCCATCACAATTTAGAGGTATTTTTGTGTGACAAGGTGACAGCTGCACAATTTCAATAATGTACAATACTGGTTCTGGGGAGACAGAGCACATCAAGGGGGAGCACGTACTTTTGCCCTTCTGCAATCTGCTGCATTCTGAAGGCCTCTGCTTCTGCCGGCCTCTTCACTGTCCCTATCAGCTCCTTGTCCATACGAGCAATTTCTTTCTCCTCTATGTCGATCTGCTTTTTGCGCTGGACCACCTCGATCTCTATTTCTTCCTGACGGATTTTCTGCTGCTCCTTAGCTCCCTGCAGCTCGTAAGCCAGTTGAGCCTCTGCTTTCTAAATAGAGCCAAGAAAATACAAGACAAAGCATTAATCTAGCTCGGCCCAGACAGTGACGCCAAAGCTTTAATCCTCACCGTACTTGCAGGACATTACAAATTAAGCTTAGGTTGAAAAATGGGATTCAAATATCACGAATTACAGAGAAGTTCTATAAATTTCTGCCCACAAATCAGGTCGCCATATCAAAGAAGGGCATTGCAGAAGATGCAATAAAGATCGACAAGAAGGCGACCAGAATGGAGGGGTTATAACGATCAGGGAAGATGAACTGAGTGAGTGAGGCTCCTTCCTCCAGAAAAGGGAAGGTGGAGAGGCGAATAGATGGGCATTAAGATAATTGAGGGATTTGATAGGGTGGAAATGGAGAAAATATTTTAGCTTGTGGGATAGACTAAAACAAGGATCAGAAAGCTTAGATAATCAGTCATAAATCCCACATCTTTACCTAGAGAATGATTAGACCGTGGAACTTGGGTGTATTTTATGCATTAAATGCATAAGTATTGACGGAGAAGCTGGACAAGCACAAAGATTTGGAGCAGGCTTGCATGGAGGGTAAATACTAGCATAGACCCGATGGGCTGAATGGCCAGTTTCTGTGCTGTGGAATCAATGGCCGGAATTTTACCACAGACACCGGAGTCACAGCAAAACGTAGATCCCGAGTCTGTGCTTACTGGCAGCCCCCCAATTTACTAATTGTGCATTGCTGCGCAATTGAGCATGGTTGTGGGGAGGGCACCTCCGTTAAGGTGGCAATCTCTCCACATGGCAGAAGGTCGCTCCACTGTCAGAAAAATGATGACAGGGCCGATAAAAAAGGTCTCACAGCGTATGGCTGATAAGGATCCAGTCCAGCTGATGAGCCCTCCAGATGTGGCTCCTGCTATTTCACTGTCACCCCCACCCTCTGTCCCTGCAGGCCTATGTCACAGAGACAAACCCTCGCACCGTACGCCACAGTGTCATTACGACGGAATCATTTCTGATCTGCCAAAGATTCCCTGACCTCACATTGTCATTGAGAATGAGAGTCGGCGGCAGCGGCAGAAGAAAATATACCTACTTTCGTATTTATTTCCTGATTGAAGGATGCCTTCTGCATTTCGAATGCTCGCTTGGAGTCCGCCATCTTGGTGTCAGCACTATACTTAACATCCATGGCTTCTTTCTTGCATTCAGCTTCCTGTGGATTTTGTGGTTGGAGAAAACAAAGAGAATAATTTGGATTAGCCAGGCAGGATGAGCAAGACTCGAGCAAGACATCATAACACATATGTAAATGGTTTTGCAAGTTAACATTAATAAAGACAACCTGGAGTTCCCCAGTGAATACTGGAGTTATATGGATCTCAGTTTTGAGTGGAAGGTGAGTTAGCTGCTCTCACCTGATTTGCGGTGGAGGTTGTACCTGTATCTGAGGAGGCAGGAAGGGAAGCAGAGTTCTACTCTCGATTATTACCCAATGCTCAGGTGAGACAGAAGGGCTGGGGCTCAGCTGCAAACATCTCTGTGGTTTCAATTACCTGTTCTCAACGCTTGCAACCGAAGTTGACACAGTACAATAATTGTCTTAAATTACGATTAATCCTCCAGGCTTGTTCCTGAATTTCCAGGAATTCAAGATTAATAACTGGACATTACTGTGAGCAATACCCAGGGAAAAAAAAAATCAGAAGGATTTAAAAAAAAAGCATGTCCTTTGAGCAATTAATCAGCATTGAGGCCATTGGGGCGTGGTGGGGGTGGGGGAGTGTCAGAGAGAAACTTATTTCATTAAACGTCAAGATGAATCCACCTGCGTAACAAAGATTGTGTTTCCGTTCCAATTGGCTGCGACAAGTTATACACCCAGTGGATGGACCAATGATGGTGGGTGGCAAGCAGTGGGAGTTGGTCATGTGCAGATTTCTCCAGGAATGCACCTAAGCAGAGTTGGTAATGCTTGCTAAGATATTATAGACTGATTATAGCGGTCAACATCTTGAGCAGAGGAGAAAGGTCTGGGAGCAAGAAAAACAAACAAACCCTAGTTCAGACTGGAGGTGAATCCAGGAAACTCTTGTTGCACTTCCCTTCAATCTGGAGAAACGTTAACACAATTCAGACACCACTACATCATGAGGGGTGATTCATACTGCAAGGATCCTCCTGCATAAACCTGGTTTTCCTCTTTTATTTTATTTTTGCGATTACAATTTTTATCCATGGACGATTAATGGGCCTGTACCTGTAATGCAGGCTTCTGCCTTTAATTCAAGCAGGAGAAATCAGTGATGACTCAGTTTGACTGACTTGGCTGGCGGCCAGTGAACTGGCACAAAGTGCTGGGTTTTGTGGGTAACCAGTGGTGATTAGCTCTGATTTCTCTGGAATGTTCCTCTGGCACATTTAACAGTGTGAAAATGGTCAGACTTGATCTGTGGTGAGCATCAGTGACACCTGGATTGGTGCTTGTCATTGATTGCAAAATGACTCCGCTCCGTAGCTATCATGTACAACAGGAAAAGTCCATAATATAGGTTACTAACAGTTTCTGCCAGTGCTTTGTCCTCAAACTCAAAATGTTTATGATATAGTCCATAATATAGACTGGTTTTAGTTTCACTTTGGATTCTGAAACCTGGATGGAGGAGCTCTAACTCGCTTTCTCTCCCTCTCAAAAGTCTGAGGAATTCTCCCTAAAAATCCACTGTACAAACTATTTTCGCTCCCCAGTAAGGTGGGATGTCATTTTATTGAAACCGCAAAGGGTTGAGATTAAAATTCAGGCTAGAAACTGGGTTTGATGCAAAACAGAGTCTTAAGAGAGAGACAGACTCAAAGATGGATCTTTGAGTTGAAGGCCCAGTTTATTACAGGCTAAAGTGTCTGCTGCATGTGAGTACTGAATGAATGTTTCGACAAGAAGACCACCACCAACTGTACTCCGGTGGCTTCGATCAATTAGCCTGCAGGGAGGGCAGCCTGCTGCAAAAATTCAACGTCAAAACCAAGGACTCTTCTCTTTCTTTTACCACAATACTTATTATTGATAACCATTTCCACCCATCTGTGTTTTTCTGTCTTGTGTGCGTGGGTAATGGGTGGGACAGTAAAGGGGAGGTAGTAGATTAGCTGGCCATTTTTCCATTTTAATTACTGCATATTTCATCTTTATTTCTGTTATAAATAAATGGTAATTCTGTTTCAACTTACCAACCTGGTGACTGTAAATTATTGGGCCAAAGATTTCATAGAAATTGTTGGTTAATTCACTTGTGTTGGGACTCCGGGGCTGCAATTGACCGTGCACTGGCCTAACATGTCATAGTAACGATACAAACTTGTTCAATGGGTTTATGAGGACAAAGCACTGGCAGAAACTGTTAGTAACCTATATTATGGACTTTTCCGGTTGTACATGATAGCTACAGAGTGGAGTCATTTTGCAATCAATGACAAGCACCAATCCAGGTGTCACTGGTGCTAACCGCAGATCAAGTCTGACCATTTTCACATTGTTAGAAGCAAGGATCTAAGGATGTATGGATTGGGCACCACGCGAAAGAGTGAGTAATGTACAGGATCTATGCATGTGTGTTCCACGCTGAGTGCCACTCCTGCTGAACTGATCAGAATGAAAGCCACACTGATCTCAGAGCTTTCCAGTTAATGATTCGTGAATCACAGTTACCCGAATTCCGGCGTCTCTCTCGGCTTCTGCCACTCCTATCTCTGCGTCTCTCTGCACTATCGCTGTCTGCGACTTCCCCAATGAGCTTAGGTATTCCACTTTGTCATAAACATCCTGTAACACAAAAAGAGAACAAAAGAGATCACTGGCACCTTGAACAGGCTCTCATCAGTGAAACACATTAAATCATAAAAATCAATAATGGAGCTCACATTGGCAAAAATCAACAATCGACAACAGTGAACATGTTGGTAAATGGTTCAGTGAAACAAAACATTGGGCACAGACCCACAGAAGGTTATTCTGCAGAATCGGCTGTGCACCAGTGTTTCACTTTGTTTTAGCCACTTAGTTTAATTTCACTCTTCAGCCAATGAAATACGAGTACACAATTCTTTTTTTTTCCCAATTAAGGGGCAATTTAGCCATTCCACCTACCCTGCACATTTTCAGGTTGTGGGGGTCAGACCCACGCAGACACGGGGAGAATGTGCAAATTCCACACGGACAGTGACCCGGGGCCGGAATCGAACCCGGTCCTCAGCGCCTTGAGGCAGCAGTGCTAACCACCATGCCACCGTGCTGCCACCTATGAAATACTTTTGATGTACAGTCACTGCAGTAATGCGTGAAATGCGGGAGGGAATTCACACACAGCTAGGTTCCATACAAACATGAACCTGATAATGACCAGTTCTTGCGTTGTGTGAGTGATTGAGGGATGAATATTGGCCAGAACATCTCTGCTGCTCTTCTGAATGTATGAATTAGGAGGAGTAGGCTACTCCACCCCCGAGTGTCTGATCCGCCATTCATTAAGATAGTGGCTGATTTGATTCGAAGCTCAACTCTTTATTCCTGCCTATCCCGGATAACCTTTCAACCCATTGCTTCTCAAGAATCTATTCACCTCTGCCTTAAAAATATTCAAAGACTCAGCTTACATCAGCTTTTGAGGAAGAGAGTTCCAAAGGCTTTCAACTCTCAGAAACAAATTCTCTTAATCTCCGTCTTAAAGGAGTGACCCCTTATTTTTAAGCAGTGACCTCTAGTTCGAGATTCTCCCACAAGAGGAAACATTTTCTCCACAACCACCCTGTTAATACCCCTCAGGGTCTTATATGTTTCAATTAAGTTACTTTTGTAATCTATTCCCCTTGCAATAAATGATAACCGTGTATTATCCCACCTAATTATGTGCAGCACCCGTATGCTAACATTTTGCGATTTATGCACTAGGACACCCAGATCCCTCTGTACCCGAGCTCTGCAATTTCTCACCGTTAGATAAGCTTCTTTTTTATGCTTCCTTCCAAAAAGGACAATATCACATTTGCCCACATTATACTCCACTTGCCAGATATTTGCCCATTCACTTTGTCTGTCTGTGTCCCTTTGTGGCCTCCTTACATCCTCTTCACAAGTTACTTTCCTACCTCTCCTAGTTCTTTTGTTCTTATGTTATGTTCTCTGTGTCCAACAAGTAACACTCCTTTGGTACTGCACTGGAGTGTCAGTCTTTATTTTTGTCCCAGAATGGGACTTGCATCCGTAACACCTTATTTACTCAGAGGTGAGTGCGCTGTCAACTGAGTGAGAGCTGACATGAAAACCATCAACTAATTCCCTTTCATTTAAATCTTGGCTGGGGGTAATGCCCGATACAGATTTCAGTATTTTAAAAAAATTCTCTGCTCCTTCAACGAAACCCACCAAGTTTCCTCAAAACACCCATCTCCAAGATCAACAGACACCCACGTGGTTATAAACTATTTTTAGTATAGTTTATAAACTATTTTATAAACTATTTTATAAACACGTGGCTATAAACTAGGGGCTGCTTAGCACAGGGCTAAATCGCTGGCTTTGAAAGAAGACCAAGCAGGCCAGCAGCAGGTTCGATTCCCGTAACAGCCTCCCCGAACAGGCGCCGGAATGTGGCGACTAGGGGCTTTTCACAGTAACTTCATTGAAGACTACTCGTGACAATAAGCGATTTTCAATTTCATTTCACTATTTTCTCCAACAAATCACATCTGCACTTTATCCCCGCCCTCCTCAAACAAAGCCAAAAAGTAGCTTTTAAATTACGTTTTGGCAGGGCATCTGGTGATCAATAGCTTGAAATAACTCTTGCCCCACCTTGCCTCCAGTAACAGGATGGCTTGAGCGCTAAGGGCTGAGACTCCCCACTCCACAAGTCCCCGATCTCAGCCATGCTGAATAAGGAGCACAGAATGAAAACACTTTGCAATGGTGGAAGAAACAACAGGGGATGACAAAGTTGGGGGCTATTTTGAGAGCAACATGCAGAGTCAGAAATTGATTGTAAATTTAATCCTGACTTTTTCAAACTCCAGTGTGAAGTCAGGTTGGAACGTTTAAAATCTGAGACAAATGCAATATTGGCAATGATGGAGCATTTTCCATATGAAAAATACAGAAGAATCTGAAGAATGCCATTACTGACAGGCCTGAGAAGGCAAGTCAGGATTGTCACAAACAAAAGGGGGAAATCACCATTTTCTGGGCAGCACGGTGGCATAGTGGTTAGCACTGCTGCTTCACAGCACCAGGGACCCTGGGTTCAATTCCAGAATTCGACAATTCCAGACTATATGGAGCTTGCACGTTCTCCCCGTGTCTGTGTGGGTTTCCTCTGGCTACTCTGGTTTCCTCCCCACAGTCCAAAGATGTGCAGGTTCGGTGGATTGGCCGTGCTAAATTACCCCTTTGTGTCCAGGGATGTGCAGGTTAGGTCGGGTTATGGGAATAGGGCGGGGGTTTAGGAAGGGTGTTCTTTGAGGGTCGGTGCAGGCCCGATGGGCCAATTGATTCTGTGATGTGAATTTTACTGGTGAATCTTTAAAAGTCAAGACCATATTAATTTAAATTAGTGCTCCACAGGACATTTTCATTACACAGGAAAAATGTTTCAATGACCATTGTAAACGAAAGGAGTCAACCAGGCAGTGAATGTTGGCTAAGAAAGCAAATTCTTTGTACTTTTTCACTGAATGGAAATTCCCAGAAAAAGAAATGGAAAGAAATGGCAGCACTTAACAAATTGCTTCCATCCCTAGGTTAATGCATTAGCTCATATACCCTGTGTCCCTTGCTGTTTAATCCTTGCAGAATTACAGTACTATTTCTGCACCACAGTTTAGGGAACTCAATTAGATTTCAAGTCAGAGAATTGCACAAATTAAATCATTCGAGGATTTCACTATTTCTACCCAGTGAGAAGATTTAGGCTCAGTCGGTCACACCATCACCTTCCAGCTATGTGGCCGTTGCTTCAAGCTCCACTCTCGGGCTTGGGTAAGATGACACCTCAGTACAACACTGGGTCCCATTCTCCGGAAGATGTGGCTAAACTGATGCCTAGTTCGCCTGTTTTGATCATATCAGCAAAAGCTGGAAACCACCCGACACAAATTCTCCAAGTGTTTATTGTGAGACGAAAAATGCGTATTTCTTTTCAAATGAGAATTATGAAGCAACGAGAGGGTTAAAGTGTTACACATCCCCAATATTTCTAAATGCAAACACAGCAAATACTGTGTCAGGTCTTAAAATATAAAGTCAAAGCCTCTCACCACATTCTTAACATGGCTTTAGAATTTCAGTCTGAAAATAACACAGCTCTAGAGAATTGCACGGAGATGAGTGAATGTGTGCTTGATAGAGGGGAGCTAGAATGTAATGGGGCAGGTACGTGTTAAAGAAATAGCCTCCTACTATACAATGTTATGACTCACTGAATACTGCAGGGTATTTAAACCCACCTTAGGAGGGGTTGTCTTAAAATTCTCACCCCTCTTTTGAAACGGAAAGTGGTATAGGTACCTGCGATCTTACTGGAAAATGTGACTGGGTATTCCCACTGGCACAGTTTAAGATGCATAAGGGAAGCGAGATAAACACGTGAAGGAGAAAGGTAGAGAGGTAATGTTGATGGCATTAGATGAAGAGGTGTGGGAGGAGTCATGTGTAAAGCAAAATAAGCGCAGAAGCAGATCATTCTACATAAACCTCATTACAGCTTCCCTGTAGTCGGCCCACGGAGTTAGCTGATCTCAGTCAGGAGTGTGTTCGCTGAACGACAGGCAGCCCCAGAGCTTGAAGTCAAAATAAACACCTGCCGACCACCGATAGACTTACTCTATGCTGGGTGACAGGTTGGACAGTCTTGACCAAGATGCTGCCCATGGTAATTTAGCTTGCTGACACACAATCGAGGTTTCCACATGACTGATATATGCTCTAGCGCTGTACAGAAGGGGCATTGCAAGCTTAGAAGGGCCATCATTCTGGTGAAACATTAAACTGAGGCCTGTCTGCCCGTTTGGATGTAAATTATTCCATGTCACAAGAGCAAGGGAGGAGGGGTTTCTCGCCAAGAGTCCCTGGCCAAAATTTATTCCTCAACCAACATCACCAAAACAGATTATTTGGTCATCATCACGTTGGTGTGTGTGGGAGCTTGCTGTGCCAAAATTGGCTGTTTCCTACACGACAGCAGTAACTGAACTTCAAAAGCATTTGATTGGCTGCCCGGTTCTTCGGGGCACAGTCAAGGTGCAATATAAATCTTCCTTGCCTGAAATGCAACTTGTTAAAGAAAACCAGTATTTCAAGCACAGGTCAACATGGTTCATATTCATCCGCAATTAATGGTTTTGAAATAACATTGCACAACACAAACTCAGTATTCTTCGGCACTCTTTCAAACCTCACATTTGAGCAATCATCAGGACTGTCTACCTGTATCTCAACTTTCATCCATCTCCAACTTTACTTTGTCATATCGGTGATAAAAATCTCATTCATGCTTTAGACCAAACACCACCCTCGGAACCAGAGCTCCACTTTATGTAAACTCAAACCAGTCTAGCATTTCTCCACCTGCGTCACACACGATGCAAAATCCCACTCACCATCACTCCTGCCCTTACCTCCGGGAGCTCCCAATCTACCAGTAGGGTTGATGCAGGAATTCAGCCATAACCTTATTGAACGGCAGTGCAGGTTTTCCAGGCTGTGTGCTCTACTCCTGCTCCTATGTATTATGCTCTTCCCTAATAACCTCTCCATGACTTCCCACCTCCCTACCATTATAATCTCCTCCAGCAGTGCCATTCTGCCTCCATGCCCCCTACAATGATGTACCACCTGTGGTGAAGCTTTCAGGCATAATGCCATCGCACGGTGGAACTTTCAAAAGCCTGCTTAAAATCTACAGTTTCTTGTGCTGTGTCTGTTCGGTCGGCTTGATCCACACAACCCTTGCCACTTCAATTAGTGCAAGCCGGCGCTCCATTTTTAAATAATTCATATGGCTTGGGGAGAAGTTATGGATCGACGTTGAGCTATCTGTGCTAAGTACCCGGCTGCGACTGAAAATTCCCCAAGGACATGTGCACATGACAGTTTTTATTTAGAAACATGCAGAGTATGGTCTGAAATTGCAGAACTCAATGTTGAGTCCACAAGCCCGAGGAACAGCAGCACAGTGGTTAGCACTACTGCCTCACAGCTCTGGGGACCTGGGTTTAATTCAGACCTCGGGTGACTGTCTGTGTGGAGTTTGCACTTTCTCCCCATGTCTGCGTGGATTTCCTCCGGGTGCTCTGGTTTCCTCCCACAGTCCAAAGATGTGCAGGTTAGGTGGATTGGCTGTTCTAAATTGCCCCTTAGTGTCCAAAAGGTCAGGTGGAGTTACTGGATTACAGGGATAGGGTGCAGACGTGGGCTTAAGTAGGGTGTTCTGAGGGCAGCACGGAGGTGCAGTGGTTGGCACTGCAGCCTCACGGCGCTGAGGTCCCAGGTTCGATCACGGCTCTGGGTCACTGTCCGTGTGGAGTTTGCACATTCTCCCGTGTTTGCGTGGGTTTCGCCCCCAAAGCCCAAAGATGTGCAGGGTAAGTGGATTGGCCACACTAAATTGCCCCTTAATTGGAAAAAAATAATTTTTCAGTTCCAGCAATGCCAGAGCATTTTGTTCCTTCACAACAACCTACATGTGCAAGGTTAGATTTTCCATCCTCACATAGATGGAGACAGCACAATGGAACCAGCTGAAATCTGCACCTGGTATTTGCATTGCCCTCTCCTCCTGTGAACCTGATTGAAGTGACATCATGAGGACCAAGCTGACTCACCTGACACATTAAAGTTTAGTGAAAGGCTTGGGTCGCGAAGGTCGGCCGCCGAGGGTCACAAAGACCAGCTGGCGGGTAAAATAGTGGGTCCCAGGAAGAAAAGTTTGAACAACACTGATCTACATCTTTCTTTTGTTTCTTCTTCATACCCGTCTTCCAGTGCTTTTCTCAACATGCTTGGGTCACATTCTCATCATCCCCATCACACAGCTCAACGTAAGCTGCTAAATCCATTGATCACGGCACTTCTTGTCTCACTTGCTCAGTTAGAACGTCCACGACAATCAGGAGGAAGGGGCTCAACGCCGATCCTTGGTGCAATTTGAATCATCTACATCCTGCTACAGTAATCCCTGCCACAGCCCAAGAACATTGGAAATTAATCTGGCCCTTGGCAATTGAAAACAAAAAAAACAGATAATCCCAAAACAAAACAGAAGCATAACTCCCAAGACAAAAGCACCCCTCTGCAGCAGAAGCCACAAGGAGCTGTTTGGACACGGCCCCTTCAGTTCCCCTTCCCAAAATGCACCACGTTGTAGCCAAGAAGGTAGGCAGGCCATCTGCTCTCGATGCCCTGCCTGTTCCGCTCTACAACTGAGCACACAGTGATATTCAAACGGCAGCCTGGGTTTACCAACAATCTCGGTGTAGAAACAGCTCATCTTCATTTGCAATCTCCCCCTCAGATTGGCTGATTCAAATTGATAGTGTAGTGTGGGCAGCTCTGTCATTTAAATGCAAATATACCACAAAATACTTCCCTTTCAAAACCCACACGCACAAAAATCAACTTTCAACCCATATGTGATTTGGAATGGAAAAACAAAAATCACAAGTGGAGAGGTACAAAAATAATCATAGAAAAAGCTAATGGAATATTGTTTTCTATCTCAAGGGGTTTACAATACCAAGGGATGGAAGTCACGCTGCCATTATGTAAAACTGGTTGGACTCCACCTGAAGAAGAGTTTTGGTGCTTGAAGGAGGATATTGGAAGGGTGCAGCAGATTCACCAGAATGATATCCGGGACAAAAGGGCTAATTTGCAAGGACAGATTGTGTAGAGAAGACTTGTATTCCATTGAATATAGTATATCAAGTAGGGATCTAATTGAGATGTTTAAGATGGTTAAAGAGTTTAATAGAATAAACAGAGAAACAATTTCCTCTGGCGTGGGAATCTAGAACAAGGGGGCAGAACACTAAAATTAGAGTTAGGTCACAGTTGATGTCAGGAAGCCCTTTTTCACGCAAAGGTTAGGGGAAATCTGGACCCCCCCCCCCACAACCCCAAAGAAAAGGCTGGAGGAGGGGGAGGCAAATTGAAAATTTCAAATCTGAGATTGATAGATATTTATTGGGTAACAGCATTAGGGAACACAGAACCGAGTGAACACAGACTGTAAGGAACTACAGCGAGTCGTGAACGCCGCCCAGTCCATCACGCAAAACCGCCTCCCATCCATTGACTGTGTCTACACCTCCCACTGCCTTGGGAAAGTGGGGAGCATAATCAAAGACCCCTCCCACCCGTTATTCTCTTTTGTATCTCCTACCCAACGGAAGAGGTTGGAAAAGTCTGCGAACACCCGCTAACAGATTCAAAAACAGCTTCTGCCCCGTTGTTAGCAGTCTCCTGAACGACCTCTTATGGACTGAACGTATCTCTTCACATATCTTCTCTATTGAGTAGGACTACACTCCGTTTGCTTCACCCGATGTCTATGTCTGTGTATTTACATTGTGTATCTATTGTAGGTCCTATGTTTTTTTTCATGTGTGGAACAATCCGGACTGTAGGTAGAACAATACCTCGGTACACGTGACAAAAACCCAAATCCCAATTGGATAGATGGAGTCAAAATTGCAGAACAGCCAGTGTCTAATTGAATGACACAACAGGTTTGAGGGACTGAATGGCCATATTTTGTTTCCATGGACCCACTCCAAGCAGAAGCAATGCCAGATCCTCAATACACAGCGAATATTCATCATGCTTATTCCATTTGACTCTGTCTGATCTTTGCAAACCTTGGATCCAGCTACCGATGGGATATTTCTGAATTCATTAAAAATGAAAAGCAAGTGAAACTAAAGTTGGCCACAGATAAATCTGCGTTCAAAGTATGTTTTTTATTTTTAACCTTGATTGTAAAACTGAGGATCTCGATTCCCATGCGACCGACATCAGGAGAGGCCACTTCACGCACCAGCTGGGCAAACTGATCTCGGTCCTGATAGATGGCTTCAACTGTCAGTGTTCCTGTGGGAGAAAAAAAAAATCACTTCTATGAATCTGAAAGTTTACAAACAATTTTCGGGGGGGGGGGGGGAGAAGAGAGAGGAAGGAGGAAACCACATATTAATTTGCAATTCCACAAGGGAGTCAAGATTTTTCAAAAGTTTAAAGTGATAAAACGCCAATACGACAAATTTAAAGTTGCAATTAAATGCTTTTGAAAACATTTCAATGTGTACACAGTGGACGGAGACACACAGTAGGAGTAGGGGAGGCACAGAATTTAAGTGAGCCCTGCTCAGTTATTGAGAGTTGTGTCGAGTGAGTGAGGCATCAACTGGAACGGTGTTTTTCAAATGTTTTTTCCTGGGACCCACTTTTACCACCCGGCCGACCTTTGCAACACACCATTTTCTCTCATCTTTAATGTGATAGGTAAGCCTGCTTGGTCCTCACAATCTCATTCCAATCGGGTTCACAGGAGGAGACGTCAATGTGCATATCAGGTCAGAGTTCCGCAAGTTCCTTTGTGTTATCTTCATCTTTGTGAGGATGGAAAATTCAACCTCACACATGTAGGTCATTGTGAATGGCAATAGCAACAAAATGCTTGTTTTACTCAGCACTGGATACTCCTTGGAGACACTACTCCAGAATGCAGACAGCTTCATAGAATTGCGGTATGTTTTTAATGTGCTGTCACAGGTGAGGCGCAGAAGTTCAGTCTCTTCATTTGGAGTGAGCTGTAAATTATTAACTCTGGGGTCTCAAACTCAAAATGATTTTTCACCCACCTCTTCTCTTTCAAAATCTGAAACTTCTCAGGAAAATAGCAACAAAAACTGTTGATCAGCGGACCCAGATGCGACTAAATATATCTTGCCAGTCCATTGACACTGCTTTCTTCAATGTATTGTAGCGGTGTGGGGAGCATGTAGCAGTTTTGGCTTTGTACTCGCACTTGCCACACTTTCAATTACTTTTGGAAAGCATCTATTTCTTCACAGTGCCGAAAGCCATCATCATCCTTCCCTTGCAATTTGAGGTTTTCAGTTTGCAATTGAAAAAAATGCCTGCAAAGCTTTTTTTTTTGAGTACCCAAAATTGTTTTTCCAATTAAGGGGCAATTTAGCGTGGCCAATCCACCTAAACTGCAATTCTTTTGGGTTGTGGGGGTGAACTTCACGCCGACACGGGGAGAATGTGCAAACTCCACACGGACAGTGACCCAGGGCTTGGATTTGAACCCGGATCCTCAGTGCCGTAGTCCTAGTGCTAGCCACTGCGCCACCGTGCTGCCCCGCTTGCAAGGTAAAGACAAAGATAGCATCCAAGTTTCATCACCAATGGAAGATGCCAGAAGGGACCATTTCTCAAGGAGGAAAGTGTGGATTTGGTACCTCAGTTCGTAAACTCTGACAAACACCCAAACCCTTGACAGCCAACGTACTGCCGTGTGGAACAACAAATGTGTGCGCTTGGCTCCCATGTTGGAGCACAGAGCCTCAAAAAGCTTGGTATTGCGTGCACTGCATTTAATGAAATTCACAACTTCCACAATTCTTTTCAACAACATTTCAAGGTCAGATGGAATTCCTATCGATGCCAATGCCTCACGATTAATAAAACAATGATTCCAAACAACTGTCCTGACCAGCTACCTCCTTAATCCTTAATATAACTCCACTGTTTTCCCAGTCACGTTGACTGGCGCATCGCTTGTGATTCCTCTGCAATGAACCCAGTCGAGCCTGCACTTTCCAACCACATAACCACTCAATGCTTCACAAATCTCTGCACCAGTCGTGTGGGTCGGCAATATCAGGCAGCACAGCAAATCCTCAACAAATTAATTGTGCTAAACATATCTAAAGTAAACTAGCAAGATTACACAATCTGAAACCTCTGTACTTTCATGCAGTTGTATTGAGAACTCCTGTGCTGACTTTAAACGAGAAATAAGCTGGGCTTGTAAATTCTCAGCAATATCACAAATCCGGCGATCCACTGTGTTATCACTAAGTGGGATGCATTTCAGCTAACCTCCCATCTAGGACAGTACAGACCATGTGTATTGCTGGAGGGAGAATTAATCTCTCTGCAACTGTGTGGGCCATTTTCTCTCCAGCTACATGGTAAGCTATCATGTAAGAGTCTGATTGTGCTCAATGTTACATTTCTGCTAAGGACTTCAGCTGATGATTTATGTTCTTACTGTATCCTTTGAATAAAAAAAACAAGAGGTTTGTTCTCAAACTCGCCATGCTTCGTCTTCAAATGCCTTTAAAGTTTTGAGGGTTTTAAACTTTCATTTACCAGTACTTCCCTGCATTTAACACACATGGGCTTTGCATCCTGATTTGCACTGGCACAATTAATAAAACCATACCTCACAAAATAATCTTTATACTGCTTTGTTCCTGATTTCAACTTCTTCTTCATGGACTGTTCATCAGAGGCCCTGGAGCTCACACCAGCACTGCTTTATCCTGTTGTGGATTCTTCCGAGTGGCTCACACGACCACTGATTTGTCCTGCTGTGGACTCTCCTTAGCAGCTCTCTCCAGCAGATTTAGTTGAGAGATTCTGGCCTCTTTGTGTCTCTGGCTCTCTCTTCCTTATAACAAAAGGATGAATTTGAAATGTTTCAGTCCTGTTGCTTGCTCATTGGCAGCTACAAAACGGAGGAATCTCTCTTCAGTGATTTTGTGCCAAAGCACGCGACATCAGTGTACTGCGTGATCTGCTCTCTGTTGCCGCTTCTGGCAGGAAGACTCCATCGATTAAAAAATATTCTGCTTCTGGAACAATGTGCTGACATCTGGAGGAAGCGGCTTGCCCACTGGGCTCTGACCCTATGCACTGCTACATCCGGCTGAGGGGCACGCATGCGCGGGACATCCGGCATTTTAAAAAGCCAGTCAGGCCGTTGGGCACTTCCAGGAATGTCGCAACTGATCATTCTGCGACCCTCCTGACACCTGCCCACAACCCACCCACGGGTTGCGACTCTGAATTTGAAAATGACTGAATTAAAAGCTGTTGCATTTCTCAGTACTCAGAGGCAGAGTGGAGGAACCACCAGAGTGAAACGCCGAGCCCACACAGTCCCTTACATCTCCACACAGGTACAGGAGAAGACCCATCATCAGTCATGTTGCAGTGAGACAGGAACATGCATTGCTCCTCTCTCTCTCCCTTAAGAATAACCACAAAAAACCATCTCCTATGATTAGCACCAATTTGATTTGTTATTCAGGATTTGGGTTGGAATAAAGTTAATTATTCTGTAGCAGAGACAGATAATTCTTCTCAATTATTATGCTTTTTCTCACCTTCATTAACAACCCTCACTGAAGATTAAACTAGCTTTGACATAGCTTCTGGAATGTTGAGTCAGCATGAGAGGAGATTTAAAGTGAATCTGTGAAAGTTTAACTCAATTAAAGTGATTGGGCTAATATATAAACTGCTGGAAATTGAAAGCAGAGCAGAAACAACATTTCAAATAACACAAATTTAAGTAAAGGGTGAAGGGTCACAATATAAAAATCACAAACTTGAGTGTTAGACGGCTGTGGGTTCAAATCCCATTCTGGAGGCTGAGCACAAACTTCAGGCTGACACTCCCAGTGTAGTGCTGAGGGTGTGCTGCACTGTCAGAGGTCCTGTCTCTCAGATAATTGAGGCTCCTCTCAATGGTTCTAATCAGATGAACAGCGAGTTCTCCTTGGTGTCTTAGACGATATTTACCCCCTAACCAACATCATTAAAAACAGATTATCTATTGTGCAACTTAGCTGCCAGCAAATTAGCTGCGGCAAAAGATTGCAACGGCTGTCAAGTGTTTTGGGAGGGTCTGAGGTTGTGAGAAGCACTTTATAATCTTTTACTTAACAGAGATAAGCTAAATCAGCAAGATATCCAAGTTTGGATTTTAAATTTTGATTTAGGTCAACAATTTATTGCAAATTTAGGATTTACCGATCATTGAGGTGTTTCATTACTGATATCTGTATTGTATATGTTCTTGTGAAAAACACATTATCGAATTACATTGTGACATGGAAAATCTTTCTTTGATTTAGAAGGGCAATTTAATCCCACGACAAAAATTTATGTCTGTGGCATGGAAATCCTCTGTAGAGTGTTCAGAACTCTGCAAGTTTATTTGAGGAACAATGCAGCTGCAACCCTTGCAGCCAGTGACATGTAGTCTAAATACTACTGGTCTGCGCTTGATTGAAAGAGGCTAGTTCAGGGCCAGCTGCTCATTCCAAGGGAACTCAGTGACGTGCGTAACATCAAAGTTGGAAGTCGGGTTCACTGTATTATCTGATCAACCGTGAAGGAGATAAGCCTGGACAAGAAAGAAAATGTAGTTGCCAAATGTGGCCAAATGCACATCATTAATAGATTTTCTTTCAGTACAGCCTCGCCCACTGTATTAAAGAAAGAAAAAACGTTATTTAACAAACTTTACACAACCAATGGACATCTCAAACTGCTGTGGAGGCAATGAAGAACTTCTGAAGTGTAAGTTCCTGTTGTAACGTAGGAATTGCAGGAGGCAACTTATGCACAGCAAGCCCCCACAAACAAGGTGATAATAATAAGCAGGTGTTTTGTGCTGTTGGTTGAGGGGTAAATATTGACCAGGAGATTAGGCTAACTCCCCTACTCTTCTTCAAACTAGTTTCTTTTTACATCCACCCGTAAGCAGTACCTCAATTTAGTGTTTCATCCAAAAGACAACTCCTCTGACAGTGCAGCACGTGCCTCAGTACCACACTGCAGTGGCAGGCCTGATCTTTGTTGTCAAGACCTGGAGTGGGACTTGAACCTAAATCTTTTGAGAGCCAGGGGTGAGAGTGCCGAGCCAGGGGTGAGAGTGCCGAGCCAGGGGTGAGAGTGCCGAGCCAGGGGTGAGAGTGCTATCAAGTAGGTCATGGCAGATGCAAACCTAAAGAAAAGATTTAAATTCCACTGGTACAATGAGAGGGTACATCAACTTAAGGTCCACGTATCGGCAATGCACAAAATATGCCTCCTGCCTTCAATGCTCCTGGAGTTGAGTTGCTGGTAGAACTCCGCCCTATCCTTTGGGGAATTGAATTGAGGAGGGATGTCGTCAAACACAGGGCGAGTGTGCTCAATCAGAAGAGAGTCGTACTGTGTAGGAAAGAATATTAAAATTGGGGAGCATGGAGTGATGCCTGAAGTAAGAGGGAATATGCTCGTGGCCCTATTCACAGCTCCCAGTACTTATTCTGAAGATGGCTACAGCCGTAATTGACGGCTCACTATCCAACATTAACAGTGGGCCAAACACTAATACACGGGTTATTAACAATGGCGACTGTGGGGCACTTCCGGTGACGGCGGGCGGGAGGCAGCCGCGTGTTGGAGAGTTCCCGTTCGGGAACGGCATTGTCGGGAGTTAAAGCCTGGTCCTAGGGGCAGCGAAGGCAGTAAAAGTCAGGAGAAAGCACAGGGAAGGGAAATGTCGAGGATCAGTAAAAAAAGGCAGTGGAAAAAGCAGCCGAAAGTCCGTCGGGGAGTGGAAAGGTCATCGCGGGGTCGGTAAAGAAAATGGAGGCTGGAGCACCAGGGGGAAGCCGCATTGCCTACGGCTGAAGAGGTAACTAAGGTGATGGCCGTAGAATTCGAAAGGCAGTTCACAAAACACATGGAGGCAATGAGGAAGGAGATGGAGGCGGTTTTGAAAGTGCTGGTGGAGGAGGCGATTACCCCGGTGAGGATGGCGGTGGCGAGCGCAGCGGCGGAGGTGCGGGAGCAAGGCGAGGCACAGAAGGAAGTGGAAGAGACATTATTGCAGCACAGTGATCAACTGGCCTCGATGGAAAAGGAGATGCGGAAGGTGATAGAGATCAATAAGGATCTGCGAGGCAAAATGGAAGACCTGGAAAACAGATCTAGGTGACAGAATTTGAGGATTGTGGGGCTGCCCGAAGGAGTGGAAGGGCCGAGGCCGACTGAGTATTTTGCCACGTTGAAGGCAAAGCTATTGGGGGAGGGGGAGGATCCCTCCCGATATGAACTGGTCGGGCTCATTGGTCATGGAGGCCTGTACCAAAGGCGAGTGAGCTGCCAAGAGTAGTGACTTTGTGCTTCCGTAGGTACAGTGTAAAGGAGAAGGTCCTGTGCTGGGCCAAGCAGAAGCGGGTGGTGCAGTGGGCTGGAGCTGGTATACGTGTATATCAGGACTTTACGGTGGAGTTGGCGAGGAGGCGGGCTGCCTCCAACCGGGTGAAGAGGGCACTGTACATCAGCAAGGTGCAGTGCGGCATTGTATATCCAGCAAAGCTGAGGGTGGCCTACAAGTTCAAGGACTTTTATTTGGGGACGGCGGAAGCAGCGGAGAAGTTTGCAAAGGCAGAAGGACTGTGGCAGAATTGAGAAACGGTCATGTACCGATGTAGCCTCATGACTATGTTTTCTTTTTTGTTTCAATGCGTGCTGGTGTATGGGCTACAGGAGCCAACGTTGTTTATATTTGGACAAGGGAAGAAATGGGACTTTCAGTCGTATTGAGGGTTCTTTGGGGTGTGGGTGTGTATACGAGGTTTGTGTGCTAAAGGGGACTTCTGGGTTTTCCTGGGGCCGGGCAAGGTGGAAAGAGACTCCACGCTGGCCGGTTTAAGCCGGCCAGTGAACGGGGGTGAGGTGGGGGGAGGGGCTGCAGCCATCAGAGCCTGGCGGAACAGGGTCCGATGAGTCTAGCCGGGGTGGAAAGTTGGGGGGATGGAACCGAGGTTGGGGGGAGGAGCTTTTACAAGAGGAAGTGGAGGGGGGGAGTTGGGAGGTGGGTGGGTTTACAACTCTTGGGTGTCATTTACAGTACTCTTTCGGAGGCTGGATGGCATTGAGTGTTCGGTGGGTGGGGGGGGGGAGGAGAGAGAGACACGACTCTATAGGTTAATCGTGACCCTGGGCGATTCCAGACTCCTTTTTCTTTTTCTCCTTTGTTTTTATTTCCACCGTGGGAGGGTTTGTTTGATTTGATGCATATATTGACAGGTGAGCCGTTGGTTGGGGTGGTGGGAGAATGGGATCGTTGTTGATGTTAAGGGTATTGACTCTGTATTTGTTACCGCTTATTGCTTGTTGGGGGGTATAAATTTTGAAGGAAAATGTGAAAATGGAGAATAAAAATATTTTTTAAAAAGACAATGGCGACTCATCATGTGTGCGCAAATAGTCTTTTTTGGCGGGGAGGAGGGGTAGGAGTGAGGAGCAACAGACTTGCAACAAGAATTTAAAGAAACTCAGGCCCACCAATTACCTAAGATTGCTCGGAGATGTCCTTCGAGGGTTTGTAACACCACGCTTTTGGTCTCCTGGACACTTTTCCCCAGGAACTGCTCACAAGCCACAGCTAACAGCTCCATCTCAGTCATTACCTTCACCTGCACACAGGGAGCACAATATAAACCAACAACACATAGCAGTTATATAACACTCTTAATACTTTAAGGCTATTAACAGAAGCAGGTTTTAAAACTTAGAATTAAAATAAGACTACAGTTCTGTAATGCTTCTAAAGATGACTAAAAGCAGGTGTTAAAAATTGCAGGATTGCACCATGAAAGCAGATTAGCGCAGCAAAAACTAAACAAAGCACACTAATATGAACAAAAATCACGCTGATGCACAAAGCAACAAAACAGTATTTGCACCCTGCAACACTTCAACTTGGCAACAAGGTATTGAAATTAAGGCTTAATAAAAGGGATTTTCATTCTGACCATCTGAGAAAGCTAGGATATTCAGATTCGCGCATTGAATTTCTGTGTGCGCGTGTTGCTAAGCTAAACTGTTGCAGGGTTCAGAGGCAAAACACTTTTTTTTTAAATTACCAATCACAACTTGTTTTAAAATTGAATTTGACTGGCTCGAATGGAGGTCTCACCAGCACATGCATTTGCGTGAATCACACCACCACATACGTTACACCAAAGCACTTTCAAAATGACACAACGTGGCATGCAGTTTTGACCGTCAAGGTCTAACTGGCAAAGTAATTAAAAAAGCAAAACGTGGAGTTGACAATGAGGGGGAAGGGAAGAGTCGCATGTGGAAGGGCTGGAGAAGTCCAAGGAATTATAGAGCTGTGAGCACTGGAGCATGTGAAAAATGCCCCAGTTATACAGCACTGCTGTGGTAACAGAATCTCAAGTCACTTAATTTCAAAGGGCAAGTTTCGAAGGAAAGGTAATGCCAAACAGATCAACCTTCTCAATAAACCACAATTCAGCAGGATACTTGAGGGAACAGTTGAAATGAATTGCAGGTAGCTTCAATCACCTGGGCTGGTACTTCCCTCCCTCACTTCAGGTAAAGCAAAGTGTTCAGTAACAAACTTATATTTAGTTAAGATCCTTTCTCCGATCTACAAGGTGGCATGTGGAACTGTTCTTTTTAGTCAGGTTCTACAACCAAGGGCTCAAGGGGCAGTCTAAAGACAAAGAATGTTTGCACCAAAACAAACTGCGACCTGGAACACAGATACATCTCTTCCAGAAACAACAAGCTGATGATCAACCAAACACAACCAGTGCTCTTGCCAACAGCAGCATCATCACATCCACTTCAAGCTTCTCTCATGTGTCTACCTATGTCCGCACCGGTGCAATTTGCTTCTCTCATTGGAAGACAAAATGTTCACTTGACAGGTATGGCAGCTGGTTTCAAACTGGTAGCTATCACTGTGACACTAATAATGAGCCAAGCTGCCTCCTGCTTATTTGATTGGATACTGGGTTTTCTTTCCCTCTCTCCTCCCCACCACTACGCTGTGCTTTCCCTCTCTCCTCCCCACCACCCTACGCTGTGCTTTCCCTCTCTCCTCCCCACCACCCTACGCTGTGCTTTCCCTCTCTCCTCCCCACCACCCTACGCTGTGCTTTCCCTCTCTCCTCCCCACCACCCTACGCTGTGCTTTCCCTCTCTCCTCCCCACCACCCTACGCTGTGCTTTCCCTCTCTCCTCCCCACCACCCTACGCTGTGCTTTCCCTCTCTCCTCCCCACCACCCTACGCTGTGCTTTCCCTCTCTCCTCCCCACCACCCTACGCTGTGCTTTACCCCTCTCCTCCCCACCACCCTAAGCTGTGATTTCTCTCTCCCCCACCACCCTACGCTGTGCTTTCCCTCTCTCCTCCCCACCACCCTACGCTGTGATTTCTCTCTCTCCTCCCTACCACCCTACGCTGTGATTTCTCTCTCCTCCCCGCCACCCTACGCTGTGATTTCTCTCTCTCTCCTCCCCACCACCCTACGCTGTGCTTTCCCTCTCTCCTCCCCACCACCCTACGCTGTGATTTCTCTCTCTCCTCCCTACCACCCTACGCTGTAATTTCTCTCTCCTCCCCGCCACCCTACGCTGTGATTTCTCTCTCTCCTCCCCACCACCCTACGCTGTGCTTTCCCTCTCTCCTCCCCACCACCCTACGCTGTGCTTTACCCCTCTCCTCCCCACCACCCTAAGCTGTGATTTCTCTCTCCCCCACCACCCTACGCTGTGCTTTCCCTCTCTCCTCCCCACCACCCTACGCTGTGATTTCTCTCTCCTCCCTACCACCCTACGCTGTGATTTCTCTCTCCTCCCCGCCACCCTACGCTGTGATTTCTCTCTCTCTCCTCCCCACCACCCTACGCTGTGCTTTCCCTCTCTCCTCCCCACCACCCTACGCTGTGCTTTCTCTCTCCTCCCCGCCACCCTACGCTGTGATTTCTCTCTCTCTCCTCCCCACCACCCTACGCTGTGCTTTCCCTCTCTCCTCCCCACCACCCTACGCTGTGATTTCTCTCTCTCTCCTCCCCACCACCCTACGCTGTGATTTCTCTCTCTCCTCCCTACCACCCTACGCTGTGCTTTCCCTCTCTCCTCCCCACCACCCTACGCTGTGCTTTCCCTCTCTCCTCCCCACCACCCTACGCTGTGCTTTCCCTCTCTCCTCCCCACCACCCTACGCTGTGATTTCTCTCTCTCTCCTCCCCACCACCCTACGCTATGCTTTCTCTCTCCTCCCCGCCACCCTACGCTGTGATTTCTCTCTCTCTCCTCCCCACCACCCTACGCTGTGCTTTCCCTCTCTCCTCCCCACCACCCTACGCTGTGCTTTCCCTCTCTCCTCACCACCCTACGCTGTGCTTTCCCTCTCTCCTCCCCACCACCCTACGCTGTGATTTCTCTCTCTCCTCCCTACCACCCTACGCTGTGATTTCTCTCTCCTCCCCGCCACCCTACGCTGTGATTTCTCTCTCTCTCCTCCCCACCACCCTACGCTGTGCTTTCCCTCTCTCCTCCCCACCACCCTACGCTGTGATTTCTCTCTCTCTCCTCCCCGCCACCCTACGCTGTGATTTCTCTCTCCCCCCACCACCCTACGCTGTGCTTTCCCTCTCTCCTCCCCACCACCCTACGCTGTGATTTCTCTCTCTCCTCCCTACCATCCTACGCTGTGATTTCTCTCTCTCCTCCCTACCACCCTACGCTGTGCTTTCCCTCTCTCCTCCCCACCACCCTACGCTGTGCTTTCCCTCTCTCCTCCCCACCACCCTACGCTGTGCTTTCCCTCTCTCCTCCCCACCACCCTACGCTGTGATTTCTCTCTCTCTCCTCCCCACCACCCTACGCTATGCTTTCTCTCTCCTCCCCGCCACCCTACGCTGTGATTTCTCTCTCTCTCCTCCCCACCACCCTACGCTGTGCTTTCCCTCTCTCCTCCCCACCACCCTACGCTGTGCTTTCCCTCTCTCCTCACCACCCTACGCTGTGCTTTCCCTCTCTCCTCCCCACCACCCTACTCTGTGCTTTCTCTCTCCTCCCCGCCACCCTACGCTGTGATTTCTCTCTCTCTCCTCCCCACCACCCTACGCTGTGCTTTCCCTCTCTCCTCCCCACCACCCTACGCTGTGCTTTCCCTCTCTCCTCCCCACCACCCTACGCTGTGATTTCTCTCTCTCTCCTCCCCACCACCCTACGCTGTGCTTTCCCTCTCTCCTCCCCACCACCCTACGCTGTGCTTTCCCTCTCTCCTCCCCACCACCCTACGCTGTGCTTTCTCTCTGTCCTCCCCACCACCCTACGCTGTGCTTTCCCTCTCTCCTCCCCACCACCCTATGTTGTGATTTCTCTCTCTCCTCCCCACCACCCTACGCTGTGATTTCTCTCTCTCTCCTCCCCACCACCCTACGCTGTGCTTTCTCTCTCCTCCCCACCACCCTACGCTGTGATTTATCTCTCTCTCCTCCCCACCACCCTACGCTGTGCTTTCCCTCTCTCCTCCCCACCACCCTACGCTGTGCTTTCCCTCTCTCCTCCCCACCACCCTACGCTGTGCTTTCCCTCTCTCCTCCCCACCACCCTACGCTGTGCTTTCCCCCTCTCCTCCCCACCACCCTACGCTGTGCTTTCCCTCTCTCCTCCCCACCACCCTACGCTGTGCTTTCCCTCTCTCCTCACCACCCTACGCTGTGCTTTCCCTCTCTCCTCCCCACCACCCTACGCTGTGCTTTCTCTCTCCTCCCCGCCACCCTACGCTGTGATTTCTCTCTCTCTCCTCCCCACCACCCTACGCTGTGCTTTCCCTCTCTCCTCCCCACCACCCTACGCTGTGTTTTCTCTCTGTCCTCCCCACCACCCTACGCTGTGCTTTCCCTCTCTCCTCCCCACCACCCTATGTTGTGATTTCTCTCTCTCCTCCCCACCACCCTACGCTGTGATTTCTCTCTCTCTCCTCCCCACCACCCTACGCTGTGCTTTCTCTCTCCTCCCCACCACCCTACGCTGTGCTTTCCCTCTCTCCTCACCACCCTACGCTGTGCTTTCCCTCTCTCCTCCCCACCACCCTACGCTGTGCTTTCTCTCTCCTCCCCGCCACCCTACGCTGTGATTTCTCTCTCTCTCCTCTCCACCACCCTACGCTGTGCTTTCCCTCTCTCCTCCCCACCACCCTACGCTGTGTTTTCTCTCTGTCCTCCCCACCACCCTACGCTGTGCTTTCCCTCTCTCCTCCCCACCACCCTATGTTGTGATTTCTCTCTCTCCTCCCCACCACCCTACGCTGTGATTTCTCTCTCTCTCCTCCCCACCACCCTACGCTGTGCTTTCTCTCTCCTCCCCACCACCCTACGCTGTGATTTATCTCTCTCTCCTCCCCACCACCCTACGCTGTGCTTTCCCTCTCTCCTCCCCACCACCCTACGCTGTGCTTTCCCTCTCTCCTCCCCACCACCCTACGCTGTGCTTTCCCTCTCTCCTCCCCACCACCCTACGCTGTGCTTTCCCCCTCTCCTCCCCACCACCCTACGCTGTGCTTTCCCTCTCTCCTCCCCACCACCCTACGCTGTGCTTTCCCTCTCTCCTCACCACCCTACGCTGTGCTTTCCCTCTCTCCTCCCCACCACCCTACGCTGTGCTTTCCCTCTCCTCCCCACCACCCTACGCTGTGCTTTCCCTCTCTCCTCACCACCCTACGCTGTGCTTTCCCTCTCTCCTCCCCACCACCCTACGCTGTGCTTTCCCTCTCTCCTCACCACCCTACGCTGTGCTTTCCCTCTCTCCTCCCCACCACCCTACGCTGTGCTTTCCCTCTCTCCTCCCCACCACCCTACGCTGTGCTTTCCCTCTCTCCTCACCTTTACCCAGTTCCTGTTGTCACTCCCATGAGCACTTTGACATTCTTCACCCCATGTAGCGCACAAGAGTATTTCTATCTCTCTCTTAACACCTCTCTCAGTAGACCACTGCGAAAAAGAAAGACTTGCATTTCCATTGTACCTTTCACAATTTCTGGTCATCCTAAAGCGTTTTAAGTAAAGTCACTGTTGCAACGTGGGAAACGCAGCAGCCAAATTGTGCACAGCAAGCTCCCACAGTCAGCCATGAGATTTTGTGATGTTGATTGAGGAATAAATATTGGCCAAAAGATCTGCTGTTTGAAATAACACCATAGGATCTTTTATTTAAACCAGAGGGCAGGTGGAACTCAATTTAACTTATCAATCA
The DNA here is from genome assembly GCF_902713615.1 of Scyliorhinus canicula. Classification (NCBI taxonomy): domain Eukaryota; kingdom Metazoa; phylum Chordata; class Chondrichthyes; order Carcharhiniformes; family Scyliorhinidae; genus Scyliorhinus; species Scyliorhinus canicula. The sequence goes on from NC_052157.1 coordinate 159,867,575, forward strand.
AAAGATGTCGCCTCTGCCAATGCAGCGCCTCCTCCACTGAATTTGAGCACCAGCCTAGGACCTGCGTGTTCAAGCTTCTGGTGTAGGACCTGAACACACAGCCTTGTGACTCAGGGACAAGTGTGCTGCCCACCAAATCATAGCTCTCTCACTGCACTTCCAGCTGCCATTCTACATGTCGTGTTCACACTGACATCTTTTATCCGTTCCTTTCTTTGCCTTGTCGAGCGCATAGCATCATTCTTTGTTCGACCTTCTGAAAGAGCAGTCTACCTAGGCCCACTCCCCTTCAAACCCGCAACCCCACCTAACCTTTGGACACCAAGGAGCAATTTATCATGGCTAAGCCACCTAACCTGCGCATCTTTGGACTGTGGGAGGAAACCCACCAGGCACAGGGAGAACATGCAAACTCCGCACAGTCACCCAATTTCAGAATGTTAAAATTCAATTAGGACATTTGAATTAATAACTCGTCTCTTATTCATCCACGGTTTTCTCAGTCCAGACCTGCTGCTGCTACCAGAGTATTTTACCCTTTTCCCAGACCTACCACAGAGCACCAAAGGGAGATTCTCTCTCTGCTCTGCAGACAACAATTGCAACTCCACTCAATACTTCAGTCTTGGTGTAACTTAATGGAGACCAGAATTGGGGGTGATCTCATCTACCTTGTATTTCACATTTTAAAATTTTTTTCAGAGTACCCAATTCATTTTTTCCAATTAAGGGCCATTTTTGTGTGGCCAATCCACCTAACCTGCACATCTTTGGATTGTGGGGGCAAAACCCACACAAACACAGGGAGAATGTGCAAACTCCACATGGACAGTGACCCAGAGCTGGGATCGAACCTGGGACCTCAGCGCCATGAGGCAGCAGTGCTAACCACTGCGCCACTGTACTGCCCAACCTTGTATTTCACATGTCCAAATGTTAATTACTGAAATTTGTTTTTACGACATATTTAACACGTCAATGGTCACCAAGAACCTTTATCCTGGAATACTAATCTAAAGTCAACCTGATTTCGTCAGTTATTAGCAATGGAAGAGCTATTTGTCTCTACAGTTTCGCCAGTCTCTCTACGGTTTCATATTTCAATTTTTAATAAAATTGTTCAATCAACTCCAATTTGGTTTTGAATCACTTTGCTATTTTGCATTGTGACATTTAAGGAAATGGTTGGCCTCTTCGTTATGGAATATTTCAATTTCCACTGAGCGTTTTTATATTTCACAATCCATATCAAACTGCAAGTTTGAATGGACTGATTATATTTAACAGAATTCCTTATCACAGCCTCGTCACTGTGCCCAATACAGGCCAGAAGGCAATAATGACTTAACCACTGGAAAACAGAAGGTGGGAGGTGGAGGAAATCAAATAATGATATCGCTTGAAAGAGGGCATTTAGCCCATTTTGACATTGCCAGCTCACTCCTGGCACACGTTACAATGACATGGTCTCCTTATCTGCGGAAAGATGTTCTTGCTTTAGAGGAAGCGCAGAAGTTTACCAGACTGGATGGCAGGACTGATGTATGAGGAGAGATCGAGTCAGTTAGGATTGTATTCGCTGGAGTTCAGAAGAATGAGGGGGGGGGATCTTATAGAAACATATAAAATTCTAGCAGGACTAGACAGGGCAGATGCAGTTAGATATTGCACTTGGAGTGGGGGGGATCAATGGATTGGGGGGGGGGGGGGGGGGGAGAAAGAGTGGGATTAGGCTATTGGGTTGGATGATCAGTCATGATCAGAATGAATGGCCGAACAGGCTCAAAGGGCCGAATGGCCTCCTTCTGCTCCTATTTTCTATGTTTCTCTGCCGGAACTCGAGGAACTGTAGAGAAAACTGCTTTCAAAGACTGTAAACTTCAGCACTTGCAAAACTCTGCTGCCTATTTCCTAACTCTCTGTCTAGCAATGCCTCAATTAAAAAATTGCCCCTCTCCTTCTCTGTAACCTTCTCCAGTTCTACAACTAATGTTCCTGCGAAGCTGCACTGCAGCTGAAAAGTACTGTGCAGTTATTGTTCTGAGATGACAGCGCTTGTGCACATTAAAGGCGTTGGATACATGTAAATTGTTCTTGATCTATAACCCCTTGGCTAAAGGTAAAATGAGAGCTGCAGAAGAGGGAATAGGGGAAATTGGCTTGACACTGTTTATAGAATTTTATTCATAGAATTTACAGTGCAGAAGGAGGCCATTCAGCCCATCGAGTCTACACCGGCTCCTGGAAGGAGCACCCTACCCAAGGTTAACACCTCCACCTTATCCCCATAACCCAGTAACCCCACCCAACACCAAGGGCAATTTTGGACACTCCGGGCAATTGATCATGGCCAATCCACCTAACCTGCACACCTTTGGACTGTGGGAGGAAACCGGAGCACCCGGAGGAAACCCACGCACACGCGGGGAGGACGTGCAGACTCCGCACAGACAGTGACCCAAGCTGGAATGGAACCTGGGACCCTGGAGCTGTGAAGCGATTGTGCTATCCACAATGCTACTGTGCTGCCCTAGTTTGCTTTTTTTTCAATTTTATTCTTAAATTGAAGAATTTTGAACTTCAATAGGGTATAAGACAATAAAGCAGCTCCACTATTTTAACTTAATCAGCTCTAGCCTGGAATGTGATTGCTCACTTGACTTGCTGCAAGAAGCATTGCATAGTGCCAAAAGAGCACTATAAATTGGCACGGGGGGAGGGGGGGAAGGAAATCTGGACCTGCGTACTGCCATTAATGGGACAATATCCAAGACCTTGAGGAAATGTGTACATAATAAAAATATAGAAAGTTTTACTGCACATCACGTGTATCAAATTAAATAATGTGGGATTTGGGTCATACGGAAACCATACTATATACATAAGTACATATATATCCTGATCATGACCAATGGCAGGTATTTACCATATCTCACACAAATTCAATTGAATTGCCTGAAAGTTAATAATGCATTTAAATTAGTCCAATTTTGTCATTCCCTGCGAGCCCCCCCCCCCCCCTCCGCTCCCTCCCACACACCCAACAGTTGTTAAACATGCTTCTGGCACTGGCATTCTCCTGTTTTCCACCAGTCAATAAGTCTCCCTTACTCCTTGCAAGCCGATTTCATGCCACTGGTGACTCTCCACTAGCTTGACCTTCACGTGAGCTCAAACAACAAATGTTGCTCGACCACTTGTAGCATCACATTGGAATCTGACCCCGTCCACACACTTGCATTTCCCAGCAATTGCTGGTCAAGTAATGACCAAGAAACTGGGGTTGGGGGCGGGGGGGGGGTTACTGTATACTCCTCTGAGTGATTTACACTTATCCCAACAACAAGTCTAATAAGAGTGGAATCTCCACTTAACAGGGATGCCAGTCTTCGATCCAGCCTCTCCACCCACAGTGCATGGATATTCAAAGTGGTCGGGGGGGAGCCAAAAGCAAACATTTAAAATAGTCTTCAAAACGTGGCCACACCTTATGCGCAGAGAAATACAGATCAAAGATATAAAACAATGGTTCATAACCCCACAGAATAAATTACAAGGGTGCACGCAATCAGGAAGCATTTAGTTCAATGAGCAGAAGTTGTGGATGAATATTCACCCAAATTCCTGAGCTCATCCTTTTATTATCAAGAATGTTTAAAGTGGGGAGGAGGAAGGAGAAACAGCAAGGGAAATAGTGAGGGAAATTACAAACAAAACACAATAAAGCCTGTAGTGAAAGATGCTGAAGAGATAGGAAACAGAAGCTTTGTGCTGCCAATGCTTTTGAAAGTTACAATTTCTCTATTTTAATTTGGGTGTTCCCTCCACCCCAGCCTTTTCACCCCTCCGGTATTTCAAACCTTGCACCTGTCACTGCCTCCACCCGCCTTCTGTGCTTTAACATGGCAAGCAAGCACAGTGTGGGTTTAGCACTGCCAACAAGTGCCGAGTCAGTGATCTATCTGCCACTTTGGAGTCAGTTCTTGGCTGCATTTTGACTGATATTATTTATAAGCAAAGATTAATCAAATGGGTTGGCAAGGAATTATAAATATCCATGAACCTTTCCACTTTTGAGTTGCACATGCTGCAATGTCAAATATGATCACCGTGTACCCCATTATGGAAGGGTGGTTCACACCAGAATTATAGTCTAAAACACCCGCCCAAGGCTGCAAAGTTTTATTGAGCCAATTGAGCCAATGCTCCAACATGGCAGAATAAAGTGCGTTTGCTAAGTGGTCTCTAATTGAATGGTCAGCAACCATGCACCTTTCCTTTCAGTCTCTACCAGCCCTTTCACAACAGCAGCACAACCTGACAAACTGTCCTGTGATGTACATGCAGAAATGAGAGATTAGACAAAAAGTGATTTTATAAATTCAGGTGGGGAAGAAAAAGATTTCTGAAGTGGTCAGCAGTGCATCAGAGGCTGTGAAATCTAAACTCAAGGTGCTGTCCAGATTCAATTTACACTGAATAATAAAGTGCGAATCATTTCCATTTTTAAAATGTTGATGATTGAAATTTAACTTTGTGACACCCAAATTTGAATAGATATAATCTATTTTCTATCTTCTCATTCCACCTTCTTGTGGCAGCCTGGAATTTTGTAGGTCGCGTTCTCTGCCTAAGGGGACACAGAGAACTTATCGTTTAGAAGCAGAGGGACAGCATCTTTGAAAAATTAAATCAACTCAAGTACTTTCCGAAAGGATTTTTTTGGTCAATTTTGGTGTCCCCACCCCCCACCCCTTTCTTCTTCTGAAGATACAGAACCCTGCCGGTATATGGTTCCCAGGGGACAGGAGGATGCTCTTTTGCAGTACATTGGCCAAGTGTCTATGAGCCTACACAGTGAATGTTGCCAGGACATTGACTATGACTATCACAGTCCCCCCACCCTCCCTGAGAGAGAGAGGGATTTGCCCCAGTAAGGGTCCCATGCTCAGGGTCATAAGCTTTAACCAAGGGTGGTGCCAGTGGACTTTCAGTGATTAATAGTGGAAGAGCTTGAAGGGATTACAGCTGCTTATACGCAGAGGATCCTTCGACAAGAGGACTTGTTTATGGTCTGCAGAAATATTATCCGACTAGAATCCACAACATGGTGAACAAACACAGCCCAATGCAACCAATTTGCAGACATGCTTGGCCACCATGGCCTAACGAACAGTGGTTAAGTCCCTCGCCACAGATAGTATTGTAACTCCCATCCCTTCGGCCTCAATTGTCGCAGTTCCCACCTCACAATGACCCTTTTGGGGATGCTGGAATGGTCCAGTGCAGGGGGGCAGGTAGAGTGAAGCTGGACGAGTGCACTTTTGGCAAGTCAACTCCATAAGAAACCCTAGTTGTTGTCACTTTCACATCTCATCTATTCTAGCTCCTTGAAATGGATGTGCACAGCAAGGAACTCGAGCAGCACCAAGCTTCTCACTCACTTCTCTTTTAATTCTAACTCACTCAGTCCTAACGATAAGTGAACTGTTGGCAACACTTCAGCTTCAAGCACTTTGAGTTCCCTCTGCATCATTTCTCCATGATTAAATACTGCCTCTGGCATCACTCACTCGAACCGAGGAGACCAGTCAATGTCCTAAATTGGCTTCTTCTGGAAACAGACCACTGAGCAGTAGAAATACGGAATATCATATTTTTAAATAACAAACACAGCTAGGGTCCAGGAACCAGTGTGTCCTTTTGCATTAGTAACAATGCATGTTAATTGAATGAATATTGTTTACCAAACCAAAAGCAGGAGGCAGATTGGGAGATTCGGGATAGACTGGGTCTGTAGTACAGTGGCATTTACCTTTTATCCTGCAGTGGATTGAGTGGGGTATGCCAACCATGAACAGTGGCACAAGTGCAAATCCCATTAAGGAGGCACCAAGTTGATGGGACAAATTACTACGCCTTGCTACAGGTTGGCTAGTCTCTTTCAGTATGCCTGGGACTACTCAAATTATTTGATGGGAACTGGATAAGTATTTGAAAGTGAAGTCAGCAGAGGTCTGGCGAAAGAGCAGGGCTCCTATGACGAATTGAATAGCTTGTTCAAAGCACGGGCACAGGCACCAACGAGCTGAATAACCCACTGAGGTGTAAAATTCGATTAACTGTAAGGTTACTGCTGCTAACGTGAGACTCAATTTGTGGCAAACACAATTTTTGAAAAATCATATTAGGCTGGAGTGGCTCACACAGATGATCTACAGCCAGCTCTTAAGTGGTACTTATTGTGAGAATTCACTAGAAGCTGCCTCCCACTTGCTGCAAACAAAGGAAATACTGAAGGGAGAGAGTATCGCTGCTAATGTCCTGGATCTAATTTTTTTAAAGCAGCTTCAGCTCAGGTGCTAATGCGAGGAAGAGTGAGCAATTCCCTCTCCGTCAAACAAATAGGATTCCACAGCAGAGCCCCATGTTTAATATTTTCCTCAGGGGCAGGAACCTAGCTGTTCATTGATGTAGCGAATCAAAAGAGGTGATCCTGTGCACTGCAGAGGAGGGGGCCCATGAAAAAATGATACATAGATTGGACTTGAGTGGTGCCTTGCTACAGGTGGACTAATCTCTTTCAGATTGACTGTTTTGCAGTGTTGAAAATGGTAGCTTATAATACTTGTGATATTTTCTATTGGGATTGATAGATTTTCCAAGCACAAAATGCAATTTTAGTCTTGTTTAGAAGATTCAGCCCTGCAGTGCATCATGAGAATGTAGGTGCTTACATTAAGCAGCAGCACAGAGGAAATATATAGGTCTCCCTCAATCAGCCGCAGTTCTGAAACACTCCCATTCCACACACAAAGGTGAGTTTTTTCTTTGCAAGCGGTTAGATCAGTGTGATTGGCAGCCAACTTTAAAAGGGGAGAATGAATTACAACCATCACTTGCCCTTAAAGGACAGCAGGAAAACAGCCAGACAACATCGATGCCCCCTACAATGCAACATCAGCCAGGACTTGGGGCTCAGTGGGCAATGGAGCAGACAGGATGGCAGTGCGTTGAAACTGTTGTAGGAATATCATTCCATTGGTCAAAAAAGACTCCCACGTTGATAGGTGCATCAACAAGTTGGCAACAAAGGCTAGTCCGCAGGTGCGGAAAGGGGAAACGATATCCTGGTGGTTTTCTCCAAGGGAAAACAACCCAAAATTAAAATTTACCTGCAATTCACTGAGCACAAATACACCTTGGAAAACTTGCCGCCTACACTAACTAGTGTGATCACTTGTGCAAATTATTGCCAAAGGAAAAAACTTGCAGCTTAATTACGACTCAATTTGAATTCCAAAAATCTGATGGATGTTCCTGTATTCCAAATTGTCATTTGAGGGACAGAAACTTTAAAAAAAAAGTAGACATGATAAATGGAATATCTTGAACTTTCAACAGTAATATTGTGTTTGCCTAATTTCACCCTCACTGCCTAAGGTTCTTACTGGAGTCCAGGTGCCTTGCTGCACATGCAAGAGCCTGGCCAGGGGGTTTGCACGAGGAGAATCGACTTGGGAGAGCATTACAATTGAGCCCAATGCTGTCCTCACCTGGACATTCACAAGTGCTCTTCCCAGTAACTGTCACTATGTAGCAACGGGGCGCCATGAATTTCTTGATGCCTTCTCTCCACTTTCTAACCTACAGATCTGAAGGCCGATGTCTACCCTGTCGAGTTCAAATTAAAATTTTGTGCAAGGAGAAAGAATAAAATGATACAGTAGCTTCAATTAATTTTCTTTTTAATTAACATAATTTGAAATGATGAACTTAAAAGTAAAAGTAGACTGGACCAAGGACCAGATGTCAAATACAGGATCCTCTGGCCTCAGTACCACAGCTAGTGGTTTCCTCTACAGTTGGGTTTAAATAAAAACCTCAAAATGTTATCCCATGTTGAATTCATTAATACTGGGTCACGGGAAAAGCTGAGCGTGTGTGAAGTCAAGAGATCACTACAGGCAAATTTCACAGTCTGGTGCAACTTCTTAGCTTTGCGTTCAGGGCAAGTTTGTAACAGAACTCGGAGGTGAGCAGTCTTCAAGCCGCATTCCAGATAAAAGCCTCTTAATTGTGGCATTTGGGAGCATGTGCCTTATCACCCTCTCCCTCCAGATTCAAGGTTTTCTCTGTCCAAGTGCAAATTGCTACCATTTCTCAAAATTTGAGAGCCACATAAACGCTATTCCTGTATTATAAGTCTGTTGCAAATAGCTTTGGCATTAATCTGTTCCAGTTTGAAGCTTGAATGTGCAACTGGAAAAAAAGAATAGTTAGCAGGACAATAAACTCGGCTGTGGGAATCCCCGACACTGCAAACTCTTCAAATACCCCAATATATGGTGGTTTGCATCACTCAAAATGTAATTAGAGCAAACACTGAATTATAGCCATCCATAGGTAAGTAAATGTATATGTCATGTTGCCACAGTCCCAGAGGGCCATAGGCTGCTCTCCCCTTCGAGAGCTGACTGGTGGTGATTTAACCTGAGGGTCACCACACCTCAGGCGAGGAGCAAGGCTGAGAAGGCGGGCCATTCATGAATAACCTCACCCAAAACGGGAATTGAACTTGCGCTGTTGGCGTCGCTCCGCATCACAACCCAGCCCCGGCCATCTATTCAATATCCTGCAAACTCAAATTCTTTAAATTATAAATTTCTAAAATGCTCATGACATGTGCTGTTAATGAGTACTGGAACACTGCCAATTTTGCCATTCTGCTAACCTTATCTCTGCTACACATCCAAAGTAAGCTGATCGGATCTAATTCATTTCTGTGCTGCTCTTTCTGGGTTTCCTAGACTCCGTCTTCCTCAGCCTCTTGGTCACATGGGTTCAGATTGTACAAACACACCCTCTCTGCTACCCTCTCTGCCATCTCTCTGTCTCCACTGCCAGATTCTTCTCTGACATCCAGTCCAAGACATTCAACTTATCCAAACCTTACTAGACAGGGGCCATTTTAGGGGTAGCATTTCTGCCTCTGAATCAGGTCATGGGATCATCTGCATTATTTCTCTTTTGTGTTACGGGATCCTTTGGGATGCAGAGGCAAAGGGTTTAGACACACAGTAACTTAGGACACCAAGGTGGCGAGCAATGTTCAGCTTGAGATAGTGTTTGGGGAGAGTGGTGCAAGATCAATATACAAGACATGGCAGAGCGTAACGATGGCTTCAGTGTCCCCAACGTTTAAACGTGTGGAAATTGCTGACATCCAAGATCGGATGTCAGATAAGAAGTTTGCCAGTCGACTGACTGTGAGAGATGTTGGCGAGGTGGACACAAGTGTGATCGTACAAGCTGACCCCATGTGGTCAAGGGGCAGCATGTACCTGAGGAAGAGGCAGTCCAGGATAGATCACTGGCAAACCCCGAAACTTTAACATAATCCAGGCTAACACTTCAGTGCAGCACCGAGGAGGCGGTGCACTGTCAGAAGAAGGTGGTGATGACGTGGTCATGTCACTGGACAACTAATAACGAGGCCCAGGCTAACATTCTGGGGAACACAGGTTCAACTCCCATGATGGCAGCAGGTGGAATTTAAATTCAATCTGGAATCAAGAGCTAGTCTCTGTAATGGTGACCATGAAACTATCGATCGTCATAAAACCCATTTGGTTCACAAACGTCCTTTAGGGAAAGAAATTGGTCATCTTTACTCAGCCTGGCCTACATGTGACGTCAGAGCCACAGCAATGTGGTCAGCTCTTAGCTGCCCTCTGAAATGGCCTGGCAAGCCATTCAGTTGATGGGCAGTCTTGCCAATGATGTCTGCATCCCTTAAAAGAAATTGCCATCTTTCGACTGAAATATTGAGCCCCTTCCACTGTCCCCTACGTTGGCTGATTGCCTGGCGATGTTTTCCTACTTTGAAAAAGTTATATAAATGCAAATTGTCATCGTTATGGGGAAGGGTCGCTTCTCTATGCTTACTGCGAAATTTCACTTTTCAAGTATTTAACCAATTCCCTTTTGAAAGATACGACAAACTACCTCCCATGACCTTTCAGGCAGCGCATACCAGATCATAACTCATGATTATAAATCTTGTTTTCGATGTTTCTCTGGTTACCATCAAACCTGTCAATGGAGAGGGTTTCTCTTTATTTAACTTCCATCATTTAAAAAACTTCTACTAAATCGTCCTTTAAATCATCTCTGCTTTAACGAGATTAACTCTAGCTTCTCTAGAATCACAGAAAGTTTACGGCACAGGAGGCACGGACCACCCAGCCTAATCCCACTCTCCAGCCCATTTGGTGTGCTGTCCTGCAGCATTTCAGGTGCATATCCGGACACCTTCTGAATGAGATGAGCTTCCATGCCTCTACGACTCTTTCTGTCAGTGAGTTCCAGGCCCCCATCACCCTCTGGATGAAAACACTTTTCCTCATCTCCCCTCTAATCCTTCTACTAATCATTTTAAAATCATTGCCCCTGGTCCTCTCTCTCTGCTAAGGTCATTAGGCCCTTCTCATTCACCCTATCCAGAACCCTCACCATTTTGTACATCTCAATCAAATCTCCCCTCAGCCTCCTCTGTACCAAGGAGGAAAAACCCCAGCCTACCCAATTTCTCCTCGTCGCTGCAATTTTCCAGTCCTGGCAACGTTCTTGCAAATGTCCTCTGTACCCTCTCTACCATCCCTCTATATAACTGAGGTCCCTCATCCTTGGTATTATTGTATAACTTTGCTAAAACTCCTTGACCCTCCCACTCCATTCTTCCTAAAGTGTGACTGGAATTGGACAATAATTCAGACAGCAAGGAACACTTACAATATCATGGAGACTATCACGGGTTCAGGATTTCCCAATGTGTTTTAAAGCCATGACATTATTTTGAGGCGCTGTTAAATTTGCAATGTCGGAAACTTAACTGCCGATTGGAAAATAACATAACATACTGTGACAACATCAGATATTGATTGAGGGATAAATATTGGCCAGGAAATCAGACTGAACTTCCGTGCTCTTTGAGATGTCATGAAATATTTTACCTGAGGAGGGAGCAGACTGGGACCTCAGTTTATGTCTCTTCCAAATGACTGCACCTCTGATAGTGCTGTACTTCCTCAATAGGTCACTCCAGCCTTGATTAAGATTTTGAAGTGTGACATGAACCCATAAACTTTTGATTCATTGAACCAAGGCTGGCATTCCAGCTGAAGCAAAGCAGCAGCTTGTAAAAGGTACAGCATAACATTGGTGCTTTTGCACAACATGCCTCTATTTATGAAGCCAATTAAAAAAAAAACAGCTCAGCAATGAATGACGCTGATGGGCTGCACTGATTTAGCAAATTAAACTCCAAACGTAATCTTGTGCACATATGGGGACTCCTGAGCATGGTCTCCTCCCGAACTCTGTCTCAGCAGTTGGGACCTGAATACGTGGTGTGTCCCCAGAGAGCAGTGCTTGCACTCCATATCCAACAAACAAACACCCCACTAAGGATGGCTTTACTGCCGCTTAGTTTGGAGATTCCTGGCTCCCGTGTGCATCAGACACTCTCAGCTGCGACAGGAAAAAAGAATTTGGTTCCACAACAACAAAATGACCCACTTACATTGAAGATGAATTTCCCAATGTTTGTTTTTTTTAAAATTTAGATTACCCAATTATTATTTTTTTCCAATTAAGGGGCAATTTAGCGTGTCCAATCCACCTACTCTGCACATTTTTGGGTTGTGGGGGCGAAACCCACGCAGACACGGGGAAAATGTGCAAACTCCACACGGACAGTGACCCAGAGCCGGGATCGAACCTGGGACCTCAGCGCCGTGAGGCGGTTGTGCTAACCACTAGGCCACCGTACTGCCCTGAATTTCCCAATGTTAACGATAAAAAATCTTTGTTCTATTTTGCAGTTTTTCCAACCAATTCGTCTCTCTTCTCTTTGATCATGATGTCAAGAAAAAGTTTGTTCCTGCATCCCCCCCCCCCCCCCCCCCCCCCCCCAATTCAATTAATTTTCTCTTAGTCGGTTAGCTCTCTGCAAATAAATTAATCTAGCTCTATCCTTTCAGTCTGCCTCAAATAGTTTAATCTGCGGTCCTGATCTAGTCACTCCATTGTGGGAAATTAAAATTCATTGTTAAAGTGTCTCACTGCATCGCCGACCTATTATGCTGCGTCAAAAAACCTATTTGATGCCAAGGGCTTGAAGAAGCATTAAAAAAAAGGTCTGCTGTCACTCATTCTAGATTAAGGGTTATTACTGTCGGGTGAAGAAGCCGATTTATACCTGCCGATTTATAGGTGAAATGGCATAGTAAAATATCGCAATTCTTGGCACATGGAAAAATCATTTGTGATATTACCAGATGTAATACTTAATTTATTATATGCATTATCTTCACATGCTGCTGTTACCCTGGAGCCCAGACCTGAAGACAATACTCTAGCTGAGGCCTAACCAGTGATCTTTAAAGTTTTAACATAATTTCCATGCTTTAGTACTCAGTGCCTCTACTTGTAAAGCAGAGCACCCATTCGGCTGTTTTTTAAAAGCAACAATTTATCCGTGAACGAGGCAGTTTATAAGCAGCAAGTTGAATGCGTCTGGATTTTTTTTTTATATTTGTCAAAAATGTCCAGTGAAAGCACAGGTAACTTGCTGCAAGTTATATCACTTGGGCACATGTTGCACTGTAATGGATTGGAGCCCCAATAGGAGACACTAAGAGAGCTCAGGATGCTTGCGACTTCCCATGCTGTGTGGGCTCAAACCAGGGACAATGCCATTCATCTTACGGTCATGCAGTTCCACTTAACCAGTTGAGGCAGAATAACCAACGAAACAAAAAGAATAAAATTACCAAAGCCTGCAAAGTTAATTGAACGTTACAGAATATGTTCCCATGGTTTCAAAGTGAACAATCAGCTCACCATTAATATTCAGGGGTGGAAAATTGTACGAGAGAGAGTTTTCATACCAGATTCTTTGGGACTTTTTCGACCACAACTGTACAAATTTTGTTGCCGAGGCCTTTGGGCTGTCCATTGGCACTTGCCAAGGGTCTGTTTTATGTCACTACAAGTTTCAAATCTCACACAGCCCTGTGCTGCATTATGTGAATAACATGGAGGATGCTTGAATATAGATGGCAACGAGCCTGAATGTTATCACAGTCAGGTCCTATTGAAACACATTTTCCACCCTTGAATGTCATTCATGTAAGAATTACAGAATAAGTGGCCTCCTACTGTTTTGTTAAGATAGCAAAAAGCATTAGTAAGTTTTTTTTGTGCCTTTGACAGACTCAGGCTGCAAAGAGTTTTTAGAAATTAGATTTTCTTTGGGATTTTGGGGTTATTTACCTGAGCGACCCCTGTGACAGTTAGTGCTACCCCCTCTGCGGTCTCTACATCCTCACACTTGGGCTGAAGCGTCATAATCTCAAGGGAAATCCTGTGAAAAACGTAAAACACTCGCAAATTCCAGGTCACATGACAGGCCTCATGCCCCACTTCCTTTTTAATTCCAATCTTTTCATCGCTCACCTTTGAAGCCCAACTAGAGATACTGTACCGGGCTCGAAAACAAAGCCAAGCTAAATAATTAGCATCAAAGAAAGATCATCGCATGGGTCTTGAGATCGTCACGGTGTGGGTGATCCCACTTAGTTAGAACTCCTTCTGAAGAAATTGCTGCACCAACCATTTTATGCAATAAAGTAATACATACAAAGAAATAATCTACTTTAAAGAACACACAAACGTGGCTTATAATTTGGGCCACTCAATAATTCGTAACATCAAGTCAATCCCCATAACCTGGTGCGGAAGACAGCAACATTTCTTCAGAAAGGAGTTCTGTTTGTCATCATTGCAATAGATGCATTTCATAATTCGAAGACCTGATAAATCCTGATGAAATCTGTGGCTGTCCATTTGAGAAATGCAACCCATGATCAATGCCCAGAACAGCTCATTCCGAAGGGCATTAGACATTCCTGTCCTTCTGATGTGGAGGTGGCAGGGGAACAAACGCACTAAAGGTGCACCCATTTTGGTCTTTCCTTCACTGAAATTTAAAACAGTCTGTCCCTTCCAACCTTTTTCTTCCCTCTTCATTTGGTTTACTCCATTTCCTTGCTGAGCAATACCCACAGAGCTACAGACCATGCCACTTGGCCGTGATGCTGGGGGGAGTAAAGCGGTGAAGGTGCTGCATTAGAGGTCAACATTCAGTTGCTGCTGGGGAGGAAAGGGGCAAGGAGGGAGGGAGTGGGTGGATTGAGGTAATGGGGCAAAGAGGGAGGGGGTAGAAAAAAAGAGAGACAATCATACGAGCAAGGTTAAGATCAAGTTACCTGTGCGACCCCTGTAACATATACAGGGACCCCCTCAATGGTTTCTATATCCTCACACTGACAGACGACGGTCATGATCTCCAGAGGTAGTCTATGCAGCAGGTTAGCGTTTTGAGGGGGGGTGGGGGAAGGAGGTGGGACAGCACATATTCAGTCAGAGCAATTATCATAACAAAGCATGAGAAATCCAACTCCCAGAGACATTAAGTAAATCATTCCATGTTTTGCTATGTGTGGTCGAAGTGATTTAACCCTTTGAGAACTGCTATAGCAATTTGGCAGCCCAATACATCACTCATTTTCCCTGCACAGCAGGGATAATTTGCTTTTGGTTTGCTGTGTCTGCAGTAAAGTCCGCTGGAGATTCCACTTGCGAGCTGTAATTCCAGTAATATTGGGAATCAAGTGTCTTGGAGTTTGGGGTGCATGATTTACACACTTGTGACTCTTCGCTTCCTAAAACCAAACTAGAAAGCCCATTAAATCAGTTTTACAATCACTATATCCAGAGTCAGAAGCATTTGACAGCTGCAAAAGGCTTCCAGTTAGATGATCTACTTTGACATGCGAGGCACCCTGAAAGCTTTTGGATGGCATTTTATTTTAGAAAACATCAAATAACATCAAAGAGTTGGAGGTGAGATCTGCTTTCCTGAAACTCCCCGACTGAAGACAAGACGCTGTCTGTGCTTATGGTGACCTTCCTACTTCAATGATAGGGACACTGGAGGATGTAGGCTTCGGGTTCCGAGTGTCCTGTTACGAGGATGTAAGTAAAACGCTGATGGGTCCGCTATATTTAAGCTAACAGCCCATTAGCAGCAAGAAATATTTAAAATCGGGAGTACACAATCATCAAGTGGTGTGAAGCCATGAGCAGTTTGAGAAAAGAAATCAGTGGATCTTGTGCCCTCTTCCACACATCAGCTCCCCCATTCCCCTGAAGGACGCCTGCCAGCCCCCTGCTTGAGCTATTGGCTTTTTCAAAACGGATTCATTAATAGGATGTGGGCATCACTGACAAGGTCGATATTTATTGCCGGTCCCCAATTGCCACCTTCTTGCAACGCTGCAGTTCGTGTTGAAGGTGCTCCCATGGTGCTGTTAGGCAGTACCAGTGATGATGAAGTAACGGTGACCTATTTCGGAATCAAGATGCTATGAGATTTGGAGAGGCATTTAGAGGTAGTGGCATTCCCACAGATCTACAGCCGACGTCTTTCGAATTGGTGGAGGTCATGGGTTTGGGAAGTGCTGTCAAGGGAAGCATTGGGAAGTTTCTGCAATGCAATATGTAGATCACATACACTGCGGCCATTCAGTGTTGGTTAAGGAGGAAGCGAATGTTTAAGATGGGCAATTCAGAACTCTCGAGTGGTGAGCTCCAATAGTGAGGGGTTGGCTGACATCGGCAGTGAGGCTGCACCCAATACTAGCCTCCTGCATATTCTTCCAGCAAAGGGTCTCAAATCAGGAAGGAAGCCCTGTTGGTGATGAACAAATGACTGCCGTGAATATAAGATGGTGGTGGTGATGGCACCAAGCACGTCTTCATGCAAAGGATGGGGGCAATCTGGACCTCTCCCCTCACAAAATAAGCTGCCAAGTGAAAATTTAAAACTTGAGGTTGATAGATATTAGGGAGGCAAGGGTTTGAAGGGATTCGGAATCAAGGTGGGTAAATAAGATTACGGTATAGATCAGTGATGATCTAATTGAATGGCACAGCAAACTAAAGTGGCTGATTGTTCCACTCCAATTCAAAGTTTTGTTACATTGTGAGCCACTTAATAATAATCTTTATCACAAATAGGCTTACATTAACATTTCAATTAAGTTACTGTGACGGCAGCACGGTGGCACAGTGGTTAGCATTGCTGCCTACGGCGCTGAGGACCCGGGTTCAAATCCCAGCCCTGGGTCACTGTCCGTGTGGAGTTTGCACATTCTCCCCGTGTTTGCGTGGGTTTCGCCCCCACAACCCAAAGATGTGCAGGATAGGTAGATTGGCCACTCTAAATTGCCACTTAATTGGAAAAAAATAATTGGGTAATCTAAATTTAAAAAAAAAGTTACTGTGAAAAGCCCCTAGTCGCCACATTCCGGCGCCTGTTCGGGTACACAGAGGAGAATTCAGAATGTCCAATTCACCTAACCAGCACGTCTTTCGGGACTTGTGGGAGGAAACCGGGGGAAACCCACGCAGACACGGGGAGAATGTGCAGACTCCGCACGGACAGTGACCCAAGCTGGGAATCGAATCCGGGTCCTGTGAAGCAACAGTGCTAACCACTTCGCTACCGGGGACTTAAGCCCCAGCGATAATAAAAAAAAGTATAAAACATTTAAACAAAAAGATTCCTGCTGGATCTGCAGCCACCCTTAATTTGAGGTGGGACATAACTAAATCCACCATTTATGGCAGCCACTAGGTGGCAAGTCACAATGGCAGCAAGGGTTGGTTCTCAAATATTCTCTTACTCCCACATGGGGAGGGCTGGCAGAGAGATTGCCTCTCTTAGCCAGCCAGTCAATACTGGAAACTAACCACGATGAAAGATTGCAAACAAGGACTGTTTCCTGCCACTGGATTGCACATGCCAAAGGGAAGTACTGTACTTTGAGAGATTAAGAGGTCTGCGGCACATTGCAGTGTTACAGCAGGAGTTACTGTTGTGACACTGTAGGAATTGAACATTCAGTTTTCCATCCTCTTGTGTAAGCTCCCAGTTTGGAACATCTCACTTGGCACAAGTACAGCAATCCACAATTGGGTAAGTGATCGTACATGCCTTAATGCCTTGCAAAATATTTTCTCAGTTCTCTCCAACTACTACAGATTAAATGTTCTGCATTTCAATCCATATTTCATGCCCAGGATTACATTGCACTCACACTTCCTCAGCTTTTTAGGCCAGAGCACTGAATAAACAAAACACAGTCCAGCTCGATGAGTGTGTGTAAATGGCGCATAATAAAAATAATCGCGCAGGAAACAAGATACTATTTCTGTTATCAAACCAGGAATGTCTGATTCCAGCAGGTCAATAAAATGCTGGAATCTCCTCCCTCACATGAATGCGTCTCCCTGGAGATTTTTTTTTTTTAAATCAGTCTTCCCAAATCTAGAAAAAAGAATCATTGATGATATGGTTGCTGGGAATTCTAACAGCACCAGATTCTGCCAGGATTTGCCTTTAATTGCATTGTGGTTTGAAACTTTGGTAGCGATTTTTGGAATCAACTTGGGACAAGTCAGGAGTGTTCGGGCAAATTGAAGACTGGAGTAAGATCCAACTGACCCAAAACATCAAGGATTTTTTAAAAAAGCAAACTTTAGGTATTGATTGCAGGGTTAGTACTGTTGCTTCACAGCGCTAGGGTCCCAGGTTTGATTCCCGGCTTAGGTCACTGTCTGTGGGGAGTCTGCACGTTCACCCCATGTCTGCATGGGTTTCCTCCGGGTGCTCCGGTTTCCTCCCCCAAGACCCAAAAGAGGTGCTTGTTGGGTGAATTGGACATTCTGAATTCTCCCTCTGTGTACCCAAACAGGCGCCAGAATGTGCGACTAGGGGATTTTCACAGTAACTTCATTGCAGTGTTAATGTAAACCTATTTGTGACAATAATAAAGATTATTATTGATACTGATTGCAGGATTTGCAGGTTGGGTGGGGATGCTGGATGCGAGAGTGGGCCTAAGCGGGGTGCTGGTTCAGAAGGTCGATGCAGACTCAAAGGGCTGAATGGCCTCTTTCTGCACTGTAGCGATTCTATGATTCTAAGCAGAATATTTCCTGTGGCATTTTAACATCCATGGCCTGTGAACAATGAATCAAGTGTTGTACTACATCATGGTTATTCCACTTTCAAAGGGAGCCCTGTTCCTTCAAAGCCATTGAAGACTTGATCAGAATAAGAGAGGTGTGCAAGACCTCTTAAATCATGAGCAATGGAATATATGACACCTCCACACCTTTTCTTCCTTTCCCCTGTTTCAGTTTCAGCAGTCAGCAAAGTTAGATGGTAAAATAATCAGTATATATTTTTTGAAAAGGACACAAGAGCACAACCAATATGGATGGAACCCGTGAAGTGTGTGTTAGAAGTATTTTACATGAAATAATGGGTAGTTGGCAGGGCTGACATGATTAAGGCGTTCAGCTGAGGCCATAAACGAAGGGTGGAGCTGGCAGAATTCACAGGCAGCACATGATCATCTAGACTTCAACTCTCACCGCAGTTTAGCATTTTAGCTTACACCCTGTGAGATTTTAATCTACTTTTAATTAAATAATTCTTGTGGAATTTTCTTAGGTATTGGGTTGCGTGGCTGGAGCATTGTGAAACCGAAGCCAGTTCCACATATGCTGAAGTATAACCCACCTATTTTTGTGGCTACTCTTCTCAAGCTTCACACCATTTGATATTCTGCGTTGATGAATGGAATGATTGTGTTTTGGAATGTAAAAATACGCAGAGCAATGATTGCATACGCCAGCAGAAATTGTTATTTAATCGCACAGTATGGGTTCACTCGAATTGTGATAATCCCCCAAATCATCCTTGGATGTTTTCTAGATTTCACAGCTGTCTTGTTTCAGCAGTTTTTATAATTATTATTTTTTTTCAAGTACCTGGAGTTACAGGAATGAAATACAATTTTCTTTGGATTTGAAGGATATCATGAAACAGTCAAGAATTTACATAACTTATTAGGGACCAGCAATTTTAAAGCGTAACCTACAATATTGCGGGATGACTGCTTCCGGAAGTCATTCTGTAGCATTTCCAAGTTGGAACATAAAAGGATGTAATTAAAGAAACACACCCCTCTTGACATCACAAAGATGGTTTGTGATCAGGAGGAATTGAGATTTTCACTTCCTCAGCCCAGAGACATGAAGATCAAATGATTGGCAGATCAGTCATGGGTTTTTCCTGTTCAGTAAAGTTTGACACTCAGCTCCAGAGTGAGCTCTTTACAAATCGGATTTTAAGTAACCTACTGCCCTGTAAAGTCAATCAGGGCTCCATGTTGCTTAGCTATCCCAGTCCATTTGTTCAATAAAATACCACAGCAATCTAGCATCCATCAATATTGATCAGGCAGTCTCAACAAATGCATCCTACTTCAAAAATGCATCAAGCAAACCTTCCAGCAGCTTCTACAACTATCTAGAATTACCTATTACATAGAACATAGAACAGTACAGGCCAGGCCTGTCTAAGAGTCGCTTAAATGTCCCTAATGACTCTGACTCCACCACCTCTGCTGGCAGTGCATTCCACACACCCAGCACTCTGTGTAAAGAACCTACCTCTGACATCTCTCCTACACCTTCCTTCAGTCACCTTAAAATTATGTCCCCTCGTGACAACCATTTCCACCCTGGGGAAAAGTCTCTAGTTATCCACTCTATCCATGCCTCTCATAACCTTGTACACCTCTACCAAGTCACCTCTCTGTCTTCTTTGCTCCAGTGAGAAAAGCCCCAGCTCCCTCAACCTTTCTTCATGCCCTCCAGTCCAGGCAGCACCCTGGTAAATCTCCTCTGTACCCTCTCCAAAGCATCCACATCCTTCCTATAATGAGGCGACCAGAACTGGACACAATATTCCAAGTGTGGTCTAACTAGAGTTTTATAAAGCTGCAACAAAACCTTGCAGCTCTTAAACTCAATCCCTCTGTTAATGAAAGCCAACAAACCATACGCCTTCTTAACTACCCTGTCAACCTGGGTGGCAACTTTGAGGGATCTATGTACGTGGACCCCAAGATCCCTCTGTTCCTCCACACTTCCAAGAATCCTGCCTTTGCATTCAGCATTTGACCTCCCAAAATGAATCACTTCACATTTATCAAGGTTGAACTCCATCTGCCACTTCTTAGCCCAGCTCTGCATCCTGTCAATGTCCTGCTGTAACCCACAACAGCCCTAGACACTATCTACAACTCCCCCAACCTTCGTGTCATCGGCAAACTTACTAACCCACCCTTCCACTTCCTCGTCCAAGTCATTTAGAAAAACCACAAAGAGCAGAGGTCCCAGAACAGATCCTTGCGGGACACCACTGGTCACTTACATGTAACACAAACACCTTTACCATTCATGATTAAGGAGATCCTGGTCACAACTGGCAGATTTAATTTTGCATTGTCCCCAATGAAAATTCAATGCATTTCAGTCGAGTGCAGTTCCTGGTGCTTGAGAGTGATTATGCCACTCCTTAAACAGATCACCGCAGGATGGAATTAGTATTTTCAGTCGGAAAGCTCTGCTTGGTGTCAACAAGGTAACAAATGACCACACCAAGATTGAAACAAGTTGACATTTTTCTTTTTGCATTATGTTATCATTGAAGGAGATCCTGCGGAGCAGTGAGTAGTGGCCAAGCAAAGTGCGCTCATAACGTGGACAAACAGGTTGCTTATCAGCCAGTAAACCTTTTCAGGGCATCTGATGGAAGGCTGCAAGTGCAGGAGTGTTTCGTGGTCAACCACACTGTAGAAATCATCGACCACTCACTGCAATACTTTGCCAAACATAACCATGAACTAATGCAATGGATCAACATAAAAGAGGCATTGAGGTCTCCAGTACAGTTGAGTGCAGTGTGAAACACCCTCCAGTCATATTATACATGTCTCAGAGAAAGACTGGTCATTTTTTCTGACTGAATTATAGGAATAAGGAATTGGGTTGAAAATTTCCAAACTCAATTTTGCAAAGACAGCCTTCACACTACTCGCAAGTGGTTGGATTCAAGACCAGCTATCTGGAACAAAAGGAATGCTTTGACCGTGTCCGTCCACCATCAGTACAACTGTTTCACATTACCTGCACTCCCACATGGTGTACAGCTCAATAGCACATGGACACTCAGCATCGCTGCTGTGAATGATGTACACAGAACAGCTAATATTTTGCTGCCGGATTATCGAAATGACGTGGAGATTTGGGACATTCCGGAGCAATGCATTTCTCTGATGTACCTTGTCCATTCTGAATCACGAGCTATAATTATCTTTGAACAAAGCAGTGATCAACAAGTCAAAGCAGAAAAGCAGGTGTGGCTTGGGTCCCACTCACACAGGAGAAGAAAAGCAACACAACAAAAAAAGGAAAGATACACGCCTTCGGCCATCAGCCTATTCAGCATTCCAGCGTTTGCAGATTTCAAGGCAGAATAACTTGTACCTAAATTCAACACGTGCCCCTCTGACCTCTGTTCGGAGTCCCTCCTTTTGATTTTCCTTTGTTGCCATTTCTTTTATTTTATTACTTTTGGCCCGTGGACCAATAATTGGAATGGGTCTTCAAGCAGAGGACTCAAGCTGAGACAGCCTGTTACTCCGGACAGTGTGTTCCACGTTTTGTATTTTGGAGAGGAGAAAGCAGACTCGCCGGCAGTAAGTGAATCTTAAGAACCAGCTTCGGAGGAAGTCGGTTTGATTGGCCGGCTACAACCTGTGGGTCGGCCAGGGACAATATTCTGGCTGACAACAGTCAATTCCTGCGTGATGCTTCCGCGAGAGCTGGGCAGAAGTCATTAGACCTTGAAAGCAGAAGGAACAATCTCTCTCGCTGCTGAAGTAAAGAACTGCTTTAATGTTCCAAAACAAGAGAGGGCCTCGGACATCTTTGATATATTTTTGAAATGATCTTGAACCTACAGAGAGCAGACAACTTTGCCAGAGAAAACCAACTCTTACCTGGAAGGAACTGAAACAAAAGCTTGAACCCCTGAAAGACATTAACTGGAAGCCAACCGAGTCTATCAGAGATCCTTTATCCGTTTGTGTTATGATTATTTTCTTCCCTCTCCACCACCCTTCATTGGGCCTGGGGGGGGCTTCGCAGAGGTGGGCCTGCAGGCAGAGGTCCCTGTGGGTATGTGCGGGTGTGTGTGTGTGTGGGTGGGCAGGAATGTGGGCGGATGTGGGTGTGGCCTTTATAGATCAAAATACAAGTTTGATTGTGAAATCCGAAAAAGCAATTAATAACTGCGACTGAATAGTTAGAAATTGCGGAGTTGTTGGGAAATGTGCAAACACAACAATGCCCCTGTAAGATTAAATGTGTTGTAATTAGAATTGCAAGAGCTACATTATCCAACTCCCAGGCTGCAATTATTCTGATTTCACACCTATTCTATATTGTGGGAATTGACTAAATAAAAATGCCGAGCTCCCTCGTCAACTGGTTAAATAAGCTTTGTGATGTAGTACCAAGGCATTGAGGTACAAAGTTTGATTTCCGAGTCTGCTGAGTTAATGAATACAGGTTTGGGAAACAAATTGCCATTGGAGGTGTATTTGGTATGCTATGTTCCTCCAGTTACATTGCAGCAAAAGTTCTCAAACTTCTTCATTCAGGTCCAAAGACATCGGCAGTCCTATCACACCTGCTTTCACAGGTGTGAACATCGAATCAGATATATGGGAAGAATGGAGCTGCTTTTTAATGAGACACCAAGGGGGTGATGCCTGGTTCAAAGCTGGGAAGCTTCAGTCTCACGTCAGGCTCCACGTTCAGCCGGTTCCTCGTCTTTTCAGCCCGGCGGTGTTGAAGATCCGATCTCGCATTATGTATTGTTAGGACCAGCAGCAGGTGCTCCAGAGCTGCAGCAGCGAATCCAGGATGCTCAGACTGTACGTGGAGTCAAAGTCCATCAAACCTTTCTGGTCAAATACCAGCTTCAGTAGGGCAGCACGGTGGCCTAGTGGTTAGCACAACCGCCTCACGGCGCTGAGGTCCCAGGTTCGATCCCGGCTCTGGGTCACTGTCCGTGTGGAGTTTGCACGTTCTCCCCGTGTCTGTGTGGGTTGCGCCCCCACAACCCTAAAATGTGCAGAGTAGGCGGATTGGCCACGCTAAATTGCCCCTTAATTGGAAAAAATAATTGGCTAATCTAAATTTAAAAAAAAAATACCAGCTTCAGTGACTTGCATTTACATTAGAGAAACTGTACTACGACATTGTGATAGTCAGAAGATTGGACAGAACATAAACAACAGCAAAGAATGACTAACAGATTAATAAAGAGGGAGAAATTAAGAATACGAGAGAAAGCTAGCTACAAATCTAAATACTGGCGATAGTTTCTGCGGCTATTCAAAAATGAAAAATAGCAAAGTGAAGTTGGCCCTTTAGAGAGTCTGAGGAACTATTTAATGGAAAATAAGGAAATGGCGGATGAACTGAACAAATATCTTGCGTCCGAGATGGGGAGAAACTCTAGAACTGAGAGGAGGAGGAACTACTTCTCGCAGAGGGTGGTGAATTTGTGGAACTCGCTGACCCATAGTGCGGTGGAATCGGGGTCATTGAATGGTTTCAAGAAAGAGATAGACATATTTCTGATTTTAAAAAGCGGGATAAAGGGATATGGGAATCAGGTGGGGAGGTTTATTTGAGATCAGGAAGGTGTTGAAGATCCGATCAGTTATGATCTGATTGAATGGCGGAGCAGGCTCGAAGAGCTGAATTGCCAACTTCTACTCCTAATTCCTATGTTCCTATGTCTGTCTTCATTGCAGAGAATACGGATAACATCCCAGAAATAAGCGTGAATCAAGAGGTGAGAGGGAAGAACTTAAAACAATCACAATCACCATGGAAAGAATACTGAGAAAATGATTAGAACTAACAGTTGCCAAGTCCCCAGATGCTGATGGACTTCACCCGAGGATCTTAAAAGAAGTCGTTGTCAAAATAGTCGGTGCATTGTTTCAATTTGCCAAAATTTCCCATATTCAGATTGGACAATAACAAATGTGACTCCTTTAATCAATAAAGGAGGATTTTGTGGTGACGTTTGCACAAAACAATCGGAGTACTGAAGTACAGCACGATCACGCTGGGAGAGAACCACATCAGAGGGACTTCTGAAGTAGTTCTCTCCGAGCAATGTTGGAAGAATAAACAATCATCCTGTACCCGAGTCTCCCAAGATCATTTTGTACAAACGTTATCAGAACAATTTGGCGTGGTCAGCAGGATTCAAATGTGCACAGAGAAACCCCCCCTTTAATTAACAACTGTATGGGTGTGGTCAGTTTAGCAAGCCTTCTATGAAAGTTGAGCAATAACTAAATAATCCCAAAATGTATCTAATCCCTCACATGTCTACAAGTCTTCCATTCTTTCTATAACCTTTTTTAGGCTGTGGGGAAATTCCCGTTTGTCGTGCTATCATATAGCCCAAATATTGTACTACTTGTTTTTCTAGCTGAGCTTTCTTTGGACTAGCTTGGATTCCGGCTGCATCCAATAATCCACAGATATGAAACAGCACCCCAGTGTTCTTTAGCGGTTTCTGAGGTAACCAGCAGATCTACATACCACATTAATGTAGCATGAGTTGTCAGCAAATTCAGGTCCATAATTGAAATGGCTGCTCCAGTGTCTATTGACATACTGTATACCAGCTCCCCAATAGCACGTCAACAAATATACAGGGATGTTCAAAAGATCGGCACCACCTATTCTTATCAGCTAAATCCTGGAAAAGTTTCAAGGCTTCATCCTTGTATGGGGTGTCTGCCTTGTGTCTATTTCCGAGGATTATCTTGGCCCCTGACTTTCCCATCCCCTTCCTTCCAGAAATCGTTCCCGGGGTGTCCAAGCTTCCTGCAATTTGCACAACGTATCCCCTTCCGTGGAGCCCTACCGTCCCCGGACACATTTCGCTCCTTTTCTATAGCTGAAACATTCCCTCCTTGGGGGTCACTGCTGCTTATTTTCAAATATATTCGTTCAGAGCTTGGCCAGCATTTAATGCCCATCCCTAATTGCCCTTGAACTGAGTGGTTTGCTCGGCCATTTTAAAGGGCATTTAAGAGTCAACCACATTGCTGAGGGTCTGGAGTCACATGGTGGCCAGACCAGGTAAGGATGGCAGATTTCCTTCCCTAAAGGACATTAGTGAATCAAATGGGTTTTTACAACAATCAAGAACATTATTAGACTTTTAATTACAGATTTCACCATCTGCTGTGGAACATTACCCTGGATTACCAGTCCAGCGGCAGTACCAATGAACCACCACCTCCCCTACTGGTGTGACTTTATTTTCCTGACATTGAAATTCCGTAGCCCATCACATAATATCCATATAATTTCCACTCACCGAGAGACCCAACCAAATGGTCTTCTGATGCTCTGGACTGAACCCCTCCTTTAACATTTTCAAGGAAGTTTATTTGTCCCAGTCGAGACAATGGTCCCTGAAAACTGTATGTACGCCTCCTACTTTCACTCCACATAATTCATGACTGATTCACCCAATCTTTGGGCAACTGAAGTCATATATCCCCAGTTTATTTCACCTATTCCCAGGGCCTCTTTGACCTGTCACTCAAATCTCCTATGTAGGTCTGTGTCATTTCTCGACTCCATTTTACCTTTGCCAGGACAATTGCCCCCAAACATCCCATGGCTTTACCAAGATGTGCTTGTCCATAACGGTGCATTACATGGAAGTCCTGCAATTCCTGTAATTTAGTCCAGTATTCTGGATTGTTACGTCTCAGCAACTCGTTAAACAACATTTGTTTCTCTCCAGGGCTAAAGGGCATGCGTGTCCAATGCTGTACCAGAGTCTCTGGAGATCATTTCGTGCAAATGTCACCAGACATCTTTGGAACAACGAACACAATGTTCTGCATCCATGACTTTGTGTGTAAAGGTGTTTGCAGATCTGTAAACTGGCTGAGTACTGCTGTGGAAGTCCCTCTGATGTAGCCATCTCCCAGCATACGTTGGAAGAATAAACGATTGTGCTGTACCAGAGTCTCCGGAGATCATTTTGAGGAAGACAAAAGGCAGGAAATCCAAGGCCAGTTAGCTTAACATCTGTAACAGGGATAATGCTGGAATCTATTATTAATGAGGTTATAGCTGGGCACTGGGAAAAATCACAATGCAATCAGGCAGAATCAACCTGGTTTTGTTTTAAAAGGAAACCAAATTTAACTAATTTATTGAAGTTCTTTGAGGCAGTAATAAACAAAGTGGATAAAGGGGAACCTGAGAATGTGGTGGTACTTAAAATTTCCAGAAGGCATTTGAGAAAGTGTTACTATGGAAAATTAGCGCTCATAGTGTAGGGGGTAACATATTTGCATGGATAGAGGATTGTTTAGCTAACATGAAGCAGAGAATGCACATAAATGGGTCATTCCTGGTTGGCAGGATGTGACAATAGGCGTGCCACAGGGACCAGTGCAAGGGCCTCAACTATTTCCAATTTATCTGAATAATTTGGATGAAGGGGTCGAGTTTATGGTTGCTAAATTTGCTGATGACACAAAGATAGGTAGGAAAGTAAGTTGCAAAGAGGACATAAGAACGATAGAGATATAAATAGGTTAAGTGGGAAAGGATATAGCAAATGGAATACAATGTGGGAAAATGTAAACTGGTCTACTTTAGCAAGAAAAATTATTCAAATGGAGAGATTGTAGAACTCTTGAGGTGAAGAGGGATCTGGGTGTCCTGGTACATGAATCAAGAAAGGTTAGTTTGCAGGTACACCAAGTGATCAGTGCAGCATTTTCCAGCACTTGGTCCATAGCTTTGCATTCTATGGCATTTCAAATCGCCCCTTATCTTAAACCTATGCCCCTTGGTCATTGGCCCCTCTACTAAGGGGACAAATTCCTTCCTATCTACTCATGAAATGAAAATGAAAATCGCTTATCGTCACAAGTAGGCTTCAAAATAAGTTACTGTGAAAAGCCACAGTTCAGCGCCTGTTCGGGGAGGCTGGTACGGGAATTGAACCATGCTGCTGGCCTGCCTTGGTCCGCTTTGAAAGCCAGCTATTTAGCCCAGTGTGCTAAACCAGCCCCATACCATTGTCTCTCAGAATTTTGTACACCTCAATCTGGTGTAGGGGCTGGTTTGGCTCACCAGGCTAAATCGCTGGCTTTTAAAGCAGACCAAGCAGGCCAGCAGCATGGTTCGATTCCCGTACCAGCCTCCCCGGACAGGCGCTGGAATGTGGCAACTAGGGGCTTTTCACAGTAACTTCATTGAAGCCTACTCGTGACAATAAGCGATTTTCATTTCATTTCAGGTTCCACTCTCATCCTTTGCTCTTCGCCCCAGCCGTACCAATCTCTCGTCATAGCTGAAATGCCCCAGCCCAGGGGCATTCCTGAGTTTGCTGCTTTCTAGCTCTTCTTTAAAAAAACAAAAGTTCTTGTAACCATCCAGCAGAGGGCAGCAGAGCAGAGCTACTGATTGGCTGTTCCGGGGACATTTGCGTACGTGCAGCCTAATTTGAAGGTGTACCTGCGAAGGAGACCAGAGGAGTTTGAGTGAAGGCAAGCATCCAGCAGAGGGCAGCAGAGCAGAGCTACTGATTGGCTGTTCTGGGGAAATTTTCATACGTGCAGTGCGGTCAGCCTAATTTGAAGGTGGTTTGTGATGGGGCTGTTGTCAAGTGACAGTTAAACCTGAAACACTTAGTCAGTGTTTCCCCCCCTGCCTCCTCCTCTAACCAAAAAAAAAACCACGGTCGTTGGGAAGCGGGAGCAGGGGCCTGTCGTGAAGGTGAGTGAGTGCCTTTAAATTTGCTTACCTTTCAGCGGGAGCAGGGTTTGAGAGAATATCAGGTAAGCTCTTCCTTTCTTTTTCTTGTTTTTTAAAAAATCTAGAGGTGATGTCAGGGAAGGCAGTACAATGCTCCTCCTGCAGAATGTTTGAGGTGAGGGACGCCGTCAGTGTCCCTGCTGATTTCATCTGTGGGAAGTGCACCCAACTCCAGCTCCTCAAAAACTGTGTTAGGGAACTGGAGCTGGAGCTGGATGAACTTCGGATCATTCGGGAGGCAGAGGGGGTCATAGATAGAAGCTTCAGGGAGGTAGTTACGCCAAAGAATAAAGATAGATGGGTGACGGTGAGAGGGGCTGGGGGGAAGCAGTCAGTACAGGG
This sequence comes from Scyliorhinus canicula, assembly GCF_902713615.1. Classification (NCBI taxonomy): domain Eukaryota; kingdom Metazoa; phylum Chordata; class Chondrichthyes; order Carcharhiniformes; family Scyliorhinidae; genus Scyliorhinus; species Scyliorhinus canicula. The sequence continues at coordinate 159,895,853 of NC_052157.1, forward strand.
ATCCCCTGTGGTCGTTCCCCTTAGTAACAGGTATACCGCTTTGGATACTGTTGGGGGGGGGACGACTTACCAGGGGTCAGCCATGGGGTACAGGTCTCTGGCACAGAGTCTGTCCCTGTTGCTCAGAAGGGAAGGGGGGAAAGGAGTAGAACATTAGTCATTGGAGACTCCATGGTTAGGGGGATAGATAGGAGATTCTGTGGGAACGAGAGAGACTCGCGGTTGGTGTGTTGCCTCCCAGGTGCCAGGGTCCGCGATGTCTCAGATCGTGTTTTCGGGATCCTTAAGGGGGAGGGGGAGCAGCCCCAAGTCGTGGTCCACATAGGTACCAACGACATAGGTAGGAAAAGGGATAGGGATGTAAGGCAGGAATTCAGGGAGCTAGGGTGGAAACTTAGAGCTAGAACAAACAGAGTTATTATCTCTGGGTTGTTACCCGTGCCACGTGCTAGCGAGTCGAGGAATAGGGAGAGAGCAGTTGAACACGTGGCTGCAGGTATGGTGCAGGAGGGAGGGTTTCAGATTCCTGGACAATTGGGGCTCATTCTGGGGTAGGTGGGACCTCTACAAACGGTATGGTCTACACCAGGACCAGAGGGGTACTAATATCCTCGGGGGGAGGTTTGCTAATGCTCTTCGGGAGGGTTTAAACTAGTTCAGCAGGGGATTGGGAACCTGAATTGTAGCTCCAGTACACAAGAAGCTGAGAGTAGTGAGGTCACGAGTAAGGTTTCAAAGTTGCAGGAGTGTAGGAAGGAAGGTGGTCTAAAGTGCGTCTACTTCAATGCCAGGAGCATCCGGAATAAGGTGGGTGAGCTTGCGGCATGGGTTAGTACCTGGGACTTTGATGTTGTGGCCATTTCGGAGACATGGATAGAGCAGGGCGAGGAATGGTTGTTGCAGGTGCCGGGGTTTAGATATTTCAGTAAGTTCAGGGAAGGTGGTAAGGGAGGGGGAGGGGTGGCATTTTTAGTCAAGGACAGTATTAAGGTAGCTGAGAGGACATTTGATGAGGACTCGAATACTGAGGTAGTATGGGCTGAGTTAAGAAACAGGAAAGGAGAGGTCACCCTGTTAGGGCTTTTCTATAGGCCTCCGAAAAGTTCCAGAGATGTAGAGGGAAGGATTGCAAAGATGATTCTGGATAGGAGCGAAAATAACAGGGTAGTTGTTATGGGGGACTTTAACTTTCCAAATATTGACTGGAAACACTATAGTTCGAGTACTTTAGATGGATCCGTTTTCGTCCAATGTGTGCAGGAGGGTTTCCTGATGCAGTATGTAGATAGGCCAACAAGAGGTGAGGCCGTATTGGATTTGGTACTGGGTAATGAACCAGGACAGGTGTTAGATTTGGAGGTAGGTGAGCATTTTGGTGATAATGACCACAATTCGATTACGTTTACTTTAGAGATGAAACGGGATAGGTATAAACCGCAGGGCAAGAGTTATTGCTGGGGGAAAGGCAATTATGATGCGATGAGGCAAGACTTAGGATGCATCGCCTGGAGAGGAAAACTGCAGGGGATGGACACAATGGAAATGTGGAGCATGTTCAAGGAACAGCTACTGCGTGTCCTTGATAAGTATGTACCTGTTAGGCAGGGAGGAAGTGGTCGAGTGAGGGAACCATGGGTTACTAAAGCAGTTGAATCACTTGTCAAGAGGAAGAAGGAGGCTTATGTGAAGGTGAGACGGGATGGTTCAGTTGGGTCGCTTGAGAGTTACAAGTTAGCTAGGAAGGCTCTAAAGAGAGAGCTAAGAAGAGCCAGACGAGGACATGAGAAGTCTTTGGCAGGTAGGATCAAGGATAACCCTAAAGCTTTCTATAGATATGTCAGGAATAAAAGAATGACTAAGGTAAGAGTAGGGCCAGTCAAGGACAGTAGTGGGAAGTTGTGCGTAGAGTCCGAGGAGATAGGAGAGGTGCTAAATGAGTATTTTTCATCAGTATTTACACAGGAAAAAGACAAAGTTGTCGAGGAGAATACTGAGATACAGGCTACTAGACTAGAAGGGCTTGAGGTTCATAAGGAGGAGGTGTTAGCGATTCTGGAAAGTGTGAAAATAGATAAGTCCCTTGGGCCGGATGGGATTTATCCTAGGATTCTCTGGGAAGCTAGGGAGGAGATTGCTGAGCCTTTGGCTTTGATCTTTAAGTCATCTTTGTCTACAGGAATAGTGCCAGAAGACTGGAGGATAGCAAATGTTGTCACCTTGTACAAGAAAGGGAGTAGAGATAACCCCGGTAACTATAGGCCAGTGAGCCTTACTTCTGTTGTGGGAAAAGTCTTGGAAAGGTTTATAAGAGATAGGATGTATAATCATCTGCAAAGGAATAATTTGATTAGAGATAGTCAACATGGTTTTGTGAAGGGTAGGTCGTGCCTCACAAACCTCATTGAGTTCTTCGAGAAGGTGACCAAACAGGTGGATGAGGGTAAAGCAGTTGATGTGCTGTATATGGATTTCAGTAAAGCGTTTGATAAGGTTCCCCACGGTAGGCTATTGCAGAAGATACAGAGGCATGGGATTCAGGATGATTTAGCAGTTTGGATCAGAAATTGGCTAGCTGATAGAAGGCAAAGAGTGGTGGTTGATGGGAAATGCTCTGACTGGTGTCCAGTTACTAGTGGTGTGCCACAAGGATCTGTTTTGGGGCCGTTGCTGTTTGTCATTTTTATAAATGACCTGGAGGAGGGCGTAGAAGGATGGGTGAGTAAATTTGCAGATGACACTAAAGTCGGTGGAGTTGTGGACAGTGCAGAAGGATGTTACAAGTTACAGAGGGACATAGATAAGCTGCAGAGCTGGGCTGACAGGTGGCAAATGGAGTTTAATGCAGAAAAGTGTGAGGTGATTCATTTTGGAAGGAATAACAGAAAGGCAGAGTACTGGGCTAATGGTAAGATTCTTGGTAGTGTGGACGAGCAGAGAGATCTCGGTGTCCATGTCCATAGATCCCTGAAAGTTGCCACCCTGGTTGAGAGGGTTGTTAAGAAGGCGTACGGTGTGTTAGCTTTTATTGGTAGAGGAATTGAGTTTCGGAGCCATGAGGTCATGTTGCAGTTGTACAAAACTCTGGTGCGGCCGCATTTGGAGTATTGTGTGCAGTTCTGGTCGCCACATTATAGGAAGGATGTGGAAGCATTGTAAAGGGTACAGAGGAGATTTACCAGAATGTTGCCTGGTATGGAGGGAAGATCTTATGAGGGAAGGCTGAGGGACTTGAGGCTGTTTTTGTTAGAGAGGAGGTTAAGAGGTGACTTAATTGAGGCATACAAGATGATCAGAGGATTAGATAGGGTGGACAGTGAGAGCCTTTTTCCTCGGTTGGTGATGTCCAGCACGAGGGGACATAGCTTTAAATTGAGGGGAGATAGATATAGGACAGATGTCAGAGGTAGGTTCTTTACTCAGAGAGTAGTAAGGGCGTGGAATGCTCTGCCTGCAACAGTAGTGGACTCGCCAACACTAAACACATTCAAATGGTCAATGGATAGGCATATGGACGATAAGGGAATAGTGTAGAGGGACTTTAGAGGGGTTTCACAGGACGCAACATCGTGGGCCGAAGGGCCTGTACTGCGCTGTAATGTTCTATGTTCTATGAGGCTTTAGTATTGAGAGACTTAATTTTGTGTTAATGCTTGCTTCGAACTCTTGCAATATTATCTCCTCTGTCACCGTACCTTTCACATAACGGCAAGGTGGCTTGTCTACAGGGATGTGTAGCTTTGGTGTGTATGGCACAAAATAACCAGTTACCAAAATGACTTCTGAGACTAGGTATGTATGAACGTATGAATTGAGAACAAGAGTACTGGTCTCTCAAGCCAGCTCCGCCATTCAGCAAGATAACGGCTGACTCCTTGTTAGTCAAGAATCTAGCTACATCTGCCTTAAAAATATTAATTGGAGGGCAGCACGGTGGCGCAGTGGGTTAGCCCTGCAGCCTCACGGCGCTGAGGTCCCAGGTTCGATCCCGGCTCTGGGCCACTGTCCGTGTGGAGTTTGCACATTCTCCCCGTGTTTGCGTGGGTTTCGCCCCCACAGCACAAAGATGTGCAGGCTCGGTGGATTGGCCATGCTAAATTGTCCCTTAATTGGAAAAAATGAATTGGGTAATGTAAATTTTTAAAAAATAAATATTAATTGTCTCCCCCCCGCCCCCCTCTCTCTGGAGGAGAGCATTCCAAAGATTCACGATCCTCTCAGGAATCAGGAATACATTTGTCTTCATAGTATTAAAATATCATCAGGATCAAGTCCCATAATGTGGTATTCTCAGTTATCTAACCAATTTACACATGGCTAATGTATTAAAATTCTATTTGTCATAAACCGAATTCCTGATGAAGGTTTCCATCATACCCACTGTGCTCAAGGATCTTCTTTTTTAAAGTTAGTTACAGAAATGCAACATATTTGATGATGATCTAATAGGGTTATTTTGGGGATCGCTAAGTATTCAATTGCAAAGAGGTGCAGTGACCGTGGCATTTATATCATTCGGTTTCAGAGGTGCCAAGTTAGCAATGTGGAACATTAGAAATTGTATTATGTCTGGCCCAAAATTTAAATTGATGGTGGTAAATACAATAGGGTGAAAGGACTGGGATTGTTAGGATTGAAAGTTGTGTGCCAGATCACATGAATGACAGTAAGGGCAAAATCATAACGTTTGAGAACTGAAGTTTAACTTGCACTGATACAGGTTGTTTTAATATCAATAAACCTGCTGAATGGTCCCATTTATTCAAAGAGAGCCACAGTTTCATGGGACGTGACTCTATTCCCAACTATGCTGGAATAGCCTCGCGCGCCACTTCAAATTCAAAACAAGTACCCTTGAGGAATGCAGGGTGACCTCTCCCTCACTTGGAACCAAGAGTTGTTCTGGTGCCAACATTTAATCTACTTTTACTACAATGATCAGTGCTCGGAGAAGGCAGAGTGGCTCACTGTGATACGGCCGTGATTGCTAACAGTTGCTGTTTTAATCATGTCATCGTGGTGAAATAATGTTCAAAGACATGGCCCTTCTATCGCATAGAAGACAAAACAGCCGAGCATAACTAGCGGCAGCCAGATTGCAGCACAACTTGCAACAGGTCACCTGGTGAGCCATAACAGGGACTGCAGCTGGGGAGATCTGAGAAAGGATTGAAGAGAAGGAGGTTGACAGGAATTATATTTATTTTTTTGCTGTGTCTGTACTGCACAAACACTGCATCTCTTTTCAAAATGCGGCCAAGACGTAGCTGAACCTCACACTGATCTGAATGCTCTAAGGAGAGCACAGTGCATCCTCATCGATCGATGCTGAAACATTCCCACAGCTGGACAAAACCAACAGAGGGCACAAGCAATTGATGGCCATGTAAATCACTGCAGGTGCGATGCATGCGCTGCGCATATTGTGCAACACGGCACAGATTCTGCCGTCCAAGTAAATAGGTCAGAGCAATCTTAGAAACACAGACTGCATAGAACAGCGGAGACAAAACATGCACAGTTCTACAGGGAAGTGGAGGAATGAAGCCACCGGGGGGGGGGGGGGGGGGGGGGGGGGGGGGGGGGGAGAGAGAGAGGAGGAGGAGGAGGAGGAGGAGGAGAAGAGAGAGAGGGAGAGAGAGAGACGAGGAAAGAGGAGGAGAACAAGACATTTAATGTACATCTACACTGCCTGCTCTGCACAGTAATACTGTGATCCAGAAATCTAGATAAGGAGGAAACCGGAACAGGACAAAGTATCCCTCAGTAGAAGGTTTCCATGAGATTCACATGCAATAAAATGCACCATTAAAGCAGTCAGTTTGATGTGTTTAGTATTTTTTACAAGGTGGCTACTAGTTTCACAGAACATCGTGACTGCATTGCTTCCAAAGGGGAGCTTTTGTAACCACTTACTGATTATTGTGACATGATAATTATGAAGCAAGTGCACATGAAAATTGTGTGCAAGAAAAATAAGCAGAAGTGATCTCAGAAATCTGGATCCCACTAAATTCCACACTTCAACTGCCGTGATTATAGTTTTTAGGGCAACTATGAAGAAGTTTACACTGTTCGCTCTCAGCACATTCCCACGGGTATTTGGTGCTTTTCTTCTTCACAAAAAGGTGGGGGGGGGGGGGGGGGGGGGGGGGGGGGGGATCGTGAACACTCTCTCCCCCAAAATAACTGTTTTTTTTTAAAATAATTTTTATTGAAATTTTTCGATACAAACATTTACCCCTACTACATTTTAAATTATAACACAACAAATCCCCCCTGGAAAATCCTCCCCACGCCCTCCCCCGCGCGCACCCCCCCACCCTCTCCCCCCCCCCCGCGCTACCAGTCTAGCAACTAAACCGTTTTTCCCTTTCTGCCGATGGCCTCGGGCAGTCATTGCCCGCGACCCCCCGCTGACGTGCTCCCTTCGTTGCTATCCCCCCCCCCTCCCTTTCTCCCCGGGTTGCTGCTGTTTCGGCCTCCAGTTCCTATCTCTGATCCAGAAAGTCAAGGAAGGGCTGCCACCGCCGGAAGAACCCCTGTACCGACCCTCTCAGGGCGAATTTGATTCTTTCCAATTGGATGAAGCTTGCCATGTCGTTTAACCAGGTGTTAACACTTGGTGGCCTTGTGTCCCTCCACTGAATCAAGATCCTTCTCCGAGCTACCAAGGACGCAAAGGCCAATATTCCGGCCTCCCCTGCCTCCTGTACTCCTGGCTCCACCCCAACCCCAAAAATCGCTAGCCCCCACCCTGGTTTGACCCTGGTTCCCACCACTCTCGATCCCCAAAATAACTGTTGAAGGCTGGGGACACAATTGAAAAATTCAAGACATATTGCCATTTTGTTTGTGTTGTAATGTACAGTGAGGAGTATGGAACCAAGATGCGATGAAGACACAGATCAGTCACAATCTAAATGTTGAGGGGACTGAATGGCCTCTTCCTGTTCAATTTTCTGTGGTGAAGATGTGTTTAATGTTAATGCCCTATTTGAATTTTGTTTTTTAAATTTAGAGTACCCAATTTATTTTTTCCAATTAAGGGGGGTTTAGCGTGGCCAATCCACCTACCCTGCACATCTTTGGGTTGTGGGGGCGGGTTTTGGATATAAAGAATCTTTATTCCGTATTTTTCCATTTTCCTTAATGTTTCCTCATAAATGTGCTCTTTAACCTCCTGGCAAACCTGCACAGGTTAGCAACACAAATTGGGCATACATGGGGCAGCACAGCGACACAGTGATTAGCACTGCTGCCTCACGGTGCTGAGGTCCCAGGTTCGATCCCGGCTCTGGGTCACTGTCCGTGTGGAGTTTGCACATTCTCCCCGTGTCTGCGTGGGTTTCACCCCCACAACCCAAAGATGTGCAGGGTAGGTGGATTGGCCACGCTAAACCCCCTTAATTGGAAAAAATAAATTGGGTACTCTAAATTTAAAAAACAAAATTCAAATAGGGCATTAACATTAAACACATCTTCACCACAGAAAATTGAACAGGAAGAGGCCATTCAGTCCCCTCAACATTTAGATTGTGACTGATCTGTGTCTTCATCGCATCTTGGTTCCATACTCCTCACTGTACATTACAACACAAACAAAATGGCAATATGTCTTGAATTTTTCAATTGTGTCCCCAGCCTTCAACAGTTATTTTGGGGGAGAGAGTGTTCACGATCTGTGAGGAGTTCCGAGTTTTCAAATGGCATGAGATGATATGCTAATGGCATAGTCTTCCCCATTCTGAGCCTATGCAGAGGACAAGGCTACAGATCTGGTATCTTATTCATCTAGGGCTTTCATCGACTCCACCTGGGAGCCACAAAATTCTTTAAGACCACATACAAACATACAAGGAGCAGGCCATTCAGCCCCTCAGGCCTGCCGCGCCATCTAATAAGGACACAACTGATCTGATAACAACCTCAAATCTGCAGCCCACCTACCCCGTTTAACCTATCACCCTACTGCTTACCAAGTTTCTATCCATCCACCTTAAAAATATATAAACACTCTGCTTCCGCTCCGTTTTCATGGAGAGAGTTCCAAACAATCTCTGCCCTCAGAATGAAAAACTCTCACCTCATCTTTGTTTTAAATGAGCGACTCTCTTATTTTTAAACACTGACCTCTCGTTCCTGATACTACCACCCTGTCAAGACCCCTCAGTCTCTTAAAGGCTTTGATCAAGTCGCCTCTTACTCTTTTAAACCTCAGTAGATACAAGCCTAGCCCTCATAAGACAATCTGTCCATTCCAGATATTAGTCTGGTAAACCTAAAATCTTTGCTTACGGGCCACTTTCAAGCTAGCCTGGCCACGATTGTAGCTTACTTAGCTAAATTTTACCAAATTAAAAATTTGGTAAGAAGAAACAGTTACTAATTGGAACGGTGAATGAACTCAAAAAGTGACTTTTAAAGAGCTTGATTTGGAGTGTGGTTTTGTATGGATGAGAGCCAGGGGACCTCACAGAAAGAGGGGACCAACTTGCTACATGGTTTAGGAATGTGGGCTTGGTTAAGAATAGAAAGGATCTGTTGGATAGAAAAGAACAATGATGAAGTGCTGTGGTGCTGTTGAGAGTGAATGAACAAAGCAATTTGTTGATCATAATTGGAAAAAGGCAGAGAGATTGGGTAGGACACATGTTTAAGAGTCAAGGACTTGTAAGAGATGTTATGGAGGGAAGGTTTCAAGAAGAAGAGGAAGAGGAAAGAAGAGAGCATCAAAATCTAAGTAAGTTATTAAGAAATGAAAAGAATGGCCAGGATAGAGAGACACAAAAAGGCTACTCTGAGCCAAGGATCTGCCTTTGAGCAGGCACAGTGATGATGAATCGTCACATTTCAACTCTGAGGTTGCGAGAAGGGTTAAAGCAGAGTATGTGAGGGGATACGATATATTCATATGATAATGAATCTCAGTAATCTTTCTTGAATCACATCATAGCAATGCCAAAAACAAGAGGCATTAGCTACTTAGATTTAACGTTAAAGCTTATCTTAAGAACTGATGTGCATTAAAAGATGTTCTTTTGGCAGCAAATGTAGACCAGATGGATCCAGCAAAGGAATACCCAACATTGTGCAAATCGATAACGGCACATTGGTCTTGAGCGGAGTCCCTCTGCATACCTCAATGTCCCTTTATCCTGTAGTTAACGAATAAAGGTATCAAATTCATAAGCCAATGCGCAATGCCTTATTTCACAATGGCCCTTTTAAAAAATAAATTGAATAGAGAAACTCAATAGCCATCCAGACTCACCCAATTCTTTAGCACGGTCGATATTTGATCATTGAGAAATGTGGATGAAAAGGGGGCTGCTTAACAAGTCCTGTGATGTTGAGAAATAACATCAGATAAAGCTTAACGATGGTTTCATCTCGTTGTCAAATGAAAACTGGTGAATCCACCCGAGAGTTTGAAACTCATTTTCTCAAGGTGAAGAAGCTAAAGCTAAGAAAATGCGAGGCTTAAAAGAGCACACTGATTTGAAAGAAGAGCCCTAAGAGAAAACAAAGCTCAGGTCCCACGTTGAGGATATAGAGGGCCTATCCTCCCTTGCATCCTTTCATGAAGATAGACTCACAGGAGTGCTCCCCCGCAGGCAGAGGTGGGTGCTAGGAGAATGAAAGCTCTCTGTTGCAAATACATGTGCTGTTTCACCGTTTGTCCATTGTATTGCTTCCTCAAGGCAGGCCCTCATGAATGGAGGCATCGAGTAACTCCAATGTCTTTTCAAGGTAGCTGCTCATCACATTACATGAACGACATGAAGCATCCTACAGTCCAAGTACACGCATCTGCTTAAGCTGTCCCAAAACTCTTTTACAGGGAAGAAGCCATTGTGAAGCACAGTCACCATTGTTATGTAGTTAAACACAGCGGCCAATTTTGTCAAAGAAAAAGCAAACGAAGTGAGTAACCAGTTAGTCTGACCTTTTGGTTAAGCATGGGATGTTGTTTGGGACACTCAGAACTCCCTGCTCTTTGAAAGAAATACCACAAGCTTGATAACTCCAAAACTTTATGGTTATTTGACTGTATTGAAGCACCCCAGAGTGCAACATAAGCTTGTAGAAAACCACTGCATAATGACCATTTCAAAATGCTTGTGATGTTCTTCCAGAAATTTTACAAATAAAGTACATTAAAAAAACCACAACTTTTTGAAAACTTCACCAGTAACAACAACAATCAGCTGCTGACAAAGAAAAAAGACAAAATATTGTCCTTGGGTGGGCCTGAAATCAGAGAAGATAAGTCTCAAAAACAGATTGTTAGCCAAATTGATGAGAAACAGCAAGAAATAATAGCATTTAAAAAACTGAATCTCACATTAATTGAAGGATTCACATCAAGTGAAATCAGTCAGGCAGCACGGTGGCGCAGTGGTTAGCACTGCTGCCTCGCGCGCGCCGAGGTCCTAGGTTCGATCCCAGCTCTGGGTTATTGTCCGTGTGGAGTTTGCATATTCTCCCGTGTTTGCGTGGGTTTCACCCCCACAACCCAAAAGATGTGCAGGGTAGGTGGATTGGCTACGCTAAATTGCCCCTTAATTGGAAAAAAAAATGAATTGGGTACTGTAAATTTATTTAAAAAGTGAAATCAGTCATGTTCTCCACATACTGCCCACCCCAATGGCAAATTCTCTACCCACTCCCCACACCAAGCTTGCGGTTCTCAGTTTTTGTATTTTCAAGTCATGACATGCCACAGTAGAGGATTTGAAATAGCAGCCGAAATATTCACAAATGTGCTTGATAAACATGGAAAGGATAAATACAAAAGAAGAAGAAATAAAGATTTCACATTCGTCACACGGAGAAATGGAGATGGAATATGAAAAAGAATCAAAGCTCCTTCTGGAACATGAATTGTGGAAACAGTAGGCTGCCATCATAGCCTTTCTATGGAAACCATCAATTGCTTTACCAGCAGGTGGTTGAAATACAAGGGCAGGTCTACAATTTACTTTCAGCATCTTCAAAATTCTTACGGTACTCGGTATGCACAAGCCACAGCTTTTGTCATCTCATCATGATTGAAATCTCCTCTTCAGTTAGTCCTTGCAGTAAAGCTGGATCAGCCCAATTTTAAATAGGTGCAAAAAAAAAAGACACTACAAAATGGAAGCTATTTTCAGATTTCAGAATAGTGCATATTGTGCAAAATTTAAGAGCTGTCTAGTTAATTGAATTAATTTTCATTACCTGAGCCAATGGTCAGCCTCAGGTCTGGTCCTGATCAATAAAAATCTACATTGTTGTTGTTATTATTACTCATAGTTTATGTAGAGATTACTGACCAAAATGATACACTGATAATTGAGATGCTCCCGAAAGTATTACTTGTGAAACCATTTACCTGCTGTTCTGATGGAAGCTTCCTGAGAGACAGGGGGGGTGAACATTCAGAAGAGGCTCAATGGGGCACCTGCAGCACATGTTCCTGCTGCCCATGCTTTACTGTTCCAAGTTTTTTTGGAAAGGGATTAGTTCCCCCAAATTGATTAATGGAGGCAAATAAAAGTCCAGATTCCTGGTCTTGACATCCATCCAATGATCTGCACAAAAAGATGCAAACGTGGGAATGCCAGGTAGGGGCAAGATCAGACTGGGAAATGGCGTACTGTGTGGTTGAATAGTGTACAAAATCTTCAACAAGCAAATCTTCAAGGAACAGTCACTTGAGTCGGGTGCCAGAGTGGCGAGTGTGTGTATGCATTAGTATTTCAAGAGAGAAGGGCAAAGAGCAGAGCCATTTGGTTAAGAGGCATCACAACAGCAGTAACGATGCTCCGAGGGGAGGTTTTAAAGATCTTTGCATCAGCAATTGTACACTGCCTCTCCAGATTAATCAAAACCAGAACCAGTGGCATCCTGTTGAATTTAATATACAGTATAAACAGGATGTGAGAAATGAATTGTTATTGCCAGAACTGGATTTCACACACATCTCAGATGGATTGCTTGAATTTACATTTCTTTCATTGATTATCAGGAAACCATTTCAGATGAACATTCAAAAGGGGAGCACGGGTAATTTATATATTATTTATATAGGGAATCAATACACACTTTAGGCAATCAACAATGCTGCAGCAGCGATGGGCTCTACAGGGTGGGACACCACATTCAAGTTTCTGCTAATGCTGTCCCGCATGGCAAAGGAGATGTTGGTTGGGAGCTTTTTGAGTGGGTGGGGAGGTGGGTGGAAGCTGCCAGCTGAACAGTAGGAGGTTTCCCATGGGGGGGATGGAGGGGAGAAGTGAAGAGAGGCGATAGGAAATAGAAGTTACTTGCTGCAGGGATTGGTAAGCTTTGTCTGAAAGGGAATATTTTTTAAATTAGAGTTCAGCATTTGATCTTTATAGGAAACAGGCTGCAAAATGACCACAGCGTCTGAATGGTGCCAGAGATCTTCAGCATTCAAAGGCTGAAGGAAAGGAAGTATAAGTTAGTTTTTATGCAGCAAACAATCCATCAGAACAGAAAGCTCAAAGCACACAAACAAAAACCTTCAGGAAGTGCTTGTTCATTTTTGCACATATTTGTGGAGGAATTAAAAACACTGTACATTTTTTTTCTGGAGTTTAGATAGGGTGGGGAAGTTTTGTATACATACAGTGGCTATATTCTTCATTCCCTGCCTTATGTCTACAAGAAAAAAAAGCTGGAGTGTCAAGACTCTAGAATACAGAGAGCATCAGGAAACATTTTCCATTACCACAGAAAGGTTTTAAAAAACAATTCGACCAACAAATCCAGTCTTGTTCATTTATGTAGATTTGCAATGGATGTGAAAACAAAATCTCTCACATTACCAGGGACGGAGAGCCATTTCCTATAAATTGCCACTCTAGCATTGAGACGGGAGAAAAATAAAATGCACAATTATTGGCGTGGTATTGAAAATAGTTCAGGGCGTTTAAGAGACGCAACGCTCGAGGTTAAAAGGCGAATGAGTTGGATGCCAGCCAATAACAAATTGATTTTCCACTAACATGTTACTCAAGTACATTACTCTAGCGTCACATGTTTTACAGGGGGCCTAAGATTAATGTTCTTCATGGTCAGAATTATTTTTTTTAAACAAAAGGAGACATTTTTCATCAAAACTAAGCTTTCAACAAAGAGCTGACTTTCCAAACAGTTCAATTTTTCAAAGACTGTGCGTGACTGGAAGATTTTGGCTCCACCTTGCTCTCTCTCAGCTGTGTTTAAAGATGATCTCTTGTGGAAGATCGAAGTTTTCTTTCATTCTTTCCAGGAAATCAAATGATTTTGAAGAATGTGTCCCGCTCCAATAAAAAATGTGGCAACAAATTACCTAAAAATGACATAGCGACCATACTATAAAGTGACCAAGCTTGCAAAAACGTTTATTTAGCGTGTTCTTTTCATATCATTGAATTTTTTTCAATTCGGCCCATCAAGTCTGCACCGACCCTTGGACAGAGCACCCTACTTAAGCCCACACCTCCACCCTATCCCCGGAATCCATTAAATCCACCTAATCATTTTGGACACTAAGGGCAATTTAGAATGGCCAATCCACCTAACCTGCACATCTTTGGACTGTGGGAGGAAACCGGAGCACCCGGAGGAAACCCACGCAGACATAGGGCGAACGTGCAGACTCCGCACAGACAGTGACCCAAGCCGGGAATCGAACCTGGGACCTTGGTGATGTGAAGCAACAGTGCTAACCGCTGTGCTACCGTGCCGCCCCCATTCTTCCATTTCTCCTTCACTTTCCCCAAGTTTAAAACTTGAACTTCATGTTTTAAAACTGGAAATGAAGAACAAATACATAATGCTGTGAATGGTGTGACCCAAAAAAGGGCATTTTAGTTGTCTGTCCAGGCTAAATAAATTCCCAAACCACACACAAGGTAATGAATTAGTTCGCAGCAGATTATGGCAGTGTTCCTGTTGTGTTTTTGTAACAGTAGCAGACGCGGTTATGTTGTACACACGCTCACAGAAAGCACTGGAACAACATCACCAAAACAGAAACAAAAATGGTGACTGGCCTACATAAAACCTGAAACATGACAACCGTTTTGAGGAAAATGACTAGTCCTTGGTGACATGATGCCAGCTGGCGAATAAACAAACTGAACTTAAATTATTGGAGTTCACTGTAATCTGATATTGCACCCAATGGAAAATAAGATGCATTTTAAGTACAAGTCACATTCCTTTCACGTGCATGTTCCTGAGAAGAAGGTGACCAGAAATTCTCATTGCTGGAGCTATATTTACCGTTTTGCAGTTTCATCCACCCTCACCTTGTTCCTGCCATCATCCACCATTGCGGAGAGCCTGTTAGCTCTGCTCATTTCCCATGTTTCATTTGCAATCATTTGCATCAAGTTTAATTTTGAACACTGCATCTCATGACCCATCAAATATGGCTTTGCACAGCACACAATTACCATCACATCCATTTCTCTGCATCCTTTTTTAAAAAAGTATTTAAAGAGAATTACAAAAAATAACAATTCTTAAATATGAATTGTATAGTGTGGAAGGGAGTCTTCGGAAGAAAGCACAATGGGAGGGGGGATAATTCTTGGATGCCTTACCTCTGTGTCTGCGAGACACACCACCAAGCCCAGGCCCATCCTCCAATGACATACTGCTTCTGGTCTGATCCACAGCAGCCACCTGGAACAGAAACAAGAAACACTTCATTACAAATTGAACCATTTTGAAACTAAATTGTGGAACATTCCTTTTATGGAATGGAGTCCATGCTTGAATATTTAGAGTCTGTAACCAATACAATTGTACACTAGGGTGGCAATGTTCAGTGACAAAGACTTGGATGCCAAGTTTGGTCAGAGGATGGAGGTCCTTGGGCTAAGCCAGCCTGCACCTGCAGAAATCTGATAGGCTATCGTAGCCTTTTCTCTTTAGAAGTCAGCCCTGGGCGCACTGCTATTGGACTTGCAGTAAATATTATGGGCCCAAAGGAAAGGGTCCCAAATCAGGTGATGTAGAATCATAGAATGATAGAAAGTTCATGGCACAGAAAAGCCACTTGACGTATCATGTCTGCACCAGATGGCAAATGAGCCATCCAGCCTAATCCCATTTTCCAGCATTGGGTCCATAGCTGTGCGGTTGCATATCCAGATACTGTTGAAACTATTTGACCAGATCACCCCTCAAATGTCTACGCTCAAGGAACTCCAAGACAGGTTGAGGCCAATTTGAAATGCAAGGAACAGGCCGCCCACAAATCTTGCTTCCTTCAAGATGCACAGTACAAAAAATAGGCTGTTTGCAACTTGGAAAGATTAGGGGGAACACTGCCCAGAACAGTTTTGCAGCATCAACGAATAGCTGACTCCATTCCCATAGATAACTGCAAAGAATGGTCAAAATAGATCAAGTTACCCAATTCTTTTTTGTGTGGGGAGAGAAGGTTAAATGATGTCAAGACTGCTTTCTGGAGTGTGGTGAATGCAGGATATTAGATATATAGGATTATAAACATTTGGCAATTTAAGGGTTAAACACCTGGGTTAAAGTGTGTTTGACTGCAGCAGTCATGTTTCTAAAAGAAGATTGTTTTGCAAGACCAGAAAGCTTTTAGGAGTCAGAGGTGAGTGACCAGAGTAAAACGCCTGGCCTAATGCATTGTTGTTTGACCAGGGGGAGTCCCTGGGGAGGTCATTTGTTTTCAGCTTGGGGCTGTGCCATTGCTGGGTGGAGCTAAGGCATTCAGACAGTTTGAGAAAGCTTTGGAGTGGAGTTCTGATCTGGCTAACCCTTTAGACCACAATAAGGTATTTCACTCTCACAGAAGGATTAATAGTATTTAAAGCATTGCAGACTTGTCTGAGGACAAGGGGAAAGCTGAAACAAACCAGTCGAAACAGCTTTGTGAATACATCCAGCCAAAGTCTACAGGGATTCTAAAAGAGCCAAATCTGTTTTGGAAAGTGCCATGCCATTGGGATGTAGG
The DNA here is from genome assembly GCF_902713615.1 of Scyliorhinus canicula. Taxonomy (NCBI): domain Eukaryota; kingdom Metazoa; phylum Chordata; class Chondrichthyes; order Carcharhiniformes; family Scyliorhinidae; genus Scyliorhinus; species Scyliorhinus canicula. The sequence continues at coordinate 159,911,841 of NC_052157.1, forward strand.
ATGGATTGAGAGCGGGATGTTTTTTTTTTCTTGTCGTTTAATTGGGAATAAAGATAGTAATTAGTGTATTGTATTTACTGTATTGAGGAGTATTGTTTAAGGGGTAATTGTAAGCTATTTTTGGGTGTGATGTTAAAAGATTTTAATATTGAGTTAATAATAAAGCTTTGCTTTAAAATACTTTAAAATACTTATTTCTTTGTACAATCACTCCTGAAGTGATGTATCCTTTCCACACAGTCTTAAAAAGAAAATTTTGTGGTTTTGGTCCCGTATCCCAGCCACTGTTGGGGTCGGGTCGGGGATCGTAATACGAGTTCCAGATAATTTTATGTCAGGAGAATCAGCTGCTGATTTTTAAAGAGCTGACACTCCATTGCTTCACCTTTGGCTGAGTCTTCAGCCAGCAACGCCACAAGTTCTGGAATCTCCTCCCTAAAACTCCCCAACTCCCTCTCCCACTCTTCTAAGTCATTCTTTTTTAAAAAAATATAATTTTAGAGTACCCAATTATTTTTTTTCCAATTAAGGGGCAATTTAGCATGGCCAATCCACCTAACCTGCACATCTTTGGGTTGTGGGGGTGGGACCCACGCAGACATGGGGAGAATGTGCAAACACCACATGGACAGTGGGATTCGAAACCGGGTCCTCAGCGCCGCAGTCCCAGTGCTATCCGTTGTGCCACATGCCGCCCCAAAGTCATTCTTTAAACTCTTTAATCTGGCCTGCTGTCAAATTCCATCTGATTAATGTGTAAGAGGATCAGGATCTTTCTGTGTTTTAAAGATGTGACACAAACATAAAGAGTTGTGAAATTATTTGTTCTCAATTGCTTCTCGGCCTTTTGACTAAGATCAAGAGTGTCAGATCAAGCCCAAGATGAGGTACGATGCCTTTTCTTGTCAGCTTGGATCCTGTATGTCTCCCTGGCGGAGACAATGGATTGGCTTCAATTTGAATTGGTATTGGGAGCAAACAATGAGATGGATTAAGGATTTGCCTTCTTAGCTCTGCGTATTGGCTTTGTAACTTTAAGGATGGGATAAAAACAAATTACTTATTTTTTGAGATGTGGGAATTACAGGTAAGACCACATTTGCTGATCATCTCCATTTGCCCAAGATGGTTGTGGGTTTTCCTGAGGCCAACATAGTCCTTGTGGTGATCGTTTGGTTGATGGTGGTGATAGATTGGGGGGGGGGGGGGGGAGGGAGAAAGGAGTAGGGCTTTACCTTTGGGGGGGGGGGGCGTGGAAGGAGGAGGGTTTCCCTTTGGTGTTCTGGTCGCCTCTGTAGTAGGGATTGTGGTTGAGGAGGTGCTAACAAGTAACCTTGAGGAGCTGCTGTGGATTGTACACACAACGGCCACGGTACAGAGATGGTGGTGACATAACTTGACGACAGAGGCACCAACCAAGCAAACAGTTCTGGAAAGAGGCCCAAATATATTTTCCTTCTGTGGCCCATACAGTCCCTTTCCCAATACTACCATGAACTCCCGTGATAGTTTGGTCGCTTGGGAAAGTTGTTCTCAAGTATGACGTGTTATGAGCAACATGAAGCCCAAAAAAATCCTCTGTCAATTGTAAAAATGTTCAGCCCTGACATTTCAGTCAACCACTGCTAGAGTTCTTGTGCAATAGTGAATTTCACTTAAACAACACATCACGTGCCAACTCCCTGTAAACTATAATTCACATCATTTTTGGCATTGTTCCTTGTAGATGCTGGAATAGCTGACTGTTACAGCATTACTACACAACAGCATGGAGCAGAGACATAGATTCAGAGCTTCAGATCAGTTATTTATTACACAGAAAATAACCTCTCCAAAGGAGCTGTTGCATGGAGGAGGATAATTCCTTAAAACACACACACAACCTTTCTGCTGATTACCATACAATGATTTAACAGTCTAGTCTCCAGGAGATGGGGAGTATGCCGTTTAAGAAAAGCAACTAGGGTGGTGGGGTGAGAGATAGAGAGAGAGAACACACAAGGAAAGAAGGTGCCGTTTTCCATACATTAAGCATAATTACAACATGAGGCACTCTCAATTACGACGCGAAAGCGAGGTCGGTAATCAAAGGCTTTAATGAACAGAGAACGATGGCAGCATCCAAGAGAAGTGTGCTCGCAAAATGGAGTCTCATCTTAAATACTGTTTACAGGGGGCGTAGCCAGATGCGGGGTCCCCCAGGGTTCCAAGCCTCTTAAAGGGGCATGGTATTCCGATCATCACACAACATATCCTATTCATCAACTCCCACTACCAATTGTGCCAGATAGAGACCCAAGCCTGGATTTTCATTCCCCGGTCGAGTGCACAGATTCAGGACATTTCCCGACTCTACAAATCCAACCCAGGAGAGGGGTCCAGGCGGTTGGATTTTTATTTGGAGGGAGGGGAACTGGTGGAGTGGTGGTGATTAGAAGTTCGGCCTGCCTTCTGTGCTCCTGCACTTTGTGGAAGCTATTCAAACCGGGGCAGCACGGTAGCATGGTGGTTAGCATAAATGCTTCACAGCTCCAGGGTCCCAGGTTCGATTCCCAGCTGGGTCACTGTCTGTGCGGAGTCTGCACGTCCTCCCCGTGTGTGCGTGGGTTTCCTCCGGGTGCTCCGGTTTCCTCCCTCAGTCCAAAGATGTGCGGGTTAGGTGGATTGGCCATGCTAAATTGCCCGTAGTGTCCTAAAAAGTAAGGTTAAGGGGGGGTTGTTGGGTTACGGGTATAGGGTGGATACGTGGGTTTGAGTAGGGTGATCATTGCTCGGCACAACATCGAGGGCCGAAGGGCCTGTTCTGTGCTGTACTGTTCTATGTTCTATAAAAAGGAATAAAACTAAAAAGCAGCCCTGAAGTCCTTACCCCTTTCACACGCTCCACACCAATCTATATCACCTCAGTCCCCAGCCACACGCCCCCCCCCCCCCCCCCCCCCCCTCAAACCCTCTATGCATCGCAGATGTGCAATTTTGAACCCATCCCCATTTCCTCTTGTAAAAATGGTGGAGGCCAGGTTTGGGCTGGGACGTCGAGATTCCGGCCTCTGCTGCCATTTATGTGCAGAGGGAGGGGTCTCTAAAATTCAGGCTCTCATTTCCTATTGGAATATTTCTCAGCTACTCTTAGCAACGGTTACAGAATAACCTGACAAAGATCACAATTTAACAGGGCTTGGACATTTGCCCTTTAAGCGGTAAACAGTTTCTGCACAGCTTTGGACTAACACACACTGCTCATGGCTATTGAGATTGCAGCATTTTCAGTTGGCCTGTCACCATCAGAACGGCTATTCAAGCCACACAGCATCAAAGAAATAAATGCATTATGTTGAAATGCTGTAGAAAATGCTCCAGGAAAAGGTCAATTCGGCACAAGTTGTTAGTGATGCTTTTACCTGATTTCTCCTCACCGTCTCCAGGCCCCCAACATGGGGGGGCAGGATAAGACAACAATTTCCAATTACACTGCACCTTTAACACCGTGAACATCCCAAAATCTCACACTCAGCCATGTAATGAGATGTTAGGACAGATGATCTAAAGTTTTGTCAAAGAGGTAGATTTTAAGGGGCATCAAGGAAGAGAAAAGTCAAAGAACTTTGGTTGGGGGGGGGGGGGGGGGGGGGGGGGATTCCAGAGCTTTGGGCCTAGGTTTAAAGCACTATCACCCATGATGAAGCTATTAAAAAATAAATCAAAGTTGCGCACGAGGCCTGTATTGTAGAAGCACAGAGATCTCGGAATATTGTAGGGCTGGAGAAAGACGAAAAGATAGGTAGAAGCAAGGCCACGGAGAGATTCAAAAACAAGGATGTTAACTGTAACATCGAGGTGTTGCTGGATCTGGAGCCAACTAAAATACAGCAGCAAGGTTTTGGATGAACTCTCAGGTTTACATCGGGTGTAAGATGGGAGGCTGTCCAGAAGAGCAATAGAATAATTTCAGCAGCAGACAAGTGGGAGAAGGCGGGTGAAGATCAGGTGGTGGAGGTAGGTGATCTGTTGTGCTGGAGTGGATGCGTGTTCAGTTCATCTCAGGATTAAATACAACAGCACGGTTGCAAGCAGTCTGGTTCAGTCTCAATGACTTGAGCTACCAGATGTGCATCTGGGAGAAACACAAATGGCAGGCAAAAATATATAACTGGAGTTTTTAAACCACAATTACAAAATGTACATTTGACATTTTAGTTCAGAGTGTAGGACAGAAGTAGATTGTAGAATAAAGCACTCAAGGTCAAGCTCAAAATCCCTAAAGTTTCAGGACAAACAATAAAGAGGTTTACTGCAGTCATTTGTAGCCAGATTTCATAACTAACAGATTATTGGCGAACACAGGCCTTAACTGTGTGATGGTATTAGATTTTAGTCAATAGGATTCATGTGACTTCAATAATCTAACTATATACTAATTCTTGCAGTTCAACAAAGCTCTTTTATTCAAGACGTCACTCAAACGTATCCTGTATTTTTCAAACAAATGGTCTGTAGTACGACAAATATGGCTCATTGCACACTCTCCACTCTCTCGGATTGACAGCAGCTGATTCTTGCAAGTGTGCAAATTGAAAAATGCTTTCCAGGCAAAGGCAAAGGAATCTCAACATGACAATCTCCCTTAGTTAATCTCCCTTAGTTAATCTCCACAAGGATTTCATGTCATGCTTGGAAAGAGTGGATGAGACAGAAGACAGTTTTTCAGAAGAACTTAGATCCAGTACGCAACTAGGGAAACAAACTACAAATTAAACAATAATTTGCATTTATGCAACACCTTTAACATAGTCAATGGCGCACGGTGCTACGCACCAAGCCACATTTGGAGCTATTAGAACAATGGTTCAGTCAATATCGTATTAAAAGGATTCTTCTTGAACACCCTATTCTTTAAACCAACAGCATCTGCAGGGCAAAGGTATTTAAGTGGCTATGAAATGTTTTAACCTGTCCTGAGGTCATGAAAGGTATAATGCAAATACAAGCTCATCTGTTTATTTTAGTCAGACCTATGATCTTGCCTCACAGAAGCTCTATCTCTGAACATGTTTTTTCTTACATTTCCCTCGAGGCTGAGATGTTCTAATACCAAAACCTCTAAACAAGGTGAAACATATAGTATTTTAGGTACCTCACAATAAGGTTGCATTCCCTCGGCCATCCTATATATTGCTCAATAGAAAGCTCCAGCTCTCCTTCCAGAGGCACGGGCGAGGTGTAAGGGGGGGAAATTTTCATTAAACTTTAAGTGGTTCAGAGGCGGCACAGTAGTTAGCACTGCTGCATGTTCAATTCCGGCCTCGAATGACTGTGTGGAGTTTGCACTTTCTCCCCGTGTGTGCGTGGGTTTCCTCTGGGTGTTCCAGTTTCCTCCCACAGTCCAAAGATGTGCAGGTTAGGTGGATTAGCCATGCTAAATTGCCCCTTAATGTCCAAATGGTTAGGTAGGGTTACTGGATTACGGAGATAGGGTGGAGGCGTGGACTTAAGTAGGGTGCTCTTTCAAGGGCTGGGGTGTAGATTCGATGGGCCCAATGGCCAGCTTCTGCACTGTATATTCTATGATTTGATGATTTTAAGTAACCCCAGAATATCATTCCAAATATCATTCCACCAACAAAAGTACTTTTGAAGCAGTGCCACTGTTATAAGATACCTGGCCCTGAAATCAATTTGCCCACAGCAAGGTCAATGAACAGCAATGTGAAAAAGGCCAGTAAAACTCATCGGAAAATAGTGGAAATAAGGTATCTAAAACAAATACCCGAGAGGTGTTTGATAAACATCTGGGTGATGACTGATTGAAAAGATGGCACTGCCGACAGCGTAACAATCTCCACACAATGGGACTCAATCACTCTCCATTGGCTAGACTCTACAACGTAAGAAAGTCTAAATTGATTTTCCCCAATGCAGGGTGAACCCCATGCCATCTGAATGCAGGACCTGTTTTTGTAAAAGAGGGCACTTGGTCTCAGTGGGTGAACCCTCTTGATTCAAGAATAAAATCTGCTCAAGATCACGGGTCTTCACGTGACTTGGGTGTCTCACGAGGCAGCTCGATACAGACTGCAGGGTTTGCTTCCTTTTGTTTTTCTTTGTTCCTGCTCTGCCTCATGGTGAAGATGTTGTATGTGCAAACATTAATTAGCAGCAGGAGCAGGCCGTTCAGCCCCTCAAGCCTGCTCGGCCATTTGATTATATCAGGGCTGATCTAAATGTGGTTTCAACTCCACTTTCCTGCCTAACCCTCACAATCTTTGACTCTTATGACAATAAAGAGTCCATCTGAATCAGCTTAAAAATATGCAAATGGTCAGCCTTTACTGTGGGCTTGGGAAGAGAATTCCACAGACCAACTTGGAAGAAAAAAATTATTTCCCTTTCACCAAACCATGTTACCTGTGCCTGATTGCATTAAGATATTCTAAGTGCACCGCTATAACCTCCTTAACAATAGATTCTAGCATTTTCCCTATGACAGATGTTAGACTAACTGGCCTGTGACTGCCTGCTTTCTATTTTTCTCCTTTTTGAATAGAGTTACATTTGCTACTTTCCAATCTGATGGGGTCTTTTATAACCCAGGGAACTTTGGAAAATTACATCCAATCTATCATCTTAGCAGCCACTTCTTTTAGGATCCTAGGATTCAGGCCATCAGATCCTGGGGGCTTCTTCAAACTAATCAGCAAACACCTTCACATCTGACCTTATGTTGGAAGGAAGGTCATTGATGAAGCAGATGAAGGTGGTTGGGCCTGGAACACTACCCTGAGGAACTCCTGCAATGACGTCCTGGAGCCGAGATGATTGATCACCAACCACCTTCCCTTGTTTGAACCAACCAGTGCAGAGTTCTCCCTCTCCCCAATTCCCATTGACTCAGGCTCCTTGATGCCATGCTCAATCAAATGCAGCCTTGATGTCAAGGGCAATCATTCATCTCACCTCTGGAGTTCAGCTCTTTTGTCTGTTTTTGAATCAAAGCTGCAATGAGGTCAGGAGCTGAGTGACTCTGGCAGAACCCAAACCGAGCGTCAGTGAGCTGGTTATTGCAGAGTAATTGTCGCTTGTTCGCGCTGTTGATGACTCCTTCCATCACTTTACTCATGATTGTGAGTAGACTAATTGGCCAGTAATTGGCTGGGTTGGATTTTGTTTTTGTACAGGACACACCTGGGCATTTTTCCACATTGCTGGGCAGATGCCAGTCTTGTAGCTGTACTGGAACAGCTTGGCTAGGGACATGGCAAGTTCTGGAGCACAAGTCTTCAGTACTATTTCCAGAATATTGTCCGGGCCCATAACCTTTTGCAGTACCCAATACCTTCAGCTGTTTCTTGATATCACGTGGGGTGAATCAAATTAGCTGAAGACTGACATCTGTGATGCTGGGAACCTGTGGATGAAACAGAGATGGATCATCCACTTGGCCTCTGGCTGAAGATCATCGTGAATGCTATATCTTTTGCACTGTGCCAGTCTCCTCGATGATTAAGAATGGGGATATTTGTGGAGCCTCCTCCTCGTGAGCTGTTTAATTGTCCACCACCATTCACGGCTGTATGCAGTAGGATTGTAGAGCTTAGATCTGATCTGTTGATTGTAGGATTGCTCAGCTGTCTATCCCTTGCTGCTTATGTTGTCTGGCATGCAAGTAGTCCTGGTTGTAGCTTATTACTCCTTATTACTTTATTAGTCGTTCTTTGCTGGTTTTTATATTCTACTAGAAAAACTGTATGTTCTTTCAATTTGACACTATATTGAACTTAGTTAGCCATAGGTGGCACATTAATTTCCTACAATGTTTCTATTTCGCTGGAATGTATCTTTGCAGAGTGTCAGGAAATATGTCCTTAAGTATCTGCCATTGCATTTCTACTGACCTATTTTTCCAGTTCATTTTAACCAGTTCTGTCTTCATCTGCTTCCAATTGCCGTTTAATACACTAGTTTTGGAACCACTCGCCTCTCCCTCAAATTTAGTGTGAAATTCAATCTTTTAAAAAAAAAATTAGAGTACCCAATCATTTTTCCCCCCAATTAAGTGGCAATTTAGTGTGGCCAATCCACCTAACCCAAACATCTTTTGGGTTGTGGGGGTGAAACCCACGCAGAAACTAGGAGAATGTGAAAACTCCTCACGGACAGTGACCCGGGGCCAGGATTCGAACCCGGGTCCTCAGCGTTGCAGTCCCAGTACTAACCACTGTGCCACTTGCCGCCCCTGTCAAATTCAATCATATTCTGATCACCAGAGGTTCCTTTACTATGAGGTCATTAATTAATCCTGCCTCATTGTACATTGTGACTCAAAGTGTGATTTAGCTTGATGGACCAGTTGTTGCCATTCTGAGTGTTTGGAAGTAAATGCATAGCCATCAGTGTCAATGCTGCTTTACTTCACACAGAGCACAGACACTGAACATACAGGACTAGCTACCCGTTAAAAAAAGTGGATGTTCCACCAGATAATTTCCCCAAACTACACTTAATTTAAAGTGAAGGTAGTGGTATGATTATGATATGGTGGCTTTTCCTAATCTCAATTTCTGTTCTTCATTTTCAAATAGAGAACTTCCGCTCCACAAGTGCAAACTTTAAGAGTTTACAGACACACAACGAGTGAGCTTGTTGAAAAACGAACACAATCCATTTCCATCGTTCAAGCATAAGCTCTTGCAGTGTAAGGAACCTTTTTAAAATCCTTGTCTAATCCTGGTTTCCCCTTCAAATTCCTGTCTTTCTGGCTGCTTTTAAACTATGTTTGAATTCTCTCCCCGATAGAAGCTGCTATTTGAACTGGCCCACGCACACCCCTCGATCAATCCAATGCGCTGCATGGCAGGGTCCCATTACGTCATTCTGGTGGACTTGGCTAGCAGCCAATCAGCTCTTCTGAAATCTGGGTTTTTGACAGGCTCTCAATTCTCATTGGTATAGGTTGTTCCAGAAAGTTCTGCAAGGAATGGCAGGCTGGCTCTCAGGTTTTAATTTCACTTTAAGATAGTTGAAGAAGGCTTGAAGTTCTCTCTTCCTGAAGAAGGTGGGTCTCCCTCAAACCCGCAGTTGGAGGCAATGTTTTCTCAGCTCAGCATGTTGGCGTTTAGTGAGTGCAGATGATACTAAGATTGGTGGAGTTGCAGATAGCGAGGAGGATTGTCAGAGAATACAGCAAAATATAGATAGATTGGAGAGTTGGGCAGAGAAATGGCAGATGGAGTTCAATCCAGGCAAATGCGAGGTGATGCATTTTGGAAGATCTAACTCAAGAGCAGACTATCTGGTCAATGGAAGAGTCCTGGGGAAAATTGATGTACAGAGAGATCTGGGAGTTCAGGTCCATTGTACTCTGAAGGTGGGAACGCAGGTCGATAGAGTGGTCAAGAAGGCATAGAGCATGCTTGCCTTCATTGGACGGGGTATTGAGTACAAGAGTTGGCAGGTCATGTTACAGTTGTATAGGACTTTGGTTAGGCCACATTTGGAATACTGCGTGCAGTTCTGGTCACCACATTACCAGAAGGATGTGGATGCTTTAGAGAGAGTGCAGAGGAGGTTCACCAGGATGTTGCCTGGTATGGAGGGTGCTAGCTATGAAGAAAAGTTGAGTAGATTAGGATTGTTTTCGTTGGAAAGACTGAGGTTGAGGGGGGACCTGATTGAGGTCTACAAAATTATGAGAGGTATGGACAGGGTGGATAGCGACAAGCTTTTTCCAAGAGTGGGGGTGTCAATTACAAGGAGTCACGATTTCAAGGTGAGAGGGGGAAAGTTTAAGGGAGATGTGCGTGGAAAGTTTTTTACGCAGAGGGTGGTGGGTTCCTGGAACGCTTTGCCAGTGGAGATGGTAGAGGTGGGCACGATAGCATCATTTAAGATGCATCTGGACAGATATATGAACGGGCAGGGAACATAGAGAAGTAGATCCTTGGAAAATAGGCAACAGGTTTAGATAAAGGATCTGGATCGGCGCAGGCTGGGAGGGCCGAAGGGCCTGTTCCTGTGCTGTAATTTTCTTTGTTCTTTGTTTTCCAAGTTAGTTTTCGGTTGGATCAAGAAGCTGGAGAGTACAAGCTCTGATCTCTCTGATCTGATGGGCCTCTGTCTGAAGGTGCAAAGTAAAGACCTTTCTCTCTACAGTCAGATGGACTCCAGGAAGTTCAGTCCAGCAGCAGCTGCAGGCAATGCCAGTGGTTTAAAGAATCCATTTAAAACCCTCCTGTTGAGAAGTGTAGATCCACCTCAATGAGGCTGATAGTCCATTTGGTGGACACAAGCTAGAATTGCATAGTCCTAAGGGGAATCATCAGTGTGAAAGCCCAAGTCAGTGGAAGTGAAGGTAATTTCCCAGAGGGAGCCTTACAGCCTGAAGGCAGATACTAAAAGGTCAGAACCAACCGATGGTTTTCAACACTTCATGTCCAGAGAATATCATTGCCTACAAAGACCACAACAGTAGCAGCGAAGGTACACATCTCTCACCCGCTATTTAATCCCTGTTATTTTGAACCTTTCCTACCCGCCCACCACTTGTCTGTCTCGTGTGTCTGGGTGGATGGTGGGACGGGGTTTGGGGAATAGTTAGATTAGTAGACCATTGTTCTATTATTTCCATTACATGTTTATCTCTTCTCTTGATACAAATAACCAATATTTTTATGTTTTACTTACAAACCTGGTGCCTGTAATTCATTGGAACAGTGAAGGGTCAAAGATCTCAGGGAAACTTATAAATTGTTGGTTAATTCACTTCTGTTGGGACTCCGGGGCAGGGAATGACCACACACTAGCCCAGGGTTGTCATAACAGCAGCTAAATCAGTCTATTTGTGTACCTCCTCAGTAACATAACCTTCAACACAGCCAATTACTGAAGATTACCTGCTCCAAATAATTCTTAGTTAAGTGCTATCATCAGTCACCTATCTCCCACTCACCACCTTGTCAATGCTTCTGTTAAATGTTTGAGACACCAGATTACATAATTCCTATAATTGTGCTGAGTCACATCCTTGCAAAACAAAAGGAGGATTTATTTTCAAGTAAACTGAAATCAAAATCACTATACAACCGCTAGATTCTGGAGCAATTCTAACGAACCACTACGCTATTATTTAGCAGAATTGTTCTGTAAACATACAACTGCACAAGTAAGGCAATGAAAAGGCTAAAAGTAGCAGAGCATATTTACAAAATAATTTAACATCCAAAGCATCCATGTTGCAGGGTGAGGAGTGGGTGGGGGAAGTGAGAAGGAAAATTACAACTCTTCATCTGACCAAGAATCATGACCTGAGCACAGAAAAATAGTTTTGCAGACACCAGTCCTGACTACCTAATCAAAAGTACATATACAGAATGTCTTGCAGTATTTCTTCATTATTTCATACAGTCGCCTAGAGCTATTAGGGTTCATAAAATTTAAAGTCCAGAAGGAAGCCATACGGTCCATTGAGTCTCCAGCATCATAGATCCGAGCCTTCAGGCAATTCGATTCACACAACGTGATATCAAGAAACATCTGAAGGCACTGAATATTGCAACAGCTATTGGCCCTGACAATACTGCAGTAATAATGAAGACCTGTGCTCCAGAATTTGCCATGCTGTTCCAGTACAGCCAAAAAACTGGCATCTACCCAGCAATATGGAAAATTGCATAGGCATATCCTGCAAACAAGGAGCAGAACAAATCCAGCTAGGCCATTTACCGCCCTATCAGCCTATTGTTGATCATCAGTAAAGGAATGGAAAGGGTAATCATCAGCGTTATCAAGTGAATGTGGACGCCAAACTGCTGGCTAAGATACTGGCCACGAGGATAGAGGACTATGTCCTGGGGGTAATAGGGGAAGACCAGACCAGGTATTTGTAAAGGATAGGCAACTCGAGGCCAATGTTCGAAGGCTTTTGAATGTAATTATAATGCCCTCAGAAGGAGTGGAGGCGGAGGTGGTGGTAGCGATGGATGCAGAGAAGGTTTTTGATTGGGTGGCGTGGAATTACCTGTGGGAGGCGCCGGGTGCGGTTTGGGTTTGGTGAGGGCTTTATTGACTGGGTGCGGTTGCTCTATCAGGCACCAGTCGCAAGTGTGAGTACAAACCGGCTGAGGTCAGGGTATTTTAAACTACACCAAGGGACGAGGCAAGGGTGTCCCCTCTCCCCTTTACTGTTTGCTCTGGCCATAGAGCCATTAGCCATGGCATTAAGAGCCTCTAGACACTGGAAAGGGCTGGTGGGGCGGGGGGGGGAGGGGCACCAGGTCTCGCTTCACGCAGATGAAAGAACTTTCGGTATCTGGGAATGGGAGGCACTACTCAAGTTAAACGCATCCCGGTTGGTAGAACAAATGGAAGGGGACTTTAAGAGATGGGACATTCTCCTGCTGTCACTGGCGGGGAGGGTACAGACGGTGAAAATGACGGTCCTCCCCAGATTTCTGTTTGTCTTTCAGTGCCTCCCCATCTTCATCCCAAAGGCCTTTTTTCAAGCGGGTGAATAAGATTATTTCGGGCTTTGTGTGGGAGGGTAAAACCCCGCGAGTGAAGGAAGTGTTGCTGGAACGCAGTCGGGGGGAGGGTGGGTTGGCGCTGCCCAACTTCTGCAATTACTACTAGGCGGCTAATATAGCCATGATTAGGAAGTGGGTAGTGGGGGAGGAGTCAGTGTGGGAGTGAATGGAGGTGGCGTCATGCAAAGATAACAGTTTGGGAACACTGATAACGGCACCTCGTCTGTTCTCGCCGGCCCGATACTCCACAAGTCCGGTGGTGGTGGCGGCTCTGAGGATCTGGGGGCAATGGAGGAGATATAAGAGAGTGGAGGTAGCATTGGTTTGGACCCCGATTTATAATCGCTATAGGTTTGTACCGGGTAGGCTAGATGGCGGGTTCCGGAGTTGGCAGAGGGCAGGAATTAGAAGGATGGGGGATCAATTTATAGATGGGAGCTTTCCCAGCTTGAAAGCCTTGGAGGATAAATTTGAATTGCCAGTAGTGAACGAGTTTAGGTATTTGCAGGTGAGAGACTTTCTGAGAAAGCAGGTTCCGGCCTTTCCGCTGCTGCCGCTATGGGGGAAACAGGATACAATAGTTTCCAGTACCTGGGTGGGAGGGGAAGTTTTCAGATCTTTACCAGGAGTTTTTGGAGGCAGAGGAAACTCCAGCGGAGGAGCTTACGGGCTAGAAGGAGAGATAGACAGGTCTATGGGTGGATGTCCTAAGCAGAGTTAATACCTCATCATGTGCCAGGCTTAGCCTGATACAATTTAAGATAGTCCACCAGGCACACATGGCAGTGGCTAGGATGACCAAGTTTTTCGGGGTAGAGGACAGGTGTGTGAGGTGTGTGGGAAGCCCAGCAAATCATGTCCATATGTTTCAGGCATGCCCGAAGCTTAGAGGGTGTGTGGTTGTTTTATGGTTGGGGTGTGTGAAGATTGGGCTGGGGGGGTGTTTATTATGCCATGTTGACGTCATTGTCAATTTCATTATTTAAAAAAATTTCAAAAACCTTAATAAAAATATATATATTTAAAAAACAGCGCTATCAAGTGGCACTTGCTTTGCTACAACATGTTCACTGATGCTCAGTTTGGGCTCCCCAGTCAATCAGCCCCTGACCTCATTCCAGCATTGGTTCAAACGTGGGCAAAGAGCTGAATTCCAGAGGTGGAGCGAGAGTGACTGTCCTGAACATCAAAGCTGCATTTGACAGTGTGGCATCAAGGAGCCCTTGCAAAATTGGAGTCAACTGGAATCAAGTGAAAAGCACTCCTCTGGTTGAAGTGTTACCTACGTAAGGAACTCCTGTTACTCCCTTGTTTTTCCCTTTTAATTTGTGTTATTTTGCTATTTCAATTAGAATAAATGGGACCTATACCTTTAAGATGAACTGCACCTTTAATTTGAGTGGCTGGTAAACTGAGGACTGGTTATGACCTCAGGCACGGCAGGCTGAAAAGAGTTGTTTATATTTCAGATCAGCAGATTCAAGGGAGATCAGTGCTGATGCATCGTGATGGACTTGGCTGTCAGCTAATGGACTGTTTCAAATTGCCAACCCTTATCAAAGGCCCTTGCTGCGGGCAGCACGGTGGCGCAGTGGGTTAGCCCTGCAGCCTCACGGCGCCGAGGTCCCAGGTTCAATCCCGGCCCTGGGTCACTGTCCGTGCGGAGTTTGCACATTCTCCCCGTTGTTTGCGTGGGTTTTGCCCCCACAACCCAAAGATGTGCAGGGTAGGTAGATTGGCCACACTAAATTGCCCTTTAATTGGAAAAAATTGATTGGATACTCTAAATTTATTTATTTATTTTTAAAAGGCCCTTGCTGCTTGGTTGGGGTGTTCTCTGGAATGATGCTTCCTCTGTGTGACTGTGTTTGCTTTTACTTTCGTTCTGATCAGAAGCTGGAGGGTCATCTAATGGACTCTTTCTGAAAATCTGAAGTAAAGACCTTTATCTCTCCAGCTATATTGAACTGCAGGGAAATTCAGTCCAGCCATGAGCTGCAGGCACATTTCTAAAATCTCACGTGGGGAAATTTGTTCTCATGTCAGTAGTGCTGTTAGTTATTCTGGTGGAGTTGGAAACAAGAAAGAATTAAACAGCCCTGAAGTGGATCCTTTTGAGTGAAGGCCCAGGTTAATAAAGGTTAGTGACTCCCCAGAGGGAATCCTACAGCCTGGGAGTTGTGATTAAATGGTCATGCCAGAAGATCATGAACTATCCAGCCGGTGGCTTTGATCCCTAAGCAATTGGGAGGACAGCCTGCTGCAACGACCTCGACATCGGAAGCAAGGACACTCGTCTGTCATTTCATTTTAATTCCTATTATTATTTTATCCCTCCCCATTAGCCGTGTGTGTGTGTCTTCTGTGTCCCTGCCTAACAGCACAGTGGGTGTACCTACACCACACGGACTGCAGTGGTTTACAGCAGCAACTCATCACCACGTTCTCTAGGGAAATTAGGGATGGGCAATAAATGCTGGCCTGGCCAGCAACACCAGCATGACATGAATGAATGAAAAAAAGCTTAAAGTATACCGTCAAGAGTCATTTATGACACTGAAGGAGATATGGTGCATCAACTGCATGCCAGCTCTCTGCAGAGCAATCCAGTCAGTCCCATTCCACTGTTCAATCCCTATGATCCTGCGAGTTTATTTATTTATCCGTCTCCAAGTACCTATCTAACTTCCTTTTCAAATCATTGATCATCTCTGCTTCAGCCACGGGCAGCGGGTTCTACATCATTACCACTCACTGCATGAAAAAGCTCTTCCTAATATTCGCCCTGTATCTAATGCCCAAAAACGTACATCTGTGAGCTTAGCCCTTGTACTGTCAACTCGAGAAATTTTTCCTTGTGTATCATATCCAAACTGATCAGAATCTTGTACAACTCAATTAAAACACTCCATAACCTCCATTGCCATAAACACAGGTTTACAAGTGAGGACCATGGACTCTTGGAGCACCGCAAGGTGATCCTTCAGACTCCCTGAAGTGGTTTTATTTTGGCCTATTTTCCTACATTCGCTCACTTTGCAGCTCTTTCAATATGGTTCACACATTTTTTTTAAATCTGCAATGTTAGCAATTTTACTTTGACGAGCTGATGCGGTATTTTGGTAGTTAGCAGATCCACACGAGAGCTACAGGGGAAGACCACACTCATAGAAACTAACTTACAGAGGGGGAAGACAGTTTAAGTGAGCTGTGTGCTTGGAGGAATAATGGCGTCCAATTGCAGACACAACTTGTGGGCAGCACAGTAGCTTTACAGCTCCAGGGTCCCAGGTTCGATTACCAGCTTGGGTCACTACCTGTGTGGAATCTGCACGTTCTCCCCGTGTCTGCGTGGGTTTCCTCCGGGTACTCTGGTTTCCTCCCACAGCCCAAAGATGTGGTTAGGTGGATTGGCCATGATAAATTGCCCTTAGTATCCAAAAAGGTTAGGTTGGGTTACGGGGATAGGGTGGAGGAGTGGGCTTAAGTAGGGTGCTCTTTCCAAGAGCCGGTGCAGACTCGATGGGCCGATGCACTGTAAATTCTATGATTCTATGAACTCCCCTCGCCTGCTAGAAATACACAGCTTCATTTGACAACTACAAACTGCTGTAACTCAAACAGCAGAAACAGATAAGTGACTCAAGACATGAATCCATGCTCACATTGACACTTGAAAATTTTAAAGCTTCAGATTCATTTTATGGGTTCAAAGTTATTTTGTGATTTAGCACATGTCAGGGGCCTTATGTGGAAAATTGGACGTGCATTGCAGTGATTTACTACACCCTTGAATTAATCAAAATAAAAGCAAAATACTGTGGATGCAGGAAATCAGAAATAAAGACATGAGAAAGGAACAGCTCTGAAGAGCGTTAACTCTGTTTCCACAGGGCAGCACGGTGGCCTAGTGGTTAGCACAACCGCCTCACGGCGCTGAGGTCCCAGGTTCGAATCCCGGCTCTGGGTCACTGTCCGTGTGGAGTTTGCACATTCTCCCCGTGTCTGCGTGGGTTTCGCCCCCACAACCCAAAAATGTGCAGAGTAGGTGGATTGGCCACGCTAAATTGCCCCTTAATTGGAAAAAATAATTGGGTAATCTAAATTTATTTTTAAAATTTTAAAAATAAAAAAAAACTCTGTTTCCACTGCCAGGCCTGCCGAGTTTCCAGCTTCTGTTTCTGTTAATAATTAATTAACGCTGGACAAACCCAAAAGGCAAGGATGGAGAGACAGATTGGTGCATTAGTGTGGACAGAAGATTTGCTGCCACGTGCTCCCATTTACCTTAATTTACTTTAGTTGGATTCATCTTCCCTCCCACCCCACCCAAATACAATCCTGTCCTTTTTAATATTTTACAAGCTCACTCGAAGAGCAATACCATATCACTGAGGTTTAAAAGCAGATACCAGGTCATGATCAGATACTCAAAGCTATTTCCCAGCCGTCAATCAGTCTCAGTGAAATATTGGAAATGAGATTGACGATAAGAAATGCAAAGAATGACTGCATGAACACACGGGAGTTTGTGTTCAATTTTAAGGACAATACATTGAACCAAGTCACATTTTTGTATGGCAACTTACATTTTTCTTATCACCTTTAAAGCAGAAAAAAAGTCTAAATGCCTTTACAAAAAGGAAATCAGTAAAAGAACATGAATGCTTAGCTGAGGGAGATATCAAATGGGTCAACTGAAAGCTTCATATGGTGCATTTAACATAGAAATCCTACCGTGGGCAATTCACAGGAATGTTGCAAACAAAATCTGACACCAAGCCACTTAAGGAAATATTAGGACAAGTGACCTAAAACTTATCTTTTTATACTTTATAGGGTGTTTTAAAAAAAGGAAAAGGGGAATAGATTTAGGGAGAAAATTCCAGAGCTGAGAGTCCAGATAGCTGAAGGCACAACTAATAATAATCTTTACTATTGTCACAGTTAGGCTTGCATTAACACTGCAATGAAGTTACTATCATGGAATCTATTCAAGGCAGAGTTGGACAGATTTTTGATAGACAAGTCACGGGTCATTTGTAGGGCTGGGGCGTGGGACACAAAAACGGAGCTGAGTCCACAACCAGATCAGCCATGATTTTATTGAATGGCAGGGTAGGTTAGAGGGGTTGAATAGCCTATCCAAAAGCTTGTGCCCACTAGAAATGCAATCTATCCTGCAGTGTTAGCCTCCAACTGCAACTCCTTTCAAAAACGTGTCCTGTCCCTACATTATTAACATTGGAACGGATAATGATCACTGCCTTTTTTCTAGTTCCTCCTAAACTGAAAATAATTCATCCCATACTCGCTATTTGCATGTTGAAATCATAATATTGCGCTCTTAACTCAAATTCATGATTTCCAAGGGCTTGCGGAACGTTGCACCTCTCAGTCTTCCTCTTCCTCCAACAATCCACAGGTTTTTAGTTTAACATTATCTAACCATGGCCACCTCCTTCAATCAGGCGCTGGAAAAGATGGAACCAAAGCGACCCAATCGCCCATTGGAGACGGAAGAGACGGAAGATGGGTGGTGACTCAAGGAACACTCAAGGAGAAGGTAGAGTATCAGGAGAAGCGGTCGCACCACCAGAATCTCCACATTGGGAGCCTACCGGAGGGTATTGAGGGCAGGAACCCCACGGAGTACGGGACCCAGATACTGGATAAGTTCGTCGGGGAGACTTCCCCAACCCCAGAGATAGACAGAGTCCACAGGTCACTCCAGCCGAGGCCAAAACTGGGAGAGCAACCACGGGCCATCATTGCTGCACTAGCACCAGGATATAGGATCCTGGTGCTATACATGGGAGGAATACAATCAGGACATTGAGCAGACCTGGATCTAAGCAGTACACTGGGCAAGCTTTAATAATAATCGCTTATTGTCACAAGTAGGCTTCAATGAAGTTACTGTGAAAAGCCCTTAGTCGCCACATTCCGGCACCTGTTCGGGGAGGCACTTCACCTCCACGTGTGCAGAACTGAGCTTAACGCAGCTAAAGGTAATGCAAAGGGCGTATCTAACCAGAATACGAATACAGTGTTCTTCCTGGAGATGGAAGACAAATGTGAACAGTGGGAGGCCTGGCCAACTACACCCGTATGTTCTGGGCCTGCCACAGACTTGCCGGGTACATGACGTCCTTCCTTGAGGCCAAGTCTAGGGTTGTGGGAGTGAGGGTGGAGCTGGACCCAGTAGCGGCGATCTTCGGGGTATCAGAGCAGCCAGAGCTCTTCAGGGGGAGGAGGGATGACATTTCATTTGTTCTTATTTGATAGTCATGGGTCAATGATTCACATCCAACAACTATATCTTTCATCATGATGTGCAAACATTCACTCAAGGCACAGAAAGTATTGAAACCTCACTGTTCACTCCCAATCAACGAGAACTGGATATGCACCAGCTAGAAAAGAGTTAGGTAAAGAGATCCACAGGGACAAGAAAGACAGAAATTATGGCCCAATGGAGCGGATGGTGATGAAGAAATTTTTTTTTATTTGGGGTTGCATTTTAAATGCAATTTCCAACAAACAACATGAATCTTCTACCGACAGCTTCCATCTCAAACCAAACTTAGTTATTTTACAAAATTCTAATTCTAAGCAATTATTCTTGCAAGAAGCAAATAAAGGGCCACTTTCTCTCCTGGTTCTGCATTAGAGGTCTTTATCGCCATGATGCAAGGGTCCTTCCTGTTTATTCCTTTCTTTCTCCTTTCTTTAATTTTGCCCTTCTTATTTTTGATGCATGGATGATTAATGGCTTTAAGGCAAGCATCAGAAGTCAAGGTTACAGAGAACACTTCTGCTGGTCTCTGCGGGTTTAAACAGGCGTTCCAGACTTGCCTGCACGAGAGAGAGAGAGAGAGAGAGAGAGATGGGTGGGACTTGGTTTGATTGATTGCCTGGTGGCTGGCCAATGAATTTGTCCAAAACGCTGGACTTTGCCCAATAACAGGTGGCGATTGGATCCTATCCCACTGGAACGATTTTCAGAGTTCAGCTTGATTCCGGCCAAGGACCAAAGACTTCGGGTCTTTTGTCAATTAAGGGCAGCACGGTAGCATAGTGGTTAGCATCAATGCTTCACAGCTCCAGGGTCCCAGGTTCGATTCCCGGCTCGGGTCACTGTCTGTGCGGAGTCTGCACGTCCTCCCCGTGTGTGCGTGGGTTTCCTCCGGGTGCTCCGGTTTCCTCCCACAGTCCAAAGATGTGCCGGTTAGGTGGATTGGCCATGCTAAATTGCCCGTAGTGTTCTAATAAGTAAGGTTAAGGGGGAGTTGTTGGGTTACGAGTATAGGGTGGATACGTGGGTTTGAGTAGGGTGATCATTGCTCGGCACAACATCGAGGGCCGAAGGGCCTGTTCTGTGCTGTACTGTTCTAAAGGGGCAATTTAGCGTGGCCAATCCACCTACCCTGCGCATCTTTGGGCTGTGGGGGTGAGACCCACACAACGCGGGGAGAATGTGCAAACTCCACACGGACAGTGACCCAGAGACCAGATCGAACTCCGGTCCTTGGCGTCGTGAGGCAGCAGTGCTAATCACTATGCCACCCTTACTTCGGGTAAATTATTGGTTAATTCACTTGTGTTAATTCACTCTGGGTTAAGTGGGACAGGAATTGACCGCGCACGAGCCAAGGGTATCGTACAATGTGCATAGTTTAACAAGAACCAAAGAACAATACAGCACAGGAACAGGCCTTCGGCCCTCCAAACCTGCTTCGAACACATGTCCTATCTAGGCCAAACTCCTGTATCCTTCTATACCCTGTCTGTTCATGTGTCCATCCAGGTAAGTCTTGAAGGTCGCCAAAGTATCTGCCTCAACCACCTCACTTGGCAGTGCATTCCCGGACACCACCACCCTCTGTAAAAAAACATACCCCACACATCTCTACTGAACCTATGCCCTCTCACCTTGAACTTGCGCCCCCTTGTAATTGCCATTTCCGCCCCGGGAATAAGCCTCCAACTGTTCACCCTATGTATACCCCTCATCATTTTATCAACTTCTATCAGGTCGCCCCTCAGCCTCTGTCTTTCTAGGGAGACCAATCCCAGTTTATTCAATCTCTCCTCATAGCTAATACCAGGCAACATCCTGGTAAACCTTTTCTGTACTCTCTCCAAAGCCTCCACGTCCTTCTGTCAGTGTGGTAACCAGAATTGGACACAGTATTTCACGACTGATTTCAAATAAACTTTGTACTTTCTATGAAGTGTGTGATGGTTCAAATATCTCCCAGCTGAAGTTTCACAACAAAAGTTACATGGTGGAGGCGGTATTTCAGATTTTTAAGCACCCCACAATTATGGCTCAGTAAATTGAGCTGTTTACAGTTCCCAGGCAACATGCGGCACGTCCTAGTTTTAAAAGGGATTTACTTTGTTCCATTCTCTCAGAATAAAAATGGGAAACCAAGTTCAGACTTTCTGCAGTAAGGCCTTTAACTTTATTGAGCCCCTTTTCCTGCAGTCACTGACCTGATTTGGCAGAAAGCGAGGGGAAAATACATTTTTGCCTGTCTTCCAAAATGTGATAGCCTTCTTGTGTGCAATAGTCTCAATTCAAACCACGTCCACTGCTAATGACAGACTTGTAACCACCAGCATTTCACCCTGCTATTGCAATAGCTCAAAATGTTCTCTCCACACAAATTGAGAATAAAATCTATAATTAAACTGCTGAGCATTTTTCAAGTGGAGTACCTACATATCTTACGATGTACAAAAGTCTCCACTCACTTCCCGGAAATGCTTATTCAAAGATTATTCATGGAAGACTGCTCATAGACACTCGGGAAAGGCTGAACATAAAAATGCTAACAAAGCGACAAATCAAAAACAGCAAGAGTACATGAACATTGCAATGGACAGGTTATATGTCCCTTAACTTCCATAGCCCAAACCATGGACCCACCCCCACACACATCTGTGGCACTATTGTTCTATGTTTCAATATACAAAGGTCTCAAAAATAAATTGCTAGTTAGTCACTGATTGCAACACAGAGCCTCCTCTTCCGCCCACCATGGCAAAACACAGATTAGAATTACAGTGCTTACCCTGTACATCTTTTTAAAAAAGTCTTCACCTGACATTACCACGGAGCCAAAATTCGCAGCCAGTAAATTTCAGATATCAGGAGGTCAGGCTTCATTCACCATACACTTTGGGTATCCAATTTACGATCAGATTTGCCTCAGACAGTAAGCACTTTATTCAAAGACAATATTCCTGCAACATAACTGAGATGCAATTATCTAAGCACTTAACTGTAACAAGCCATCTAATGCTAGACTCTTTATAGTCAAAGGCAACAGAGTACTACCCATATCTAGGGCACCGGATGATGCTGAAACTTGGTGCACTGTACAATACCCTGCTAATGTGGTTTATGGTTGAACACAGTCCAAAAGAAGATTGATTATTTAGACATCAAAATTGTCAGCAGCCATCTGTTTCGAATCTGCCAACAAAATTTAAGAGCCATGACTTGGGAATAATATTTCATGTTATGGGCTGGAGTTTCCACACCATCCCCCACGCCCACACTTTTCTCACCAAATTTTCTTTCCTCTCTCGAAGGCAGCAAATCTTTGCTGTGATATAGTTCAATAGGTAGAAACCAAAGCACTATACTTCAGACGTCTCATCTTTACAGTGAGCGCTCTCAAGCTGCAGCAAAGGTGGTGAGAACAGAGGATTTTAAGCTGAGCAAGTGTTCCAATAGAACCCAACAACTTCCATTATGCAGCATCTTCAACTCAGTAAAATGTCCCATGGGCTTCACAGTGGCAGAACAAAATTTGACACAGAGCTACACAAAGAGATATTGGGCTTGAATGCCAAAGGCTCAAAGAGGCAGGTTTTCAGGAATGTCTTGGAAGAGGTGGAAGTGATTTAGGGAGGGCAGCCCAGAGGTTGGGGCCAGGCAGCTGAAGGCACAGCCAATGGTGGGTAGCTTAAATCAGAGATGCTCAAGAGGCTGGAATTAGGGGCAGCACGGTGGCACAGTGGTTAGCACTGCAGCCTCACGGCACCGACGTCCCAGGTTCGATCCCGGCTCTGGGTCACTGTCCGTGTGGAGTTTGCACATTCTCCCCGTGTTTGCGTGGGTTTCGCCCCCACAACCGAAAAGATGTGCAGGGTAGGTGGATTGATCACGTTCAATTGCTCCTTAATTGGAAAAATGAATTGGGTACACTAAATTTATATTTTAAAAAAGAGAGGCTGGAAGTAGAGGAGCACAAATATTTCTAGAGGGCTGTGGGGCTGGAGGAGTTTACAGAGATGTGAAATGGTGAGCCTGTGAGGGATTTGAAAACGGGTGAGAATTTGAAAATGAAGGTATTGTTTAACCGGTCTGCAAGCACAGGAAGAATAGATAAATGGAACTTGACCGAGTTAGGATAACTTCAACTTTTCCAGGAGTTGGGAGGCTGGCTACGACGGTGTTGGAATAGTCAAATCTGGAGGTAACAAAGACGGATCAGTGCTTTCAGCGACTCATGATGTTATGGAGATGGAAATAGATGGTCTTAGCGATGATGAGGAGTTGAAGCTCATCTTGTGGTCAAACCAAGTCTGGTTCAACCTCAGAGACATGCTAAAGTGAGGGATGGAATCAGTGGCTAGGAAATGGGAGTTTGCAGCAGGGACAGAAGACCACAGCCTGAACCACCCCAATGTCTAGATACTGTTGTTTGGTTCAGTTAAAGCAGATGAATCTTGCCAGATTGGTTGTTCAGGAGCCCGAGTAGTAACTTAGCACGAGATTTGACATTTTAAGGATTTTGAAGATGGGCCCAATGAAAATGCAGTTTTTAAAAAGACAATTTGTAACGGCAGAAAATGCTGGGCATATCCAACAAAAATGTGCATTTACAGAGCGACTTTACCATAAAGCATTCACACAATTGATTCTCAAACAAAATTTGACATACCAGCCATAAAATATTAGACCAAAAGCTTGATCAAAGAGGCAGATTTTAAGAAATGTTTTAGGAGGGCTGAGGAGGAGAGAAGCAGAGGGAATTACAGAGAAAACAGCAGAGTTTTGGGGCCTGAAAAGCTAAAGGCACGGCTGCCAGTGATGGAGCGAAGGAAATCGGGGTTGCATAGCAAGCTGTTAACAATGGACGTTTTTGCACACCGAGATTGTTTACCATTACATTTTGGTGCGATGCAGTCAATGTCAAGAGGAAATTGCTCCATTCACATGCATTTCCAGTCGGATTACATTCCCCTTTGCCTGTTGCAATATTCAAAACAGCTTCATACATCCAAATTATTGCAAAACTTTCAAGGTCAGGAGTGAGCTTTTCCTGCTCCAATTTCGAAACTACATTTGGGTTCAAGTTTTGCAACTTCAAGATACCACGTGTCAATTCTCTTACTCCACCTCTGGCAACTTGTTGGCAGTTTGTTTTAGTTCTTCATTTTGTTTCATTAAAATTTAACAATCAGCAGTTAAGAAATCAACCGCTTCCGAAAAGCTTATGGAACCAGGATTCCTGGCTTTTTAAAAAGAGATCAATTTTAAAAATTGGCCGTTTTTGATTCTCTGAGTATTACCTAAACTCCCAGTATAATAATCTATTATCTTTATTATTGTCACAAGTAGGCTTACATTAACACTGCAATGAAGTTACTGTGAAAAGCCCCTAGTCGCCACATTCCGGCGCCTGTTCAGGTACACAGAGGGAGAATTCAGAATGTGCAATTCACCTAACAGCACGTCTTTCGGGACTTGTGGGAGGAAACCGGAGCACCCGGAGGAAACCCACGCAGACACGGGGAGAACGTGCAGACTTCTCACAGACAGTGACCCAAGCCGGGAATTGAACCTGGGGCCCTGGCGCTGTGTAGCAACAGTGCTAACCACTGTGCTTCCGTGCTGCCCTCATACCCTGTCCCATTGATCATTCTCCTTCCTGACTTTTCACTGTACTCTGAGATTTGATATTCAGCCTCTAAATTCATGGTCATTCTGTCCAACTCCCAAAACACCCAACAGAACCTCTGACTCCTCCCATTTCCTCAACCGTCCACTCAAGTTCAACCAGGAAGCATGTGCCAAATGGGTATTTAACTCAATCCAGTGAACCTGCCAACTACCACTTGGATAGGGTTGTCCGAGTCCACACTTACCCGCTGCCTCCAGCATCACCTTCCCCACTGCCCTGTTCAATTACCCAATTCTATTTTACAGAAACTACATTTCTTTCCCAAAACTCCGCCTCTCATCTTATTCCCCCGATTACCCAGTCTTTGCCCACCTGGTTCAGCATCGCTCTCGTCCCGGAGTCAGAAAGTTGTGGGTTCCAATCCTATTCCTGGTCTTGAGCACTAAATCCAGGCTGACCTTACAGTGCAGTACTGACAGATTTTTAAAAATTTATATACAGAATATGGGCATCGCTGGCTAGGTCAACATTGGTGCAGGTTTCAGATAAGATATTAAATGAAGACCCCCAATCTGGTCCCTCATTTGGACACTACTTCAAACAAGAGCAATGGAATGCCTTCTCAAAGCCCTGACCAATGTCTGTCCCTCAATCGAAATCAGAAAACACAGATTATCTGCTCATTACTATATGGCTCTTTCTGGGATCCTGCTGCGCAACAACTGGCCGCCACATTTCCCACATTACAGCCGTGACTACACTTTGGAAAAACAAATCAGTGGCTGTAAAGCGCTCTGGGGTTTCCAGAGGTTTTGAAAGATCATAGGCGGCATTTTCCATTCCCCCAATGGCGTATTCCATGGCAGAGGGATGTGGCCCACCATTGGCCGGCGTAGTCAATAGGATTTCCCATTGTAGGCATGAATGCTCCACCAGGAAACCCGCGGCAGGGGTTTGCTGCCGGCGAGACCAGAAGTTCCCGCTGTCGAAAATGGACGGAATTTGTAAATGCAAGTTTTCTTTTATTTTGGAACAAATATGGTCTCCACTCTCGAAATCCAGCCACCTATCACTCTCCAGCCTTTCCCACCTTCAATAACTGCTTCCAGTTAGCTCAGTTTTCTGCAGTGGAATACTCCAGCTATGCTGTTCTTCCTTTTATCAAAACACAACTAGCCCAAACTTTGTGTCACTGTCTTCAAACAGCTCTCCTCGTTCACCTCCCAATGCTGCTCCCTGCCCATTTTCGCCTCCTAATGAGTGCATTTTACCGCATTGAAAATACCCATTGAAACGTCGTGGGGACTCTATCAAAATTCTATTTCTTAAAGCTTGCTCCCATTCCTGAACCACCTTGAATTTTAATAATCTCATTCTTGTTAAGTGCCCTGGAACATTTTCCTCCATCAAAGTTTCTCTATCTATAGCAGTTGTGTTTGTTCATCCTCCTGCATTTTGAGAATGATACACCTTTAAATTTCACACTTGTTATTTTGCGCTTCCCAAAATGACTTTTTTTTGACAAGTCAGAGAACAAACAAGATGCTGAAGCTGTTGTAACATTTTAGCGGAAAGAATTTTGGAACCTTGTGTATCATAACGCCGGATTCCTAGCAAAAATGTTACACAATTATGACCAGCACTGAAATGTGATAACTAACATGCCTCAACAGATGAGACATTTTGAGGAGTGACTATGGTGCACAAAATTTCATGGGTTATGACAAACACAGTGGAGCACATTCACAAACCATTTATAACTCTAAATGATGCACTATAAAAATGATAAATTTTCCCAAATCGCACTAGTGTGCGTCATTGCTTCACTCCCTGAAAACTGTGCTGACAGTCACATATTTTCACTTTTGGGATTGGGATTCAAATGCATCGTCTCACAAAGGATATAAAACATGTTTATAGGCAGCTGCAAGCCTACTCGTTGGTGCATAGCAGTAATTAAGTGGAACAAAGGTTTGGAAAATTCCTAGATGTAACAGAATGGCAATCTGATATTAGTTCCAGGAAGAAGCACATCAGTAGAGTTTAAAGTTACATATACACCAAATTTAGCCTTGCTGTTTAGTAGAGATCAGATTGCGCAAGTACATGGAAAGTGAAGTCTCCAGCAGTTGGGTGGGGTTTTCTAAGCACAGTGCAGAGCAGACTATAAACCAGAGAGGTTGCAGTCCACCCTGGGACGTGCACAGTATGTTTCCCATTCTTTGATGGGACATGGGCACCACTGGCAAAGTCAACATTTGTTGCCCAGGGGTGCGGTGCTGGCAAGCACCACTCCAACACCTGCTAGTTAAAGCTTTTACTATTTACCACTGGAGGGTACCTCCTTCTCTGGTTGGTCATCTGGTATACACCCAACTTCCATTGATCCCAGTGGGATCCACTCCATTAATTGTCTGACTGGATCTTCAGTCTGTAAGACTGGTGTTGCTTTTGATCTTCACTGCCTTCATTCTGGAAGCTACTGGTTTCCAGGAGTTACACATGTAGGGGGATTTGGTAGCACAGTGGTTAGCTCTGTTGCTTCACAGTCCCAGGTTCGATTCTCGCTTGGGCCACTGTCTGCGTGGAGTCTGCACGTTCTCCCCATGACTGCGTGGGTTTCCTCCGGGTCCTCCGATTTCCTCCCACAAGTCCCAAAAGACATGCTTACTAGGTGAACGGGGCATTCTGAATTTTCCCTCCGTATACCCGAACAGGCGCCGGAGTGTGGCGACTAGGGGATTTTCACAGTAACCTCATTGTAGCGTTAATGTAAGCCTACTTGTGACAATAATAAAGATTATCATTATTTGGCTCATTGACAGCAACAATCAGAACTGTGGGGAAATCCTCTTGCAATCACGTGGCACTGCGTAACTTGTGATACGGGGCAGCTGGCGCAGAGACCACTTTGAGTGGATTCTACTTGCAGTATTATGTGGGGCAAGTTTGACCGTGAGTTCCTGGTGTTTGAGTTCAGGCCGTTTGAGTTCAAGGTTGACCGGACTATCGGGAGCTCAAAGTGCGGCTGTGAATCTGGAGCCCGAGGAGGTTAAGAGGTGGTGGAGGGAATGGCCAGGCCCAGGGTACCAGGCCTCACGCTGCTTCGTCTGAATGTCTTGGGAGTCAACGTGCAGCAGCAACAACAGCAGTAAAGTTCCCATTTGCAGCTTACTGATTGTAAAATAAAATATAGACTTTCCAACTACCCTCACACAACTTTCTCATCAACAGCTATTTCAGAGTTTCCAAAGCAACATCAATATCCCTAAAACCTCTGTTGTGTTTGACTCCTGAACATTAATTCCTTGTCTGTGGTGGCCAGACAATTTGAAATGCAAATAGTGTTTGTATTGAAAGGGAAAATGCTGGAAAATCTCAGCAAGTCTGGCAGCATCTCTGTAGGGAGAGAAAAGAGCTAACGTTTCGAGTCCGATGACTCTTTGTCAAAGCTAACAGACAGAGAAAGTGGGAAATATTTATACTGTGGAGTGAGAAAGAAAGATGAGTCATAGCCACAGAAACCCAGGGAAACTTGGCGCTAATGGCCACAGAAACCAAGGGGAAAGAGTGTTAATGGCAGTCCCCAGAGAGGACAAAAGATGTGAACAGTCAAACAGCAGGGAAACTAACATCAGAGGATGAACTGTAGGTGTGGGGGGAGGGGAAGGGGGAAGCAAAGAGGAGAAAGGTGCAGGAAAGAAAGAAATGGTATAAGACAGTTAAAATGAAATGAAAACAAATGGGTCGAGGTGGGGCTGATCATCTGAAGTTGTTGAATTCGATGTTCAGGCCGGAAGGCTGTCGCGTGCCTAACCGGAAGACGAGATGTTGCGAGTGTTTGTATTTTCTGCTGGCAGCTTTACATGGAATTTGCAGTACGGAAGCAGGCCATTTGGCCCACCTTAACCATGTCAGTGCTCATGTTCCACAGAAGCAGAAGGGCAGCACGGTGGCCTAGTGGTTAGCACAACCGCCTCACGGCGCTGAGGTCCCAGGTTCGATCCCGGCTCTGGGTCACTGTCCGTGTGGAGTTTGCACATTCTCCCCGTGTCTGCGTGGGTTTCGCCCCCACAGCCCAAAAATGTGCAGAGTAGGTGGATTGGCCACGCTAAATTGCCCCTTAATTGGAAAAAATTATTGGGTAATCTATGTTCCACAGAAGAACTCCACCTACCCTTGATCACACTATCATGGTGAACATCAGCATCTTTCTTCCTCGTTTTTAACAAGTTCCTTGAATGTATCTATTCTAAATTCATCGAATGATTAAAAGCACAGAAGGGGGCCATTCAGCACATTGTGCGCGTGTCAGTTCTCTGCATCAGCAACTCAGCCAGTCCCACTGCCCCACCTATACCCTGTAGCCCCGTAAAATATTTTCTCTTCCGATAATGACCCAGTTCTCTTTTGAAAACCGCAACTGAATCCATCTCACCACACCCCAAGCAGTGCATTTCAGATGCAAGACATCAGTTGCATTAAGAGATTTTTCCTCGTATCGCCTCTGGTTCTGACCTTCTGGCAATGGCAACAGTTACTCCCCATTTACTCTACTCAGACCTCTCATGATTTTCAGCATGTCGAACAAATCTCTTCACCTTGTCTTTGCTAAGGAGAACAGCCTCCATTTCACCCGTCTAGCCACATAACCAAAGTCTCTCATCCTCGGAACCATTTTCGTAAATCTATGTTGCACCCTTGCTAAAACCTTCACATCCTTCCCGTTGTGGCTGAGCCAGTGCTTTATGAAGGTTCCTGCCCCCCCATTTAACCCAAAATTCAGCATAATTTATGAACTGCTTTCTCAACCTGCCCTGCCACCTTCAATGATTTATGCAGATACACCCAGGTCTCTCTCTGCTCCTGCATTTCCTTGAGAATTGTACCATTTATTTCATGACGCCTCTCCTGATTCTACTGACCAAAATGTACCACTTCACACTTCTTTGGGTCGTGGGCGGGATGGAGGAGTGGAAGACCCCAATTCGGCTGGTTACTTGGAACGCAAGGAGGTTGACCAGCCCAGTGAAAAGGTCAAGGATATTTGCTCATCTGAAAAGTTTCAATGCTGATGTCGTGTTCCTGCCGGGAGACTCATTTGCGAGGCAGGGACCAGACAAGGTTACGGAAGGGGTGGGTGGACAGGTATTGGGTTTCAATGGTAAGGCCCGGCTGGCAGCAGTGTTGATTAATAAATGGGTTCCTGGTACTTGTGGGAGGTGCTGGAAAGGTTCGGGTTTGGGGAGGGGTTTGTCAGGTGGGTGAGGCTGTTATATGAGGCCCCGATGGCGAGTGTGGCCACGAATAGGAGGAGGTCGGAGTATTTTCGGTTATACCGAGGGACGAGGCAGGGGTGTCCCTTGTCCCCCCTGCTTTTTGCGCTGGCAATTGAACCTCTGGCCATGGCGCTGAGGGAGTCGAGGAACTGGAGGGGGCTGGTGCGGGGTGGGGAGGAACACCGAGTGTCGCTCTATGCGGATGACTTATTGTTATATGTGGCGGACCCGGTGGGGGGAATGCCGGAGGTGATGAGGATTCGCAGGGAATTTGGGGATTTCTCGGGGCACAAGCTCAACTTGGGGAAGAGCGAGCTGTTCGTTGTACACCCGGGGGACCAGGAGGGGGGGATTGGTAGGCTCCCACTAAAAAGGGCGGAGAGGAGCTTCAGGTGCTTGGGGGTCCAGGTGGCCAGGAGCTGGGGGGCCTTGCATAAGCTTGACCTCACAAGGCTGGTGGAGCAAATGGAGGAGGAGTTCAAAAGATGGGACATGTTGCCGTTGTCTCTGGCGGGTAGGGTGCAATCAGTCAAGATGACGGTGCTCCCGAGATTTCTGATCCTGTTCCAGTGCCTCCCCATCCTTATCCCAAAGGCCTTTTTCAGGCGGGTTAACAGGAGCATTACGGGGTTTGTGTGGGCGCACAGGACCCCAAGGGTGAGAAGGGTGTTCTTGGAGCGGGGCAGGGGTAGGGGGGGGTTGCCGCTGCCCAACATCTGTGGGTATTATTGGGCTGCCAACGCAGCGATGGTGCGTAAGTGGGTAATGGACGGGGAAGGTGCAGCATGGAAGAGGATGGAGATGGCGTCCTGTGTGGGCACGAGCCTGGAGGCGCTGCTAACGGCGCCGCTGCCGCTCCTTCCAACTAGGTATACCACGAGCCCGGTGGTGGCCCTCAAAATTTGGGGGCAATGGAGGCGGCACACGAGGGAGGTGGGGGCCTCGATGGGGTCCCCGATACTGGGGAACCACCGGTTTGTCCCGGGGGGAATTGAATGCGGATTCCTGAGTTGGCACATGGCAGGTGTTAGGAGGTTGAGGGACCTGTTTGTAGACGGGAAGTTTGCGAGCCTGGGTGAGCTGGAAGGGAAGTTTGGGCTCCCTCCGGGGAACACCTTTAGGTACATGCAGGTAAGGGCGTTTGTCAGGTGGCAGGTGGCGGAGTTCCCTCTGCTGCCGCCACGTGAGGTTCAGGACAGGGTGCTCTCGGGGGTGTGGGTTGGAGAGGGGAGGATCTCGGCAACGTACCAAGTGATGCAGGAGGTAGACGAGGCCTCGGTGGAGGAGCTGAAGGGTAAATGGGAGGAGGAGCTGGGTGAGGAGGGGACGTGGGCGGACGCCCTAGGAAGGGTGAACTCCTCCTCTTCTTGTGCGACACTTAGCCTCATACAGTTTAAGGTGCTGCATAAGGCTCACATGACCGGGACAAGGCTGAGCCGGTTTTTTGGGAACGAGGACAGGTGTATTAGGTGCTCAGGGAGCCCGGCAAACCATACCCATATGTTCTGGGCATGCCCAGCGCTGGGGGAATTTTGGAAGGCTGTAGCAAGGACGGTGTCGAGGGTGGTAGGATCCAGGGTCAAACCGGGCTGGGGGCTCGCAATATTTGGGGTTGCAGAGGAGCCGGGAGTGCAGGAGGCGAAAGAGGCCGGCATTCTGGCCTTTGCGTCCCTAGTAGCCCGGCGGAGGATTCTTCTTCAGTGGAAGGGTGCGAGGCCCCCCAAGCGTGGAGGCCTGGATCAACGATATGGCGGGGTTTATTAAATTGGAGAGGGTGAAATTTGCCCTAAGGGGATGGGTGCAGGGGTTCTTCAGGAGGCCATTCCTAGATTTCCTGGCAGAACGGTAGAAAAAGGCCAGCAGCAGCAGCAACCCGGGGGGGGTCGTCTCTTTGTTTTGGGACGTGTATATATGTTCTTTGCTAATGACGGGCATTAATTTACTTCTTCCTTTTTGTATACATTGGGGGGGGGTTATTCTTTCTGTTCTTAGTATTTTCTGTTATTGATATTTTGTGAAAATTTGAATAAAAATTATTTTTAAAAATAAATAAATTGGGTTCCATTTTTGGTGGCCAAGATCTTGGTGGACCTGAACAGGAGATGCGATTGTCAATGCGCCTTTGGTGGGTACCCCAGTGGTCCTCCTTAATGTGTATGCGCCAAATTGGGATGATACGGCTTTTATTATGTGCATCAGGTTTATTCTTGGATTGACTTCTTTGTGGTGGATAGGTCTCTCCTTCCTTGGGTGGAGAGCGGGATACTCGTCAATTGTGATCTCAGACCATGCCCCACACTTGTTGGTATTAGAGCCAGGTCCCTCTCAACGCTCGCCATGGAGATTGGACACAACGTTGTTCGCAGACTAAGGATTCTGCGTGCGCATATCCTTCCCCATCAGGGAGTACATTACGTTTAATAAGGGCGAGTCTCTCTCACCTTCTACATTGTGGGAGGCCCTTATTGTGGTTATTAGGGTGGAGATGATTTCTTACATGGCA
Organism: Scyliorhinus canicula; assembly: GCF_902713615.1. Classification (NCBI taxonomy): domain Eukaryota; kingdom Metazoa; phylum Chordata; class Chondrichthyes; order Carcharhiniformes; family Scyliorhinidae; genus Scyliorhinus; species Scyliorhinus canicula. The sequence continues at coordinate 159,944,068 of NC_052157.1, forward strand.
CAAAAGAAAGGGATTGGGAGGTAGAGCAGCAGAAGCTGGTGGATTCCATCCGTGAGATGGACGATCAGTACTCGCTTGCCCCTGCACTGAAGTTGATGGCAAGTATGAAGAAGTTGCAGACACAAATTGAGATACTCCCAACGGGTAAGACGGAGACCCAGCCTGTGATGCTTGGTTCTATGAACACAGGGAGGAAGCCAGTTGTCTTTTAGTGCACCAGCTGAGGCGGCTGGCTGCCTCCTAGGAGATGGCACAGGAAAGGGACTCGGGTAGCAGTTTGGTCTCTGCCTCACTGAAGGTTAATGTTTCGTTTGAAGCGTTTTATCAAAGTCTTTATAAATCAAAGCTCCAGGAGGAGAGTTCGCCCATGATGCCGTTTTTGGATGGGTTATCCTTCCCTATGGTATGGGGAGGGTGGGGGGAATATGTTGATGCTAAATTGCTGGCTGAAGTGCTGGCACTGCGGTTGGAACTCTGCCTTCCAGAGGTGATCTCGGAAGAGCAGACAGGTTTTGTAAAGGGTCGTCATGTCCACCAATATACGTTAATTATTGAATGTCGTCCTCAGCCACTCTCCAGTACCCGACTGTAGGTGGCTGTCTCAATGGACACCAAAAAGGCGTTTGATAGGGTGGAGTGGGGGTGGTATCTCTGAGATTCTTGGGAGGTTGGGTTTTGAACCAAAGTTTATACCCTGAATTAGTCTTCTGTACAGGGCCCGACTGCAAGTGTTCGCACAAATGCCTTGAGCTCAGGTTACTTTCAGTTGAATAGGGGTACGGGGCAGGGTTGTGGGGAGGGAGGGAGCATAGGGTGTCCTTGTACGCAGGTGATCTGCTTCTTTATATCACAGAACCACCTTTCTTTGTAAAAGTCAACAAATGATAGCTTCCTTCCTTTAAGCGGGCAAGAATACAAGGATTCATAGGGCGTTTTGTCAGAGGGAGCGAGTCAATCGGGTGCTTTAGCTTCACCTAATTTGTTATTTTATTACTGGGCAGCTAATATTGAAAAGTTACTGGGGTGGCTGAAGGAGCCGAAATCCAATATGGGGGCAGCTAGGGGCGAGCTCTTGCAGTGGTTCCAGCCTGGGGGCTTCGGTAACTGCCTTGCTTCCGTTTTCCCATGCAAAATCTCCCTCGAGTACGATAGTGGTGCCCACTCTTGAGGATTTGAAGGCAACTCAGGCGACATTTTAAGCTCGGCTTCATGTTTCCCATGGGCGGGGGAGGGGGGTCTGGAGAGGTTTGGGGACCTGATTGTGGAGAATAGGTTTGCAGGGGTTTTTTGTTGGACAAATTCCAACTCCCGAGGACTAATTTATTTTGTTATTTCCAAGTGCGTGATTTCTTGCGTAGTTTTCTTCATATCCCTTGGCACCTTTGCTCTCCCTCTCTTGAATAGGATCTCATTTCTGGCCGATGCAGGCGGATTTCGGACATTTATGTCCAGGTCCTGTTGGCAGAGCTGGCTCCATCAGATTTGGTGAAGAGGAAGTGGAGAATGAACTGGGCCCGGTTTTTGGATTGGTACGGGGCAGTGGAGTGAGGCACTTCACAGGGTCAACTCCACCTCCTCATGTGCTCGGCTCAGCTTCATTATCATAGAATTTACAGTGCAGAAGGAGGCCATTCGGCCCATCAAGACTGCACCTGCTCTTGGAAAGAGCACCCTACCCAAGCCCACACCTCCACCCTATCCCCATAACCCAGTAACCCCACCCAACACTAAGGGCAATTTTGGACACCAAGGGCAATTTATCATGGCCAATCCACCTAACTTGCACATCTTTGGACTGTGGGAGGAATAGTGCGATCATCGTTCATACCCACATGTTCTGGTTTTGTCCTAAACCCAAAAATTTCTGGATCGCCTTCTTTAGCACCATGTCAGAGATTCTTCATATCGAGCTGGAGCTTTGTCTGCTGGTGGCAGTTTCTGATTCGCCAGTGCTGCAGGCGGGGACGAAAGTGGATGTCCTCGCCTTTGCCTCATTGATAGCTGTGCACCGAGCTCTACTTGGGCGGAGATCTCCAACTCCGCCCAGCACCTCGGCCTGGTTGGGTGACCAAATGGAGTTCTTATATCTGGAGATGGCCAGGTACATCATTAGCGGATTGGTAGAAGGGTTCTACTGGAGATGGCAGCCATTCACTTCCTTTTTCTAAGAGTTAGTCACCGTCAGGTGTTGGGGGGAGTTTTATTAGCCATAAGTTTGAAGGGTTGGGTTTAGTGAGGTTGTTGAGTATTGATTGTGCTATTTTTGCATTGTACCTTTATGCATGGGTGGCATGTGGCACAGTTGTTAGCACTGGGACTATGGCGCTGAGGACCTGGGTTCGAATCCTGGCCCAGGGTCACTGTCCAAGTGGAGTTTGCACATTCTCCCAGTGTCTGCGTGGGTTTCACCCCCACAACCCAAAGATGTACAGGTTCAGGTGGATTGGCCACTCTTAATTGCCCCTTAATTGGAAAAAAAAAATAATTGGATACTCTAAATGTATTTTTAATTTTTTTTTAATGTATGGATGGTGTAATGTGGTTTTATTTTGTTGGAATGAAACATTTCTTCAATAAAAATATTTTTTTTTACAAACAGGTGTGACTTTACTGCATTTGTCAAGAACTCTGAAGTGTGACAGATGCATACAATGCAATTCTTGGATTCTGTACAACAGTCCTTGCGTTCATCCAGATGGAGTCATTGAGATAAGTGAGATATCCATGAGATCCTGCCCAATAGATTCTGTAAGACTCAAATCATTAGCTTTCAAAGAATCATAGAATTTACAGTGCAGAAGAAGGCCATGCGGCCCATCGAGTCTGCACTGGCCCTTGGAAAGACCCAAGCCGGGAATCGAACCTGGAGCTGTGCAGCAACAGTGCTAACCACTGTACCGCCCATCATTAAAGGATGTTTCTGGGTGATGCTCTTGTGGAATCGTCAGCAGGAACTTAGTAACCCTCCATTTTGGGGCTGAGTAACCACGAGCTCTCGTTGGTCATGATGTAAATTTATGAGGTTGAGTTTATATATAAAATATAAATAATAATCGTATACAATTTCAAACCAGAGGTCTTCTATATCTGATTTTATTCCATCAATCAAATCCTGGGCCAACATATTTGCATTAGTATTGACTAATCCTTCAACTGGAAACCTTCAAGGCTCTCTCTCATCAGTCGTTCCCCTTGTATTTTATTGGCTGATAAGGTGTACTCTATCCTGTGGGTATTATACCGTAACCCTTTAGCTGTTTCATCCACCATCGAGGATATATAACCATTTGCATCATAACTTTGAGCGGAATTCAATGCTGAGTTAGCACTTCCAAAGAGTCTTCCTACAGTATTCCAAGTTCACCTTTCTTGCCTCCTGATCTCAGGGACAATCTGAGTTTTATATTCCCCTATAAGCTGCTCTAACTAATGATGTGCCCATCTAATTGAACTCGGGTGGCGAGAACACTGCCCTTACATGCTGTTACCAGGCCAGAGGGCTGCACGGTAGCTCAGTGGTTAGCACTGTTGCTTCACAGCTCCAGAGTTCCAGGTTCTATTCCCGGTTTGGATCACTGTCTGTGCGGAGTCTGCACGTTCTCCCAGCGTCTGTGTGGGTTTCCTCCCACAAGTCCCGAAAGATGTGCTGTTAGGCGAAGTGGACATTCTGAATTCTCCCTCTTTGCACCCGGACAGGCATCGGAATGTGGCGACTAGGAGATTTTCACAGTAACTTGTTGTGTTAATGTAAGCCAACTTGTGACAATATTAAAGGTTATTATACTTACACTGTATGTTACTTCCAAAGACACAGAGGTTGAGTTACTGGTATTCCTGGAGCTACCAAACGTATCTCTGCCTCCCACGCTACAAAGAAACTTGTAACGACATTAACATTAGCTCCCGTCGCCTGGATCGACATTGGATCTCTTGGTTTCCATATAGTTTTGAGTAAAATGTTTCCATTTACCCCCAGGTTTCATGTCTACAAGTGTACACATATTACCTTTCATAATTACCTCGTATGGCCACTGTCATCCGGGTTGAGTTCTGGGCCCACACTTACTATGACCGTATCTGCTATCCTGGGCATCTTTTGTTTCTCCAATCACTGATCTAACTCTACATCTCTAACTGCTTGCCTGTCCTTCGCTTCTTGTTTAATCTGATGGAATTGCTTACTCATTTCCCGACCATCCTCTCGAATCCTGCCTCAGAGGGCCTACGTCTGCCCACCCAGTTATTATTTCCCCTGGTAACTCCATTGCTTGTCCTGTCATCAACTCAAATGCAGTAACACCGGTGCTTGTATTTGGGGTGGCCCGCAGGCGCATTAGAATGCGAGCTAGAACGATAACCCAACCCTTCCCCATCTCCTGGATTGCTTCAGCTATGGGTATCTTTAAAGTTTTATTCCTTCTCTCCACCATTCCTGAACACTATGAAATTTTTGTTTTATCACCATCTGTTTTCATGCTTCCTTAATAACCTTCCCGGTAAAATGTGTACCCTGGTCTGAATCAATTTGTGTTGCCACCCTCCCATTGGGTTTTAGACTCCTCTGCTAATATCTTGGTTACGTCAAAGTGGAGAAATCCCTTGTTGGGAATGCTTCTGGTAAACTGATCAATCATCAACAGACAGTATTGCTTCTCCTTCGATGGAGGGAATGGTCCCGTAAAATCAATCTGCACTTGTTCCCATGGTCCATGGCTGGTGGTGTAATTTAATTGTGACTCCCTTCCTGGGTTATGCTGGGCACAGGTACTTAGCAACTTCCTGACCCACACCCTTCCACCAACAACTCATTATTAACCAGCTGTTCCGCTCATATGCTGATTCCCATGGTATATTCCCAAACAGTTTGTCTGACTCCGTGTGGAATCATTACTCTCCCTTCCTTTTTCCATACTCCATCTGCATCTGGTGACTCTTCCCTCTCTTCCCGTTCCTTCCATGCTCTCTTTGCTTGTGTCTGTAGACTCACAGCATTTACGTCTGTAATTTCTTCCAGCTGTTTGGTTATCACACTTAACAATTCCACCCCCTCTTCTACCTCCGCAGCCTCTTTGGCTGCCTGGTCAACCTCACTGTTACCTAACTGCTCTGGTGTGTCAATTTTCCAACGTGCTTTAATTTTAATCAACACTTCTTCTGAAGCACAGCCTGTATTAACTCCCTAATTAACTTGTCGTGCTGGGCGGCACGGTGAAGCAGGTCCTCACGCCGCTGAGGACCCGGGTTCGAACCCGGCCCCGGGTAACTGTCTGTGTGGAGTTTGCACATTCTTCCTGTGTCTGCATGGGTCTCACTCCCACAAAGGTGTGCAGGGTAGGTGGATTGGCCGCGCTAAATTGCGCCTCCATTGGAATTTTTTTAAAGAACTCCCTCCAAATGCTCCCCCCACTCTATCCACTTCGTCGTCACTTCTGCCACAACAGGTATATGGCTTTCCTCCCTCCATTATTATATTCATGAATCTTGCGGGATTGTTAAAATAATCTCTTATATTCTTCTCGCTCTAATAACAATAATAATAATAACAATAACAATAATCGCTTATTGTCAATAGTCAGCTTCAATGAAGTTACTGTGAAAAGGCCCTGGTCGCCACATTCCGGCGTCTGCTCGGGAGGCCGGTACGGGCATTGTTCTGCATTACAAGCCAGCTGTTTAGCCTATTGTGCTAAACCAACATTTGATACTGATTCCAGGTTTTCAGTACAGTATTCAGAATTGCACAATGGGTGTGTGCAGTGTGCACAACGACTTCTCCAACCTGGTATTTGGCTCATTTACTTTGATCGCCCATGCAGCACAGTCTAGTGCTTTAATGCACTGGAACTAACCCAGCCGCCACAGGGGATTGTTTCTTATTGATCACTTTGAATAGTAGGTTATAGGTCATTTGCAGTCTCCGGTGCTGTACAGCCTTTGTAAGAGGTTACTTGAAAAAACAAAAGTTGCGTGGAGATTTAAAAACAAATCAACTGTCTGCTGAAAGCGGTTAAGTAGAGAGCGTTCTACTCGTTTACCAGACTCCGCTCGGCCCCCCAGTCTACTCTCCTTCACACCTGCTTCCGAGTGCACCCAATCCTCCAAGTCTCATAGAATCATGGATTCCCTACGGTGCAGAAGGAGGCCAATCAAGTCTGCACCGGCCCTTAGAAAGAGCACCCTACTTAAGACCATGCTCCACCCTATCCCCGTAACCCAGTAACCCTACCTAACCTTTGGACACTAAAGGGCAATTTATCGTGGCCAATCCACCTAACCTGTACATCTTTGGACTGTGGGAGGAAACCGGAGCACCCGGAGGGAAACCCACACAGACACGGGGACAAAGTACAAACTCACAACAGACGGTCACCCGAGGCTGGAATTGAACCCGGGTCCCTGGGGCTGTGAGGCAGCAGTGCTAACCACTGTGCCGTCTCGTCCAGTGTTTGGATCCATCTTTTCGGGGCTACACTCCAAACTGACCAACTGCTAGCAAGTATTCTTTCATGTGAACAACACTCATCAGGTCATTGTCCTATCTTCACGCAGCCAGTCTACAGAATTTCCCGGCTATGCCCATTGATAGGGAGAGAAAGATACACTCCAATTCCTTAGACTCTCAACAGTTTTCTTCGTTCAAGGTCAGTTTATTTATACTGGCATATGCTGGGAAACACATACCATTCAAGATGGAGCCACGAGTTTCCTGAAAAAACCACAAAACGACTAGTATTACATTGATACACAGATAGCGATTACCCCAATCAGCAGGTTACACAACGGTGCTTTAAATTGAATTTTAAATTGAATTATTAAGACAGTCAGGATGTCTCAGGGGTAGAAATGCAATTGTGGAATTAAATTTATTAAGCAGCTAAGTCTGGTCGTCATGCTCAGAAGTAAAATGAACCCCATTAAACAGTGCTTCCAGGATAATATACTCTTGTATTCACATTGAGCAAAAATAGGATAATGTTACACATTTTGTTTATTCTTCCTTGCTCAACAGGCATTAAATTAAGAGAATGGACAAATATTTTAGCTGTGGGTTACTCACAGCCTCACTGTTGACAGGATGGCTCGAGGGGTTGCACGGTGGTGCAGTGGTTAGCACTGCTGCCTCACGGCACCGAGGAACCGGGTTCGATCCCAGCCCCAGGTCACTTTCCGTGGAGTTTGCACATTCTCCCCGTGCTTGCGTGGGTTTCGCCCCCACAACCCAAAGATGTGCAGGGTCGGTGGATTGCCACACTAAATTGCCCCTTAATTGGAAAAAAAATGAATTGGGTACTCTACATTTATAAAGAAAAACAGGATGGTTAGAGATCAGGATGTACTCGACTGTTGCCCAACTCATCTTCCACTGGTTTCATGACATTCTGGAATGCAAGGAGATAGCAATTTCTCAAACTCAATTCACCGTGAAGACCAGCGTTTCTGTACAGCTTTCTCACCTACATTTTAAAACTCATCCTCATTTTCAAATCCTTCCATGGTCCCACCCCTCCCCATCTCTAAATGCTACCAGCTCTTCGACCCTTGAAGGTCTCTGCACTCTTCTGGCCTGTTGAGCATCCCTGATATCCATTGTTTCACCATTGGTGGCCATGCCTTCAACTGCTTGGGCCTGGAGCTTGGAAATGTCTCCTTAAACCCCTCCCTCACTCCCGTCCCCCTCCCTCCAAGATGCCCTTTAAAACCTCCCTCTCTAACCAAGCTATTAGATTGAATAGCTCCACGTGGCTGTGTCAGATTCTATTCCATACACTCTTGTAGAGCACGTTGGGGTGTTTTTCACATTCAAGAAGCTGTGGGCTCAGTTCCCTCTATCTGAGCACGACTACTCCACAATCAAAATCCTCGGGTGCCTGAGACTCTAACAGCTCTGCCGTTAGCTTCAAATAGATGTGATGCAACTTGACAGCAGCCCTCTGCCTCATGTCGGTCCCAGCTTCTTCCACAAACTTCTTTCCCATTATTAATAGGGATTGCTGGAAAGCTGGATTGAAAGGTTGTACCAGATAAACAGTAAATCTTGTACTGTGCACTCAAGTGATGGAGGTAATACTGCCCGCTTGCTACGGCGAGGGTGAGCAGTATGGCCTTGATAGCAAAGAGCATAGTTGGCGACCTATTTGACAGGAAGAGGTATGATCATGTAGTCAGAACCAGTCAAGCCTGGGTGAGGAGAGTCGAGCATGGTAGCATTGTGGATAGCACAATCGCTTCACAGCTCCAGGGTTCCAGGTTCGATTCCGGCTTGGGTCACTGTCTGTGCGGAGTCTGCACATCCTCCCCGTGTGTGCGTAGGTTTCCTCCGGGTGCTCCGGTTTCCTCCCATAGTCCAAAGATGTGCAGGTTGGATGGATTGGCCATGATAAATTGCCCTTAGTGTCCAAAATTGCCCTTAGTGTTGGGTGGGGTTACTGGGTTATGGGGATAGGGTGGAGGTGTTGACCTTGGGTAGGGTGCTCTTTCCAGGAGCCGGTGCAGACTCGATGGGCTGAATGGCCTCCTTCTGCACTGTAAATTCTATGATTCTATGACATGCATTCTCTGCTGCTCTCTGTCCCAAGGTTAGGACCAGGAGTGGAAATTTGGACCAATCTTTATCTTCCTCATTCAAGCCCCTTCACCCTCACGTTGCTGCTGGACGTCCTCCACTGCCCCAGCTCAGATCAGCAAGCACATACAGAGCACGGATTGAGTGCAGCATCCACAACACCAAGTCTCTCCCTGGTCCAGTAAATCGAGTCAATCATTTCTCAGCGGGGTTACACAAAATTGGCACATTTATAAGAAGGTCCTCCCACAATTCAGAGTGAAGTTAATATTTCAAAATTCAGATTGGTCAATCTACCAACTGACCCACAAAGCCATCCTGCAGCTTTACTTCTGCCCTGACCTAACTCAGAGGGCAAAGTTTAAAAGTTTATTTTTAAACGTTCATGGTTCATTCAATTCACAAAAAGCAACTTCCCAAATAAAACAACCCAATGTCTTGCACCAACCTGTCTGTAACTTCCTTCAATGTTCAGTCATTTTGCTTTTACTCTTGGAGTTAGTGAAAAAAACTGCTCTTATCAAGATTCTCTGTAACCTCCTCCAGCCCCACACTCCAGAAATCTGAAATCTCCTCCAGTCCCACACTCCTCAGAGATCTGTAGCCTCCTCCATACCCACACTCCTCCGAGATCTGTAGCCTCCTCCATACCCACACTCCTCAGAGATCTGTAGCCTCCTCCAGCCCCACACTCCTCAGATCTCTGAAATCTCCTCCAGCCCCACACTCCTCACAGACTTCTGTAACCTCCTCCAGCCCGATGACCCTCTGAGATCTTCATGAATCTCCAATTCCAGCATGTCTATAATCGACCACAGTTTTCATTTTTTAAATATAAATTTAGAGTACCGAATTATATTTTTTACAATTTAGGGGCAATTTAGCGTGGCCATTCCACCTACACTGCACATCTTTGGATTGTGGGGGTGAAACCCACGCAGACACAGGGAGAATGTGCAAACTCCGCATGGACAGTGACCCAGGGCCGGGATTCGAACCCGAGTCCTCAGCGCCTTGGCACTGTGCCACATGCCGCCCCGACCACAGCTTTTACGACCTCAGGATGCTCCAAAGAGTTTTACAGTGAAGAGCCTTGAAATGTAGTCATTGGTATCTTAAGAATACAAGGGATAGGAATAGCATTCAACCCATCAAGCTTGCTCCACCATTCAGTAAGATCATGACTGATATTGGACTCGGTATCCACTTGCCTGCTCTGTCCATATCCCTCCATTCCTGACACACCAGAAATCTGTTATCTGAATATGCCCAAAGATGAGTACAACCCACTGGGGTACAGGATTCCAGGAATCACTGTCCTTGAGTGACGGAAGTTCTCATCATAATGCTAATGATGTTATCCGGAGACTGTGCCCCCAGTGTTCTAGCTTGCCCAGGCAGGGTAAACATCATCCCAGTATCCACCCTGCCAATCCTCTTCAGAATCTTCCAGGTTTCAATGAGTTCTCCACTCGAGTCTTCTAAACTCCAGAGATTAAAGGCTCAATTTACTCAGCCTCTCACAGGACAACCCTCTGATCCAGTGACCAATCTGAACCTTTGATGTACCGCCTCCGATGAAAGTACAATATGGTATGTTTGCTTTGCCTGAAGCCTGGTGCTTGCCTCATTGTCTGAAGCTTCTTTGTGAGCTATTTTCTTGGCAGTGTTGTCAGTGGTGGTTTACCATTGCATCCCACTCATGGGCAGGGCAGGGAGGCCGGTCCAAAGTCTAGCTCAGCCAAGACAGAATTTGAACCTGCGCTGTTCGCATTTTTCTGAACCACACATTAGCCACCGGAGCTAACCAGCCCTGAGTGCAATTATATTCCTCCTTAAATGTGGAGACCAGACCTGCAGCGTTCACGTTGTTGTCTCAAAGCCCTATTCATATCAGAGCTGTTGGAATTGCAACAGCCAATTCATACATAGCAAACACCCAGATAAAGCAACAAGATAATGAGCAGGTAATGGATGAAGTGCTATTGATTGAGGGACGAATATTGACCAGAACTTTGGTGAGAATTCCCTGCTCACAGTCTTATCCACCAGACTCCTGCTGTGGAGACTGGACCACATCCAGAGCTGGAGGTGGGGGGACCTCTGGCTGATGGACTGCCTCTGAGCAAATCTTACCGGAGATTCATAGAAACATAGAACAATACAGCACAGAACAGGCCCTTCGGCCCTCAATGTTGTGCCGAGCCATGATCACCCTACTCAAACCCACATATCCACCCTATACCCGTAACCCAACAACCCCCCCCTTAACCTTACTTTTTATTAGGACACTACAGGCAATTTAGCATGGCCAATCCACCTAACCCGCACATCTTTGGACTGTGGGAGGAAACCGGAGCACCCGGAGGAAACCCACGCACACAGGGGGAGGACGTGCAGACTCCACACAGACAGTGACCCAGCCGGGAATCGAACCTGGGACCCTGGAGCTGTGAAGCATTTATGCTAACCACCATGCTACCCTGCTGCCCCAATTCAGACCAGGAAAGTGAAAAGGCAATTCACCTCTTCCTCTCCCCAGCTGCACCACAGGATAGTAGCCAGCTTTTATTCAAACTAGCTGCCTTACTGAGCAAATTTTGTTCAATTAGTTTAAAAAGTCGAATGTATATTTTCCTAATAAAGACATTTCCAGGAATTGTGCAATTTAAGCGAATTGGAAAAATGAAATGCAAATGATTCGGACGATAGAAAGGCAAATACAAATTTCTCCCCACTTTGATGATTTGTCTTCATTATTGCCCAACTTGTTCGAAATTTGCATAAGCCTGACAGTTTTGTAAAAGTGTCTCAGATTCCCAAACAACATCAGAACAAAACTATTCACCAGCTCTGAGCACATTATTGGCCAAACGCCTTGAAGCCATTAAGTTACTCAGCACATCAGCAAGTAACAATGTGGTTAGATGTGGAGTTCCAAACTCAGGCTCCCAGTCCAACCATTAGCTTTGCTTCTTAACAGTTCAATGCTAGATTATTTATGTCTCAGTGTTTTGATGCAGTGTCGAGGTTATTGGCCGCACTTCCCCAAGGCACTAGTTGGACTGGAGATGAGGGCAGTTATGTTCCTGTAATCTCATCACTGCACCTCACCCACTGTCCGCTATTGGGTAGAAACAAAGAATATGTGCAGCTTGAACAATCCTTTGAAGGGCTGCAAGTAAAAGGGTTAATCAGGCAGTTAGCTGGGTCACTGTCCGTGAGGAGTTTGCACATTGTCCCCGTGTCTGCGTGGGTTTCACCCCCACAATCCAAAAGATGTGCAGGTGAGGTGGATTGGCCACGCTAAATTGCCCCTTAATTGGGTACTCTAAATTTATTTATTTTTTTAAAATCAGGCAGTTAGCTGTTGTCTCCACCCTACATTCAATATGCTGATCACAGCTGGGACAGTGGTTGGGCCAATAACATTTGGAAGGAGCCTCCCCAGGACTGGGGACAAGCAGAAAGCCGGTTTTCTCACCGTCAACCACTCTCCAGGGACCCTGCTGCCAAGTGCAGTGTGGATAGCTATTAGGCAGGAATAACAACTTGCATTTGTGTAGCACCTTCAATTTAGAAAGCGTCTTCATAGGCGTATTATCAAACAAAACAAGACAGCCAGCCACATTAGGTGGTTTTCAGATAGGTTCACAAAACCTATGAGTGGTTAGCACTGTTGCTTCACAGTGTCAGGCTCCCAGGTTCGATTCCCGGCTTGGGTCACTGTCTGTGCGGTGTCTGTATGTTCTCCCCGTGCCTGTGTGGGTTTCCTCCAGTTTCCCCTCAAGTCCCGAATACATCGGAATATGGCAGCTGGGGGCTTTTCACAGTGACTTCATTGCAGTGTTAATGTAAGCCTACTTGTGACAATTGCTTATTGTCACAAGTAGGCTTCAAATGAAGTTACTGTGAAAAGCCCTAGTCGCCACATTCCGACGCCTGTTCGGGGAGGCTCGTACAGGAATTGAACCCGCGCTGCTGGCCTGCCTTGGTCTGCTTTAAAAGCCAGCTATTTAGCCCTGTCCTAAATCAGCCCCCAGGTGACAGGTGAACAGGACTGAATGAGATGGGAGAGGCAGTAGGGTGCTGAAGGGAGGTTTGTGCAGGGTGCTGGAGGGAGGTTTGTGCAGGGTGCTGGAGGGAGGTTTGTGCTGGGTGCTGGAGGGAGGTTTGTGCTGGGTGCTGGAGGGAGGTTTGTGCTGGGTGCTGGAGGGAGGTTTGTGCTGGGTGCTGGAGGGAGGTTTGTGCTGGGTGCTGGAGGGAGGTTTGTGCTGGGTGCTGGAGGGAGGTTTGTGCTGGGTGCTGGAGGGAGGTTTGTGCTGGGTGCTGGAGGGAGGTTTGTGCTGGGTGCTGGAGGGAGGTTTGTGCTGGGTGCTGGAGGGAGGTTTGTGCTGGGTGCTGGAGGGAGGTTTGTGCTGGGTGCTGGAGGGAGGTTTGTGCTGGGTGCTGGAGGGAGGTTTGTGCTGGGTGCTGGAGGGAGGTTTGTGCTGGGTGCTGGAGGGAGGTTTGTGCTGGGTGCTGGAGGGAGGTTTGTGCTGGGTGCTGGAGGGAGGTTTGTGCTGGGTGCTGGAGGGAGGTTTGTGCTGGGTGCTGGAGGGAGGTTTGTGCTGGGTGCTAGAGGGAGGTTTGTGCTGGGTGCTGGAGGGAGGTTTGTGCAGGGTGCTGGAGGGAGGTTTGTGCTGGGTGCTGGAGGGAGGTTTGTGCTGGGTGCTGGAGGGAGGTTTGTGCTGGGTGCTGGAGGGAGGTTTGTGCTGGGTGCTGGAGGGAGGTTTGTGCTGGGTGCTGGAGGGAGGTTTGTGCAGGGTGCTGGAGGGAGGTTTGTGCAGGGTGCTGGATGGGAGTCCACCCAGGGCAATGTCAGAACAGTTAAATGCAACGATAACAAAATGCATAGCAGTAGATGAACTGAGGCAGGATCAGAGTTTGGCCAGGTTAGAAGTGAAAATAGGATCAACCTCTGACCAGCTAACACACAAGGTGAGCGAAAGGGGATCTGGTCAACCACCCACTTTACACAGCAATTTCAATGGACGGTAAAATCAGGGCAGGTTAGCTTAAAATAAACCCCTCAATGCCTCAGTACACATGAAGAGTGATAACCTGCGTGGATAAAATGTGTGTGTGTGTGCGCGTGAGAGAGCGAGAGGGGGGGGGGGTGAAGAGTGAGGGAACAGGGTGATTGGACAAGAAGCAATGAAATGTATCCATGAACTTTGAAAAATTGAAGCTTGTTTTTCAGCCTGTGTCTTAGTACGCATTAGGGAATTAATTAACTATACTCTTACTGTGGCAGTCACTCATTTCCCTTTTTAAATAGCTCGTCACCGTCAGTTGTTAAGGAGTTTTGTTTAGGTTTGGGGAGTTCGGTTAATTAGTGACTTTGAATGTTTGCCGTGTTCTTTGTCATTGTAACTTGAATTAATTGATTTATAATGAAAATTTTCAATAAACATTTTTTTTTAAACTTTACTCTTACAAAACATTTCACTCCAACTTTCTCCCTTCTTCTCTAATTCACACTGCAATATTTTGGCAGCATGGAAAGACGTTCTTCAGCCCAGCATTTGTCAGCTCTTCACTGGAACAACATCCTGGTAAATCTTCTCTGCACCCTTTCCAGTGCACACCTCCTATAATGTGGATTCCAGCACGGCACACGATACTCTTTAACTGTGGCCTAACCAACGTTTATACAGTTCCAGCGTAACCTCCCTGCTCTTAAACTCTATGCCTCGGTTAATAAAGACAAGTAAAGTATACCATATGCTTTCTTAACCACTGTATCCACCTGCCCTGCTACCTTAGGGGATGGGTGTACAAGCACACCAGGTCCCTCTGATCCTCGGTGCTTCCCAGGGCCCTGCCGCTATCATATATTCCCTTGCCTTGTTTATCCTGCCCAAGTGCATCACCTCATATTTATCCAGATTGAATTCCTTTTCTTTAAATTAAATAAATTTAGTATCCAATTATTTTCTTCCAATTAAGGGGCAATTTTGTGTAGTGAATTCACCTACCCTGCACATTGTTGGGTTGTGGGGGTTAAACCCATACAGACACGGGGAGAATATCCGGATTGAATTCCATTTGCCACTGACCAGCCCTTCTATATCCTCTTGTAATCGAAAACTCCTCATCAGAAGGTTCGATCTCTCCAAAGGACAGCTTGTGCTTTGCCACCAACCATGACAATAGCTTGGGACGGAGTCTGTAGTCGAGCTTGGAAGCCAGACAGATCACAATGGACCAATGAACTGACAGAGACAGACCCAGCTTTATTTATTAAAAATAAAGTTGGCAATAAGATAATAAAGATTATGTGGCTAAGATTGAATAGTCAACTTTCCACATTGCTCGCCAAAATCTCACTCGCTCATATTCATTGCTGAACGTACAAGGGATGGGCTACAAAGGTGAGTAAATATCAGTGGTCAGGCAACAAGTGCTGATGGGAGTCAGTGTGCTGTACAACATCTGGGTTATCAATGGATAACTAGTCTTTTTGGAAATCGAACCCTATCAAACACCCATACTTTGAATCTGAAAAACTAACCCCCGTCATCTTCCACGATGATCACCACTGGAAGATGAATTTGGAAACACAACTGTGTGACCAGCCCCCAACATAGAAAACTCATTCAATCGCTAACAGATTGTATAGTGGGCTAGACAGCTGGTTTGTGATGCAGAACAAGGCCAGCAGCGCGGGTTCAATTCCCATACCAGCTTACCCGAACAGGCGGCGGAAAGTGGCGACTGGCGGCTTTCCACAGTAACTTCGTACTTGTGACAATAAATGATTATTATGTCCCTCACAAATTGACCTCAGGAATTTGAGCAATTCCACAAGAGATCCAAAAACTGAAAATTTGGTAAAAACATGACAATTGTGTTTGCGGGAAAAACAAGTTAGCCTCGAGTGTAAACCTGCGGCAGACTGGAGTTCTGAAAAAAGGTATCCACATAGGCTCAGAGAGCAGCACTTCAGAATCAGCAGATCCATCCGGCACATCATCCAAGCCAACACTCCCAGTTGCAGAGTGCTGTCTATCAGATGAGAGAATTCCACAGAGACCTTGTCTGCCCACTCGTGTGGATTTAATATATTCCAAGGTATTATTCTCTTTTTAATTAATTTAAGTGATGTGGGTGCCTCTGGCATGCCAGCATTTATTGTTTATTCGTAGCTGAGGTAGTGGTTGTGAGTTGCCTTCTTGAATCGCAGTACACCCACTGTGCTGCTGGGGAGGGAGTTCCAAAGTTTTGTACATGCGACAGTGAAGGAACGGTGATATATTTCTGAGTCAGGGTGGTGAGTGACTTGGAGGGGAACTTCAGGTGGTGGTGTTCCCAGGTATCTGCTGCACTTGTCCTTTTAGATGGTAGTGGTCGTGGGTTCGAAAGGTTCTGCCTGAGGAACCTTGTTGAGTTCCTGCAGTGCATTTTTTCGATGGTACACACTCCTGCTTCACTGGTAGGATTGAATGTTTGTGGAAGGGGCAGCAATCAAGGGGTGCTGGATGGTGGCGAGCTTCTTGAGAGAATCCCATCACATTCCTGACTTGTGCTTGTAGATGGTGGGTTGGCTTTGAGGAGTCAGGAGGCGAGTTACTCACAGGATTCCTAGCCTCTGACCTACCCTTGTAACCACAGTATTAATATGGCTAGTCCAGTTCAGTTTCTGGTCAATGGTTACCCCCAGGATGTTGATAATGGAGGATTCAGTGATGGTAATGCCATTGAATGTCAAAAAGGTTGTGGTCAGATTCTCTCTTGTTGGAGGGAACAGCAGCAGGGCAATACTCTTTGGTATCCTGGCCAACATTACGCGGAAAACAGATTAGCTGGCCATTATCTCATTGCAATATACAGCTTGCTGTGCACAAGTTGGCAGCAGTGATTTCCGATTGCACTTCTAAAGAAACTGAAACCGGCAGGAAAACACTTGGGGGTGCCCTGATGTGGTGAAATATACATTAAAAATTGGAGTGCTTTCTTTGACAAAGGGTCATAGCTCAAACTTTAAGCTGCCTCTCTTCTATGTCAGATACGCTTCCTATTTTTTGTTCTAATTCCTGCCTTCACTGATGTTTCCTTTTTAACTGCACACCCCAATCCAGTTTCCCCACTCGCTGTTAAGTGTAACAAGTTAAAACACAGGCAGGCACGGTGGCGCAGTGGTTAGCCCTGCTGCCTCATGGCGCCAAGGACCCAGGTTCGATCCCAAGACCCAGGTCACTGTCCATGTGGAGTTTGCACATTCTCCCGGTGTCTGCGTAGATCTCACCCCCATAACCCAAAGATGTGCAGGCTAAGTGGATTGGCCACGCTAAATTGCCCCTTAATTGGAAACATTTCTTTTAAAAAGTTAACACACACACAATAGGTACAATTCAAGATCTATCACAGATAAGTGATTTTAGTTTTCAGTTTTTCTTCAGAGGGAAATAATGCTGGAAATCAGAAATAAAAACAGAAAATGCTAGAAATACTTAGCAGGTAAGGTGCACATACAAGAAACAGGGGATCAAATGTCATCACTCTGAAATGTAAACTGGTCCTCGCTCTCTGTAAATGCTGCCCAGTTTCCAGCATTTTCTATTTATATTTCACCCTTTTGTTTGTTTGACAGGGTGGACACAGGGGTTGCTTCACCTGCTTGGGGAAAATGGAACACAGGTCACATTCTCAGGATAAGAGTGGGATGAGGGTACATTTTTTCCCTCAAAGGATTATGAATCCTCGGACTTGTCCATTCCAGAGAGTTGTGGATGCTCCATAATTGTGTAGGATTAAGACGGCGATGGACAGATTTTTGGTCTCAAGGGGAATCAAGGGATACGGTGCGGGGGTCGGAAAGTGGAGTTGAGGCAATGGGCTATGCAGTTCATTCTTGCTCTTATTTCTTACTGCTTTTAATACTGTTGCATGGCCTGCATGACTTAGAACCTTGGGTAGTGATCATGATTTCCCCCACTATCAGCTTCAAGAGATGCAAATAAATGCAAAGGTCTCAAATTCAATGTCTCCACCCAGAGAAGCCACACCCCTTCAACTAACAGATGAAATGGCATCCGAAGGCTAATTTTATTAACTGAAAAATTCATATTGGAATGATATTGCCTCCTTACATAGCACACCAATCAACGTTGACTGCACACATGACAGGGGTGTGCTGTACACACACATACAGGTGTTATACAGTGGGTTAAATGCAAACTCCCTTTACAATCAAAGGGTTAATGAGCCAGCCTTCAAGTGTGCTTACGTAAACAAGACAGGAAAATTCAAGAGGTTGGACTGAAAACAAAATCTAAGACAGCCTGTGTTTAAATGGGGGGGGGGGGGGGGGAGAGAACCATTGTGTGATCTACTACAATGCAGCTTTCCATTTGTGGTTCATTGACACCAGTTGGCAGCCGTGCATTTGAACAAGGTGCATATAAAAATCACCTCAAAAACAGAAAGGCTCCTGCTACTTTCGAACCGCCAGCCAATGCAGATTGTGGGAATGGAGCAAACTTTCGGTATTTTATTGATGGAAAGCGTTCCTTTTGCAATAAATTATTAACACAAGCCAAACAATTGAACCTGGGGGGGGGGGGGGGGGAGAAGGGGGGGGGGGGGGGGTCAGTTCTTTAAAATAAACAGATTGTAAAGGAAGGAAGGGAGGGAAGGGATTCAGATTCCTCCAACTCTGGCATTTAAACCCCTCAGCAAGAAAGCAAAACAACAGCAGCTACACAACAAAAAAAACCAGACCCACTAGATCCATAAAAAACACACATTTCATCCCAATTGCCATGTCAGGAATCTCAGAAACTTTAATCAAGTGGTTTGGAAATCAAGTTTTAAACATGGTTCACGATTTTAAACATTGAGTGAAGAGGGAGGAAAAAAGTTTTTTATGGAAAGGAATAAAATAAATAATAAAAACCTGCCCCCCCCCCCCCCCCCCCCCAAACAAACAAATAAATAAATAAACCTGAGCAAATAGAGACTGCGGCTAATTTAACCCCACTGACTATCTGAGCATTTGTTTGGGGTTGGGTCAGTGAGGCCTAGTTTCTCAGGAGCCCCCCCACCACCTTTATTTTAATGTCCCCCCCGCCCCAAAGCCTCGCCCCCCCCCGGGATAATCGCGCCGCTGCTGCAGTCAGCGAGGCTGGAAGCGGTTTACCTGACACCACCAGCGCCTCGTTGGGCCCCACCGTGTGACAATTGCCCATCTTCGCTGCCCGCCGCTTTCCCCCTTCGCCTCTTCACAACAACAGGCAGCGGCCGCGATCCCCGGCCGAGAAACCCGCCTCGCCTCGCCACACCCAACGCCGTCTCTCTGCGGGGCGGAAGTCAGTCAGTCAGTCAGCCCTGCCGCCGCCGCCCCCATAGCCGCCACACCCAAACCCTTCCCCGCGGGGCGGAAGCTGCTCGGGGGGAGCGGAGGGTGTCACACTGGCACTGTTCCGCTGCGGGGCGGAAGCTGCTCTGGGGAGGGGGGGGGCGGAGGGTGTCACACTGACACTGTTCCCGTTGCGGGGCGGAAGCCGCTCGGAGACACCCGCCTCGGGTGTCACACTGAAACCGCACCGGAAAGGTTTGGCGCGCACGCGCGCTGTTACTTCATCACCAACTGCCGCCTGCTTATTCTCCAGCAATTTAACAGACATTAATGTCACAATCTCAGATCATCCACCCAGGTTGTAATGCAGGAGAAAAATCAACGTTTTTTAAAATGAAGTTTCCTTCCCCGCAGTCACTGGTTTGGATCATCCTGGAGGTCAGAGTTTATCAAACCTTTAACCCGAGACACATTTTTACCAACTGGCTGACCTTCATGACCTGCTGACCTTTGCAACCGCCGACCTTCGCCACCGTCGACCTTTTGTGACCCCCAACCTCCGACATTTGTGACCCGCTGACCTTCGCAACCCCAACCGCCGACCTCCACCGCCGACCTTCGTGACCCCCAACCTCCGGCCTTCGTGACCCGCTGACCTTCGCAACCCCAACCGCCGCCCTTTACCATTGTCGACCTTTGTGACCCCTAACCTCCAACCTTTGTGACCCGCTGACCTTCAGGACCCCCACCCGCCGACCTTCAGGACCCACCATTTTCACTTACCTTTAATGTGACAGGTGAGCCTGCTTGGTCCTCACGATC
The DNA here is from genome assembly GCF_902713615.1 of Scyliorhinus canicula. Lineage (NCBI taxonomy): Eukaryota > Metazoa > Chordata > Chondrichthyes > Carcharhiniformes > Scyliorhinidae > Scyliorhinus > Scyliorhinus canicula. Next base: position 159,963,795 of record NC_052157.1, read on the forward strand.
TCATTCGCTTTGTTAATCAGTGCTCCATTTCTGATAATGATTCCCCTGATGATTTAAGATCTCCGCATCGGTTGAAAAAAATAAAGAGGTTTGTCCTCAAACTCGCCATGTTTAGTCTTCAAATGTCTTTGGTTTTGAGGGTTTTAAACTTTCACTTGCCAGTGCTTCCTTGCATTTAACAGACATGAACATTGAATCCTGATTTGCAGTGAAACAATTAATAACCCAAACCTCAAGTAATCATCTTTATGCTGCTTTGTTCCTGTTTTCAGCATCTTCCTCATGGGTTGTTCACCAGAGGCCCTGAAGTTCACACCAGTACTGCTGGCAGCTACAAAATGGAGTAATCGCTCTCGCACCCAGAACTCGTGATGTCAGTGCATGGGGCTGCATGACCTACTCTCTGCCGCCACACTCATCGCTTGCTGAAAGAATACTGGTGCTGGACAGCACGCTGACGTCAGGAGGAGGCGGTCCACCCTGCTGGGCTCCGGGCCTGCGCACTGCTTGATCCAGCACACATAGAACAGTACAGCACAGAACAGGCCCTTCGGCCCTCGATGTTGTGCCGAGCAATGATCGCCCTACTCAAACCCACGTATCCACCCTATACCCGTAACCCAAACAACCCCCCCTAACCTTACTTTTTAGGACACTACGGGCAATTTAGCATGGCCAATCCACCTAACCCGCACATCTTTGGACTGTGGGAGGAAACCGGAGCACCCGGAGGAAACCCACGCACACACGGGGAGGACATGCGCAGGATAGCCGGCAATCTCACAAGTCGGTCGCTCCCGGCATTTTTTAAGCCGGTTTCAACCATTAGGCATTATATTTAGAGTACCCAATTCATTTTTTCCCATTAAGGGGCAATTTAGCGTGGCCAATCCGCCTCGCCTGCACATCTTTGGGTTGTGGGGACGAAACCCACGCAGACACGGGGAGAATGTGCAAACTCCACACGGACAGCGACCCAGAGCCGGGATTGAACCTGGGACCGTGGCGCCGTGAGGCAGTAGTGCTAACCACTGCGCCACTGTGCTGCCCATCTATCTCCCTCTCAAAACCATTTAATGACTCTGACTCCACCGCACTATGGGGCAGTGAGTTCCACAAATTCACCACCCTCTGCGAGAAGTAGTTCCTCCTCCTCTCAGTTCTAAATCCACCACCTCTCAACTTATATATATGTCCTCTTGTTCTAGATTGCCCCACATGGGGGAACATTTGGTCTATGTTTACTTTATATACCTTGATCATATCCCCTCTCATCCTTCTAAACTCCAGTGAATATAAACCCCACTGTTCAATCTCTCCTCATACGCCAACCCTTTCATCCCCGGAACCAATCTGGTGAATTCCTCTGAACTGCCTCCAATGCCACCACATTCTTTCCCAAAACTCCAGATGTGGTCTCACCAACACCCTATACAACTGCAACAACACTTCTCTACTTTTATACTCCAGTCCTTTTGCAATAAACGCTAACATTCCATTTGCCTCTTTATTTGCCTGGGTGAAAAGGGTTTTGCTCAGATCCCCTCGAAATCTCCTGCCCTTCATTTTAGATAATTATATAATTCCCTTTGGAAAGCTACGATCGAACCTGGCTCCACCACACTCTCAGGCAATGCATTCCTGGTCCGAACCACTTGCCTTTAAATCTATGCTCCCTGGTTATTGACCCCTCTCCTAAGGAGAAAAGTTTCTTCCTGCCTACTCTATCCATGTCCCTCACAAATTTGTACACCTCAATCAGGTCCCTCCCCAGCCTTCTCTGCTCGAAGGAAAACTACCCCAGCCGAACCAGCCTCTCTTTCCAGCTGAAATGTTCCAGCCCACGCAACATCCTGGGGAATCTCCTCTGCACCCTTCCCAGTGCAATCACATCCTTCCGATAGTGTGGCGACCAGAACTGCCCACAGTACTCTAGCTGTGGCCTAATGAGTATTTTATACAGCTCCATCATAACCTCTCTGCGTTTAGATTCTCTGCCTTGGCCAATAAAGGCAAGTGGCCCATATGCCCTGTTAACCACCTTATCTACCTGTACTGCTATCTTCAGGGATCTCTGGACATGCACCCCAAGGTCCCACTGGTCCTCTGTACTTCCCAGCGCCCTATCGTTCATTGTGTATTCCCTTGCCTCACTAGTCCTCTCAAAATCACCTCACGCTTTTCGGGGTTTAATTCCATGTGCCTCCGTTCTGCCCATCTGACCAGCCCGTCTATGTCGTCTTTTAATCTCAGGCTTTCCTCCTCGCTATTTACCGCACCTGGCATCTCCAGGAATTGAAGTTCAATCTCCAGGTTTGTGCAAAGCGGGAGAAAACTCACCGGAAAGATTGAAAGCTGGCGGAAGGCTCAGGGGAAGGTGTTTGGCTGACATTGTACTTTCAAATTGGCGTAGGAGGGCATTGCACTCCAAGGATGAACGTGAGGATCAGGTTGTGTGGTGAAACATCCAGGACACTCCCACTGCAGGGTGAGGTGCCCAGCACACTGTCAGCACATTCCATATGGGGGCACTAATTTAAACTGATTGGCAAAAGAACCAGAGGTGACATGAGGATTTTGTTTTTGAAGCACCAAGTGGTTAGGACCAGGAATGCTGAGAGTGTGGGCGGCACAGTGGTTAGCATTGCTGCCTCACAGCTCCATAATAATAACCTTTATTATTGTCACAAGTAGGCTTACATTCAGCAATGAAGTTACTGTGAAAAGCCCCTAGTCGCCACATTCCGGTGCCTGTTCGGGTACACAGAGGGAGAATTCAGAATGTCCAATTCACCTAACAGCACGTCTTTCGGGACTTGTGGGAGGAAACTGGAGCACCCGGAGGAAACCCACGCAGACACGGGGGGAACGTGCAGACTCCGCACAGACAGTGACCCAAGCCGGGAATCAGACCCGGGTCCTGGCACTGTACAGTGCTAACCACTATGTGTCATTAGCAAAGTGATGGACAGAATCACCAGCAGGGCTATCGAGCAGCACTTTCTCAGCAATAACATTCAAGGCAACAGGGAAACTGGGTGGCTCCAACAGAGTAGCTCTTACAGAGAACCAGCACAGAGGTGACCGGCAGAATGGCCTTCTTCTGAGCTGCAAGCAATGCATGTTAAAATGAAACCCTAGCTACCCACTCTCCCACAGCGTGGTTTTGAAGAAGAGCAAGGAGGCTACTTTCTGGAGTGGCTGTAGAGAGCTCTGGAATGTCCTGAGGATGTAAAAGGTGCGAGATAAATGCAAGTTGTTTCTCAGGGGCTTTAAAGACGTTTCCCCTGTGCACGTATGAAAAGTTTCCACGTTGTCTGTGTTCGGCTTACACCGGGTTTCCAACAAGAAACCTGAATGACTGACCTCTGCTGGCGAATGGTGTAACTGCAGCACAACGTCAAGGGCACAATAGAAACTTGCATTTATATAGCACTTTTCACAACTTCATGATGTCACAATATGCTCTGCCGCCAATGACATATTTCTGAAGTGTTGCCATTGCTGTAATGTAGGAAACAGTCCATTAATTCTTTCATGAGATACTAGAATTTTAGACTTTGGTGGGGCTGACTTCTTTTAAAAATATATTTTTATTCCAAACATTGCAAAACCCTCACACACACATAAAAAAAACACTCAAATATAATACAAACATTTTGTCATTTTTTGTTTTTACAAATTAACAGTAATGAACCCAAAACCCCAAGAACCCCTAGTCCCCCCCTTCCCCGGTCGACCCCTCCTTCCTCCCTGACCACAAACAGATTCTTGACAAAGCAATTGAATGGCTTCCACCGGAGTAGAACTCTTCTTCCTTCCCTCCAATGGCATATTCGGTTATTCCCAATCTCAGAAATTCTGCCAAGCCCCCCAACCAAGCCGGGGTCCGAGGTGGCAACGTCGACCTCCACCCAAGCAGGATTCATCGGCAGGCAATCAGAGAGGCGAAGGCCGAGGTGTTGGCCTTCTTCCCCTCAGGAAACTCCGGCAAATCCGACAACCCAAAAATCGCCACCGGTGTACACAGCTCCCGCCTAACCCCCATGACCTCCAACCTTGTCCCAAAGACCGAGTCCCAGAACTCGACCAATTTTGGGCAGAACGTGTGCGGGCGGTTTGCCAGCCACCTTAGACACCTCTCACACCTGCCCCCTACACTGGGGATGAACCCACTCATGCGCGCTGTAGTCAGGAACACCGTATGGACTATTTTTAATTGTATCGGGCTCAGCCTGGCCCCAAGAGGAGCTGGAGTTTATCCCTAACAAAATCTCACTCCAGTCCCCTCCCTCCAGCCCCAGGCCAGATTCCTCTTCCCACTTCCCTTTATTTCCTCCAACAGACCTTTCCCCGTCTCCACCAACCACTATTTATGTCCGAGATCTTCCCTTCCCCCAGCTCATTGCAAGACAACAACATGTCAATCAGTGTAGGTCTCGGTAACGGGGGGAAATGAAGAGATTTCTTTGTGAACAAAGTCCTGTACTTGCAGATACCTAAACCCCCTCCCCCTCGAGATTGGCATTTTTCCTTCAACTCCTCCGGGCCCAAGGGCAGCACAGTGGCGCAGTGGTTAGCACTGCTGCCTCAGGGCGCCGAGGACCCGGGTTCGACCCCGGGCCCGGGTCACTGTCCGTGTGGAGTTTGCACATTCTCCCCGTGTCTGTGTGGGTCCCACCCCCACAACCCAAAAAGATTTGCAAGGTAGATGGGTTGGCCACGCTAAATTGCCCCTTAATTGGAAAAAAAGAGTTGGGTAAATTTATAAATTCTAAATTTATAAAAAGAAAAAAAGGCCTGGTATGGTTAGCCCTCCGAGCTAGGATTGTACTGGGAGTAATATGCTGTGTTATGTAGACCTTTGTGAATAGTGAAATAAATCTATGTTTGCTTACCACCTGCCTCCTCTGAGTTATTAAATTAGCGATGAGGATTTAAAAAAAAATTTAGACTAATTCATTTTTTCCAATTAAGGGGCAATTTAGCGTGGCCAATCCACCGACACTGCACATCTTTTGGTTGTGGTGGCGAAACCCACGCAGACACGGGGAGAATGTGCAAACTCCACATGGACAGTGACCCAGAGCCGGGATCGAACCTGGGACCTCGGTTCCGTGAGGCAGCAGAGCTAACCACTGCGCCACCGTTCCGCCTCTAGCGACGAGGATTAAAGGAAACTCCGGACTCACTCAGAGATTCGCCGAGCCACCGGAAGTTCACTGTTTGGGGTTGAGATGCCATTATTTGGAAAGTTGGAAGCAGACCTGGAAGGTTGGCACCAGTATGCAGAGCGCATGATGTACTTTTCCCAGGTGAGCGGGATTTTGAGGGAAGACGGACAAAGTCCTCCAGACTTTTGGGATCATAGAAAGTCTGACTTACCCGGCTGTACCCGACTCCAGGACTTTGATGAGCTGGTTGCTTTGGTTTCGGAACACTGTGACCCCAAGCCTCCCGTACTTATGCATCGGTATAATTTTAATATGGCGGTGCGCTCTCCTGGTGAATCAGTCACGGACATCTTGACCCGCCTATGGTGTCTGGCTGCACACTGCCAGTTCGGGCTGTCCCTCTCTGTGATGTTGAGGGACCGGCCCATGTGTGGTATTAATAGTACGGCCACGCAGAGAACACTGTTGGCAGAAGCGACTCTAGATTTTAAGCCGGCCCTCTCTTGTGAACACGCAGAGAAAGGTGTGAAGGAGGTGTCGAGTTCCATGGACTACAGTGTCCATAGTTTGAGCCGCTCACCCTTTCGATCTCGCTCTAGGCCCCGGGACGGTGCTGGTCTGGCCAGACGTCCTCCGAAAGATCATCCCCCGAGGCAGCTCCACAGTAGAGTTCGGATCTCGGTTGCTGCCGCTACCCAGTGGGATCCTTTGCTAGAGGACGATGGAGAGAGTCAGCTACATTGTCCACTGTGTGGTCAAAGGACTCGTGAGGGTCAGGGTCACTCGGTTCAGCATAGGGAATGTGTCCATGACAACCACTTAGGTTGCCGTGAACCAGGGCAACTCGCTAAACCGTCTCTCAGCTCCGAGAGTTGCACCGATTCAAATCACCTGCAGCTCAATGGCCATCCAGGGCCGATGGAAATGGACACTGTGCCACCGTCTCCATTGTTGACATCCGCACATTTTGGTGCCATCATACCACTGGCATTGGGTGATACCAACACAAGGTTGGTAAACTACATGGAGGAGGCTTTGAAGATCGTGGGGTCCATCGTGACTGCGGTAACGTACGGTCAGTCTCGGTCCACCTTCCATTGGTTGTGGTGCGGGGACCCGGTCCAAACTTTTTGGGGAAAGACTGGTTAAGAGTCGTACGTTTCGACTGGCAACAGGTCTTCCGGATGGACACCGGGAATCTCTATGATGTGCTGGATAAATATCCTGAGGTATTCCAGGAGGGTCTGGGCAGAATAAAGGGGCCAAGGCCCGTAGCTCCGTGGATCCCGCTGCTCAGTCCCATTCCTTCAGGACAAGGCTTGTCCCTTGTACACTCCTCCCGAAAGTCGACGTGGAACTACGGCGCCTGCAGGATCTGGCGGTCATACGCCCTGTTCAGTTTGCGGAATGAGCTGCACCTATGGTGCTGGTGATGAAGCTCGATATCCGGCTCTGCGGTGATTTGAAGCTCACTGTGACCAGGGCTTTGTGTCTGCATGGTACCCGATGCCCTGGGTCGAGGTTTTGTTCCCCAGTTTGGCTGGAGGATGTTCTTTCATGAAACTGCACATGAGCCAAGCTGACTTGCAGGTACAACTCGACCCGGAAAATATCTTGTCGGGCTTACCGAAGGTGGCCGTCTATTTGGACGACGGGTGTATTACACTCGATAAACTCCACCTGACCCAGAACCGCCACAGGCAGAAACGCAGCCGAGGGCGAAGCGGCACAGAAGGCCTCCATCGTTGGCGGCTGAAAGGGGAGTTTCGGACTTTGGGGAGAGGGGTGTCATTACCCCCACGAGGACCACGGGGAAACCATCATTGAGCTCCGCGTGGGACCCGTGGAGAACGAGCTTCCCAGGCAGGGGGCGGATGACAACCACCTGAGGTTCGTAATGAGCCAACGAAAACCAGGCCCAAAACAGGGCCTGGTGTGGTTAGTCCTCCCAGCTAGGACTGTACTGGGAGTGAGATGCTGGGTTAATGCGACCTTTGTAAATAGTGTAAATAAATTGTTGTTAGTTAACCGCCAGCCTCCTGTGAGACATTAAAGCGTGAACATTTATCCTGAACTCGTGGTCGTTGCGAGTAATCGGTGGGTGGAAAGGTGTGGAGCATTTTACCATGTTTTCCTGGCTTTATCCTCTGTCCCCCCATTCTCTAGTGGTCCGTTTAGAGGCACCAAGTTGAATGTAATGATTGTACTGAGGCAGTTCTATTGCTGTTCTCTGTATCTATGTATGTTCAGACTTTTACTTTGTGCTGAGCTGTCCCATTCCTGTGTTTTTGTTGCATTATTCGTTAAAAATTAAAAGCTTCGGACTTCCGGTGGTGGCTATGAGGGAGTAGGTCGCACATTTGGTGGCTCCCGTATCGGTCGGACTTTTGGACCTTTTCCCCTGACGTTTTTTGCGTTTTTGAGCGCGGAACTGGAAAGCAATAGTACTCAGGCACAGGACCCATACAGATATGTCTGGACCTAAGAAGCAGGAGGGACCGTAAGCAGCAGAAGAAGTGGTTGAGTAAGGGCACAGTGGAGGCTGTGAGAGAGACCAGCATGGCTGGTGTTCAGAGCAAGGAGCCGACAGCCCAGCCCACAATGGAGCAGCTGCTGCGGACCATGCAGGAGGGCTTTTTGGTTCTGAAGTGTGACAACTTTGGAGCCGCTACAGAAGTTGATTGACCGGATGGGAAAAAGGCTGGATGATCAGGCTGAGAAGCTCCAGCAGTTGGAGAAGTCAGTGGAGGAGCAGGCTGACTTTCAATAGGGACCAGCAAAAAGTGCTTCTGGAAAGGCTGGAGGACCTGGACAACAGATCTCGCCGGCAGAACGTGAGAATCGTGGGGCTCCCGGAGGGGGCAGAAGGGCCAGGCCCTGCCGCGTTTGTGGAGGGTATGTTTCAGAAGTTGCTGGGGAATGAGGTGTTCCCGCGCCCGCCGGCCAGGAGGAGGGGAGGCTACAGGCAGGTGAAGGAGATACTGTATAAAAACAAGGTGAAATTCGGGCTGCTTTTCCCGGCGCAACTGTCAGCACCAATGTTTCGAGGAACCCGAAGAGGCGATGGACTTCGTTAAGAAGCAAGGGCTAGCCCTGAGCTGAGACCGTTTGGACTCATGTTAGAACTTTTAAGTATATGTGGTGTCTCTCCTGATCGGAAAATTGCCTGTATGTTTGGGTCCGTTTTTGTCGTTTCTTTGCGTGCTTTTTGCGTGGTTTACCTGAATGTTTCCTTTTTGGGCTCTTTGATTAGTTGGAGCTTGGCTGGGGGGAAAATAATAAAGAAAACAGTTTAAAGGGTTGGGTTAAGAGGGATGCTTCAGGGGAACTTTGTGCAATCTTTTCTGTGTCTGTATGGGAAGGACTGGGAGTGCCTGTTACTTCTTATCTCTTTTTTTTGTCTTGTTTAACTTGAATTGTGCTATTGTGGGGGTTGGTTATGACTTGTACAGAGTGTTTGCTTAAGTAGGGCTGATCTGGGGAAGTGGTGTGGATGGGTCGGGGGAAGGGGTGACTGGGAACAATAGGTGGGAGACGGGCTGGCGCCGAGGCTGGGAGCCCCAGGTTAGCTGAGTGGGGCTAGTCAATGGAAGCCGAGGTGGGGGGGTGTCCATATAGTTAGATTAGAGCTGGGGTTAGGTGATAGGATGGTGTTCTAGGCGGGGGGAGAGGGGGGAGAGTCATTCTGCTGACAGGGATGGAAACTGGGCATGGTAGCAGTGAGGAGGTCATGGGTGGAGCCGGTCAGGAGGCGGGCCAGATGAAGCGCGACACATGGCTGGGGGGCTGGCCAAGGAAAGGGAATGGCTGATCGGCAAAGGGGGGGGGGACGAAGTGCCCCCCAACCAGGCTGATCACCTGGAATGTTAGAGGGTTAAACGGGCCAGTGAAGAGGGCGCGTGTGTTTGCGCATCTGCGGGTTCTGAAGGCGGACACAGTCTTGCTGCAGGAGACGCACCTTCTAGGGGCTGGAAAGGGCTGGTCCATGGGGGGAATGGAACATAGAGTCTCATTATACGCAGACGATCTGCTGTTATATATATTGGACCCAATAGTGGAGATGGACGGTATTATGGAAATCCTGAGGGAATTTGGCCGGTTCTCAGGTTATAAATTGAACATGGCTAAGAGCGAGTTGTTTGTAATTCAGGCGAGGGGGTAGGAGAGCAGGCTGAAGGGATTGCCGTTCAGGCTAGTGGGGGAGAGTTTCCGATGTTTAGGGATTCAGGTAGCACGGGACTGGGGCAAGTTGCATAAACTCAACCTATCCCGACTGGTGGAACGAGTGAGGGAGGAGGTCCGGAGGTGGGATGCGCTCCCGCTGTCATTGGCAGGGAGGGTGCAGACTGTTAAGATGACGATTCTCCCGAGATTCTTGTTTGTTTTTCAGTGTCTCCCCATCTTTATCCCGCGATCCTTCTTTAAGAGGCTGAATAAAATTATTCTGGGATTTGTATGGGCAGGGAAGTCACCGCGGGTGAAGCAGGTGATGCTTGAAAGGAACAGAGGAGAGCGGGGCTGGCGTTGCCGAACTTCAGCAACTATTACTGGGCGGCCAACATAGCGATGATAAGGAAATGGATGGTGGGTACGGGGTCGGTTTGGGAGCGGATAGAGGCTGCTTCGTGCAGGGGCACCAGCTTAGCAGCCCTGGTCACGGCGCCTCTGCCGCTTCCGCCGGCGCGGTACTCCACCAGCCCGATAGTGGTGGCGGCTCTCCGGATCTGGGGCCAGTGGAGGAGGCATGTAGGGGAGGTAGGAGCATCGGTGTGGACCCCAATCTACGGCAACCACCAATTTGCCCCGGGGAACATGGACGGGGGGTATCGACTGTGGAGGAGGGCGGGGATTGTGAGGATGGGGGGAATCTGTTCCTGGAAGGGAGCTTTCCGAGCATGAGGGCGCTGAAGGAGAAGTTTGGGCTGGCGAGAGGGAACGACTTTAGATACTTGCAGGTGAGGGATTTTGTATGCAGACTGGTGCCGTCCTTCCCACGGCTCCCGCCGAAGGGGAGGCAGGACAGGGTAGTTTCTAGGGAAGAGGTGGGAGAGGGTAGAGTTTCAGACGTCTACAAGGAACTAATGAGAGCTGAGGATACGCAGACCGAGGACCTGAAGCTTAAGTGAGAGGAGGAGTTCGGGGGGGGGGCTGGAGGACGGTATTTGGGCAGAAGCCCTGAGCAGAGTAAACACGACCGCAACATGCGCCAGGATCAGCCTGATCCAGTTTACGGTCGTGCACCGGGCCCACATGACGGTGGCCCGGATGAGCAGATTCTTCGGGCTGGAGGACAAGTGTGCTAGATGCGCCGGAGGGTCGGCTAATCATGTGCACATGTTCTGGTCGTACCCTAAATTCAGGGGGTACTGGCAGGGATTCGCAGATGTCATGTCCCGGGTACTGAAAACTGGGGTGGTAATGAGCCAGGAGGTGGCAATCTTTGGGGTTTCGGAGGACCCGGGAGTCCAGGAAGAGAGAGAGGCCGACGTTCTGGCCTTTGCTTCCCTGGTAGCCCGGCGACGAATACTGTTAGCATGGAGGGACTCAAAGCCCCCGAGGGCTGAGGTATGGTTATCGGACATGGCGAGCTTTCTTGGCCTGGAGAAAGTCAAGTTCGCCTTGAGAGGTTCGCTACTCGGGTTCGCCCGAAGGTGGCAGCCATTTATTGACTTCTTCGCAGAGGGGTAAGCGTCAGCAGCGGGGGGTTGGGGGGGGGGGAGTAGAGTAGGGGGATATTGAGGCAGGTCCGTGCGTGAACAGAGCCGTGGTTTGCACTATGTTTAATTTGTGTATTGACTTTTTTTATGTACTGTACAATGTCACTTTTTCTATATGCCTAAAATACCTCAATAAAATTGTTTGTTAAAAAAAATTAAAAGCTTCAATAAAATGCTTTCAGAAAAGGAATTTATTCTTTATCTTGTCTCAGTGGAGAATTAATCAGCTGGCTTTTGTTAAACAGCAGGGATGGAATGTTTGTGGCTGATTTCCATGTGGAAAATACTGACCAGCCAAGCTCTTCATCATGACTGGGAAGAGTGTCGGACTGTCTGTAGTCGAATAGTCAAACGCTCGGTGTCTGTCGCATCGCTTCCCCACCAGGTGGCCCTGTGCACAATGTCAGGATCAGGGATGTCTCGCATTTCCCTCTTGCTCTCCATCTCTACCTCCCCATCCCTGTCTCCCCTTCCCCCATCTCCCCGTCTTCCCCCTTCCACATCTCCCCCTCTGACACAATCCCGGTGACCCAGTGTAAATATCAACACGCTCACGGGGATTTCTTCAATTTAAAATGTCTGCAGATACACATCTTCCCCAGTCCCTACAACCCTTTGCATTCCTCTAATTGTGGCTTCTTCAGCATCCCTCATTTTAAGTCTCCACCATCGCCGGCTATGCCTGGGCTCCAGATCTCTAGAATTTCCTCTCAAAACCTCTCCAACTCGCTGTCCTTTTTTAAAATATAAATTTAGAGCACCCAATTCATTTTTTCCAATTAAGGGGCAATTTAGCGTGGCAAATCCACCTAGCCGGCACATCTTTGGGTTGTGGGGGTAAAGCCCACGCAAACACGGGGAGAATGTGCAAACTCCACACGGACAGTGACCCAGAGCCGGGATCGAACCTGGGACCTCAGCGCCGTGAGGCTGCAGGGCTAACCCACTGCGCCACCGTGCCACCCCTCGCCGTCGTTCTTGAGACATATCTCTTTGACATGCTTTTGATGACCTATCATCTGTGAAAAGCCCCCAGTCGCCACATTCCGGCGCCTGTTCAGGTACACTGAGGGAGAATTCAGAATGTCCAATTCACCTAACAAGCACGTCTTTCGGGGACTTGTGGGAGGAAACCGGAGCCCCCGGAGGAAAACCACACAGACACGGGGAGAACGTGCAGACTCCGCACAAACAGTGACCCAAGCTGGGAACCGAACCTGGGACCCCGGCGCTGTGAAGCAACATTCGATGGAAAGTCTCCCAAGAAACGGAAGTGGACGGACCAGCCGGTATCAACCCTGGCACCGGAAACAACAGCGGCAAACCCAGCCCTGTCGCGCCTGCAAATCCTCCTCACTAACATCCGGGGGGGGGGGGGGGGGGGGGTTGTGCCAGAATTGGGAGAGTTGACTCACCGACTAGTCAAGAAAGAAGTTTTTCCAGCATTTTCTGTTTTTGTTCCAGCACCCGCAGTCTTTTGTAACAAGCGACAGTCTGACACAGTCAGTGATTCACAGGAGTCTCAATCAGGCTTGGATAGGCCTAACAAAGAGGCACAGTTACGAAAGGGAAAATGCTGGAAAATCTCAGCAAGTCTGGCAGCATCTGTAGGGAGAGAAAAGAGCTCACGTTTCACGTCCGATTACTTTTTGTCAAATCAGCTTTCCACACAATCAGCTTTGACAAAGAATCATCGGACCCGAAACGTTGGCTCTTTCCTCTCCCTACAGATGCTGCCAGACTTGCTGAGATTTTCCAGCATTTTCCCTTTCGTTTCAGATTCCAGCGTCCGCTGTAATTTGCTTTTCTCAAAGTGGCACAGTTTCAGGATATGGGCCACTTAGGACTGGGATGAGGAGAAACTTCAGTCAGAGGGTGGCGAACTTGTGGATTTCTCTACCACAGGAGGCTCCGGAGGCCAAGTTACTGAATATATTTAAGAAGGAATTAGATGGATTTTCTAAACTCTAAAAATGTTAAGGAGTATGGGGAGAGTTTAGAAGCAGGGCAATGTGATTTAGGGCGCGATTCTCCCGACCGCGTTGCGCTCTCGCTCGAGTGAAACAAAGCGAGTGAATAGCGGGAGAGGCCGAGAAAGAGAACGAACCGCACCAAACAGTTTGTGAAGCAACCGTCCCACTCCCGTAGGCGAAATCGGGATCTCACTGTAGCGAGGCGAGAAACCAATTATCATCACTGAAGCCCCATTTCCACACAGTTTAAAAAAAAAAAATTTAGAGTACCCAATTAATTTTTTCCAATTAAGGGGCAATTTAGAGTGGCCAATCCACCTAGCCTGCACATCTTTGGGTTGTGGGGGCAAAACTCACACAGACACGGGGAGAATGTGCAAACTCCACACGGACAGTGACCCAGGGCCGGGATCGAACCTGGGACCTCAGCGCCGTGAGGCAGCAGGGTATTTCCACACAGTTAATGAGAGCCACTCCATATCCAACGGCCTGCCGTCATTCAGCGGCTTCCCCAGCAAGTGCTCACACTGGTGCCAATTCCTGAAAAACATGAACCTGGCGGAAGGGCCGCTGTGGGGAGCCGAGGAGGGGAGTAGCCATCTTTGCTCGCAGGGAAAGAGCCCCGGGAACGCTGAGATTGCCACCCCAGTGCTCGACGGGGGGGTTAGGGACCCTCACCTGGGGTTGGCGGAGGGGGACCCTCCACAAGGGTGGCCCTGGGAGGGGGGCAACCGGGGGCAATAGCATGTGGCACCAGCATGCCAACCCTGGATCATGAGTACCCATTCCGTGGGCGACCCTTGTCCCTGCCCGTCTGCCCCACCAACCACCCCATAACCCTCACCAACTGCTGAGGCCACTGCCCGTGCGGCTGAAGGTTATCGCTAAAAAGGAATTGGCAATCGTGGTTAAGTGAGCACTTCACACAACCCAAGTGGATCCCCATGGGCGGGCGGGCCATGTAGCATGTGGGTGTCATTGCCTCGCATCCCAATCAGACCGTGATGCCTGAACACTGCGGAGGCAACACCACACACACAGCAGCCAACATCCGAACACTCAGGGGATGGGAAATAGCTCCGGGGACATGTCCACGGCCAGAGGGTGGGTGGATGCCACAGGGAGGGGGAGATGCCTGGAGAGATGGGCCAAGGGTTCGGAGGTCGGCCCGCATTGCGGAAGAAAGTGACAGAGGCGTCACGGTGGTTGTTCACAAAGGTATTTAGTGTGTGTAACAATTCCCCATCCTCCCAATGGTACCCCCCCCCCCCCCAACACTCCCTACCTACACCCCACCCCCTCTCCCCGGTGCCCTCAGTGATCCTCAATGTACTTGGTCTTCATAGCTCTACTGCTACATCTAGGTGTGTCCCCAGGCTGCCCCTGCATCATCTGGCTCTGGCGGCTCCCCATGGTCCGCACCATTGTGTCGCTCCCTCAGTGATGCTCCTCAGCGATTGGACCATGCTCTGCAGCACCTCAGCAATGCCCATCTGCGACTGGGACAAGCTCCGCAGCGTCTCGGCCATTCCCATCTGAGAGCCAGGCATGTCCCTCAGAACCTCATCAAGATCAGCCTGGTGCTGAGTGACATCCCCCAGCGAGGTAGACATTCTGCCGAGACCCTCAGCCATGGCCGTCATCGACTACACGACGCCTTGGACACCTTCACTAACGGTGACAATGTTGTGCACCAGGCTCTCCAGTCCAGTCGCCACCCTAGTAGTGTTGGCCTCAGTGCCACACATTACCGGAGACACCTCCTGCACCTGTAGCCTCCGGGATTCCTCCAAGCGACTATGGATCAGCTGGAGTGTCGCTGACATCTCCCTCTGAATGTCCCGGCCGCTTCTTAACGTCTCCAACAGCTCCGGGTAACCCTGTTCCACAGGCTCAGCATCAGGCTGGGACTCAGCTGGGTCCTGGGATCCAGCAGCCCTCCCTCCGACTGCTGTCTCTCCTGGGGGTTCCTGCCTCCACCTGATGTGCATCAGCAGCGGTGTGGTGCTCACCAGATTGTGCCCAGAAGCCTGACCACGAACATTTCCCACCGAGGTGCGTGTATCTGCGCTGGGGGAGGGTGGGGACAACAGCTGTGAGACCTCGATTGTGGCATCCTCGGAGCTCTCCTGTGAGGTGTTCTCCTGGGAGGCTGGAGTGAGGGGCCAGCTCGGTATGGGCCCTGCGCCATCGACTGGAGGACCTGAGGGCGAATGGACATGTGGTCAGTGGGAGGGATGGGTCAGTCAGTAAGGCAATAACAACTCACGTTTGATAGGTCCTTTGGGCCCATTGGTTCCTCACCTCTGCGGCGTCCGCCAACCTCCACATGGGTAACCACTCTGTCCTCAGCCACACCAGTCCCGGTAGCATTGTGGATAGCACAATCGCTTCACAGCTCCAGGGTCCCAGGTTCGATTCCGGCTTGGGTCACTGTCTGTTCGGAGTCTGCACATCCTCCCCGTGTGTGCGTGGGTTTCCTCCGGGTGCCCCGGTTTCCTCCCACAGTCCAAAGATGTGCAGGTTAGGTGGATTGGCCGTGATAAATTGCCCTTAGTGTCCAAAATTGCCCTTAGTGTTGGGTAGGGCTACTGGGTTGTGGGGATAGGGTGGAGGTGTTGACCTTGGGTAGGATGCTCTTTCCAAGAGCCGGTGCAGACTCGATGGGCTGAATGGCCTCCTTCTGCACTGTAAATTCTATGTAATCTATGTAGGCACCTCCAGGCCATGCTCCTCGAAGGTGGTGAGGATCATTACATCTGGGACACCACCGCGAGACTCGGCCCTCTCCCAGTGATTGTGGGTATCGTCAGCCACACTCGTGGTTCACTGTGGGGGGTAGGTGGGGGTGGTGTAGGAAAGGTTTGGGGGTGTTGAAGGGAGAGGGGGGATGGAAGGCGGGTTGGAGGTTGCACGCAGAGTTGGGGGTGGTACCACCACATACCGAGGTGGCCGGGTCCTAAGGAACACAGGAGCTAGGCTGGGTCTGCTGAGAATCAACAAGAGGGAAGAACATATGGGACCTCACCCTCACCAATCTGCCTGTTACAAATGCATTTGTCCAGGGCAGAGCCAGCAGAGGTGGCAGCACAGTGATATGCTGTCAGGAGGGAGTTGTACCACAGTCCTTGTGGAGACAAAATCCCATCTTCACATTGAGGATACCGTCCATTGTGTTGTGTGGTACCACCACCGTGCTACATGGGATAGATTCAGAACAGATCTAGCAACTCCAGACTGGGCATCCATGAGGCGCTGTGGGCCATCAGCAGCAACAGAATTGTACTCAACCACAACCTGTAACCTCATGGCCCGGCATATCCCCCACTCTGCCATTCCCACCCAGCCAGGGGATCAACCCTGGTTCAGTGAAGAGAGCAGGAGAGCATACCAGGAGCAACACCAGGCAAACCGAAAAATGAGGTGTCAACCTGGTGAAGCTACAACACAGGACTTCTTGTGTCAAACAGCATAAGCAGCAAGTAATAGACAGAGGTATTTTTTAACATTTTAGTGCACCCAATTCATTTTTTCCAATTAAGGGGCAATTTAGCATGGCCAATCCACCTACCCTGCACATCTTTGGGTTGTGGGGGTGAAACTCACGCAGACACGGGGAGAATGTGCAAATTCCACACAGACAGTGACCCAGAGCCGGGATCGAACCTGGGACCTCGGTGCCGTGAGGCCGCAGTGCTAACCACTGTGCTACCGTGCTGCCGATAGTAATAGACAGAACTGAGCAATCCCACAACAAACGCCTCAGAGCAGGCTCCACAGGTCTCCTCTTGCTTCTATTTTCTATATATCTAAATGATAGAATCCCTGCAATGCAGAAAGAGGCCATTTGGCCCACCAAGTCTGCACAGACCCTCTGAAAAAGCACCCTACCCAGGTTCAATCCTGTACCCTGCCCTGTAACCCTGCCGAGGGGCAATTTAGCATGACCATTCTGCCTAACCTGCACATCTTTGGACTGTGCGAGGAAACCGGAGCACCCGGAGGAAACCCACGCAGACACGGGGAGAACGTGCAGACTCCGCACAGACACCCGAGGCCGGAATTGAACCCAGGTCCCTGGCGCTGTGAGGCAGCAGTGCTAACCACTGTGCCACCGTGTCGTCCACGGTGTGTTCCTTCCAAAAATTAACAACGCATCCCAACAATTTTTGGATTTCTCAACATACATTTAAACACAAAATATGGTGGAGCTCGTTACTTAATTCGCTGTTAATGCTTTGTGATGCCTCAGGGTTGGAGAAGTCGCTACAGAAATGCTGGCCTTTTACTCTATGTCGTTTCTCAATTTCTTTCTTTTTTGGAATGTTTCATTCCCTCTTTGTATATTCTTAAATTTGTGAAGTGTACCCCCCCCCCCCCCCCCCCCCCCCCCCCCCCCACCCCCCCCCCCCCCCCCCCCCGCCCCTGTCGGGCAGAGACTCTCGTCAGGCAGATAAGGTGGAGAGGTTTTGGTGCACACCCCGGGGACTGGATGAGCTGGATGGGTTCTCTGGGGGTGAGTGTAGGCCTCTGATAGTGAATCGGCAAACCGCACCCTCCAGCTGGCCACTCGCTATAACACTATCTCCAAATCCTCTTGTTCTTGGTTCTGGGGGAGGGGACGGTTACAATGCCACAAACACTGTTGCATCATTTTTTAACATGTGTGAGGGGGGGTGTGGGTACACAACGAGGGACGTGATGAAGCGCCACAGGCTCAAGCAGTCTCAGCTGGGCCACTACCCACAACCCCACTGTCCTTCCTTCAGTATTCTGCTGACCAGTGCCATCATTGTCCAGCCTCGCTCTTACCGGGATCACCGGACCTCCCACAGTCCCACTTTTGATGTTTCCCAAATTCACACTCAAACCCCAATCCGTCATTCTCCCAATTTCTTTTTTTAAAAAGAAATTTAGAGTACCCAATTCATTCGTTTTCCAATTAAGGGGCAATTTAGCGTGGCCAATCCACCTACATCTTTGGGTTGTGGGGGTGAGACCCACGCAGACACGGGGAGAATGTGCAAACTCCACACGGACAGTGACCCAGAACCGGCACTCCCTCAGTACTGACCCTCTGACAGTGCAGCACTCCCTCAGTACTGACCCTCTGACAGTGCAGCACTCCCTCAGTACTGACCCTCTGACAGTGCAGCACTCCCTCAGTACTGACCCTCTGACAGTGCGGCACTCCCTCAGTACTGACCCTCTGACAGTGCAGCACTCCCTCAGTACTGACCCTCTGACAGTGCAGCACTCCCTCAGTACTGACCCTCTGACAGTGCGGCGCTCCCTCAGTACTGACCCTCTGACAGTGCAGCCCTCCCTCAGTACTGACCCTCTGACAGTGCGGCACTCCCTCAGTACTGACCCTCTGACAGTGCAGCACTCCCTCAGTACTGACCCTCTGACAGTGCAGCACTCCCTCAGTACTGACCCTCTGACAGTGCAGCACTCCCTCAGTACTGACCCTCTGACAGTGCGGCACTCCCTCAGTACTGACCCTCTGACAGTGCAGCACTCCCTCAGTACTGACCCTCTGACAGTGCAGCACTCCCTCAGTACTGACCCACTGACAGTGCGGCACTCCCTCAGTACTGACCCTCTGACAATGCGGCACTCCCTCAGTACTGACCCTCTGACAGTGCAGCACTCCCTCAGTACTGACCCTCTGACAGTGCGGCACTCCCTCAGTACTGACACTCTGACAGTGCGGCACTCCCTCAGTACTGACCCTCTGACAGTGCGGCACTCCCTCTGTACTGACCCTCTGACAGTGCGGCACTCCCTCAGTACTGACCCTCTGACAGTGCGGTACTCCCTCAGTACTGACCCCCTGACAGTGCAGCACTCTCTCAGTACTGACCCTCTGACAGTGCAGCATTCCCTCAGTGCTGACCCTCTGACAGTGCAGCACTCCTTCAGTACTGACCCTCTGACAGTGCAGCATTCCCTCAGTGCTGACCCACTGACAGTGCAGCACTCCCTCAGTACTGACCCTCTGACAGTGCGGCACTCCCTCAGTACTGACCCTCTGACAGTGCAGCACTCCCTCAGTACTAACCCTCTGACAGTGCGGTACTCCCTCAGTACTGACCCCCTGACAGTGCAGCACTCTCTCAGTACTGACCCTCTGACAGTGCAGTATTCCCTCAGTGCTGACCCTCTGACAGTGCAGCACTCCCTCAGTACTGACCCTCTGACAGTGCGGCACTCCCTCAGTACTGACCCTCTGACAGTGCAGCACTCCCTCAGTACTAACCCTCTGACAGTGCGGTACTCCCTCAGTACTGACCCCCTGACAGTGCAGCACTCTCTCAGTACTGACCCTCTGACAGTGCAGCATTCCCTCAGTCCTGACCCTCTGACAGTGCAGCACTCCCTCAGTACTGACCCTCTGACAGTGCGGCACTCCCTCAGTACTGACCCTCTGACAGTGCAGCACTCCCTCAGTACTGACCCTCTGACAGTGCAGCACTCCCTCAGCACTGACCCTCTGACAGTGCAAGTGCAGCACTCCCTCAGTACTGACCCTCTGACAGTGCGGCGCTCCCTCAGTACTGACCCTCTGACAGTGCGGCACTCCCTCTGTACTGACCGTCTGACAGTGCAGCACTCCCTCAGTACTGACCCTCTGACAGTGCAGCACTCCCTCAGTACTGACCCTCTGACAGTGCAGCACTCCCTCAGAACTGACCCCTCCGACAGTGCAGCACTCCCTCAGTACTGACCCTCTGACAGTGCGGCGCTCCCTCAGTACTGACCCTCTGACAGTGCAACACTCCCTCAGTACTGACCCTCTGACAGTGCAGCACTCCCTCAGTACTGACCCTCTGACAGTGCAGCACTCCCTCAGT
The DNA here is from genome assembly GCF_902713615.1 of Scyliorhinus canicula. NCBI lineage: Eukaryota > Metazoa > Chordata > Chondrichthyes > Carcharhiniformes > Scyliorhinidae > Scyliorhinus > Scyliorhinus canicula. The sequence continues at coordinate 159,983,516 of NC_052157.1, forward strand.
ACTGACCCTCTGACAATGCGGCACTCCCTCAGTACTGACCCTCTGACAGTGCAGCTATCCGTCAGTACTGACCCTCTGACAGTGCAGCACTCCCTCAGTACTGACCCTCTGACAGTGCAGCACTCCCTCAGTACTGACCCTCTGACAGTGCAGCACTCCCTCAGTACTGACCCTCTGACAGTGCGGCACTCCCTCAGCACTGACCCCCTGACAGTGCAGCACTCTCTCAGTACTGACCCTCTGACAGTGCAGCATTCCCTCAGTGCTGACCCTCTGACAGTGCAGCACTCCTTCAGTACTGACCCTCTGACAGTGCAGCATTCCCTCAGTGCTGACCCTCTGACAGTGCAGCACTCCCTCAGTACTGACCCTCTGACAGTGCGGCACTCCCTCAGTACTGACCCTCTGACAGTGCAGCACTCCTTCAGTACTGACCCTCTGACAGTGAGGCACTCCCTCAGTACTGACCCTCTGACAGTGCAGCACTCCCTCAGTACTGACCCCTCTGACAGTGCAGCACTCCCTCAGTACTGACCTTCTGACAGTGCGGCGCTCCCTCAGTCCTGACCCTCTGACAGTGCAGCACTCCCTCAGTACTGACCCTCTGACAGTGCAGCACTCCCTCAGTACTGACCCTCTGACAGTGCAGCACACACTCAGCACTGACCCTCTGACAGTGCAAGTGCAGCACTCCCTCAGTGCTGACCCTCTGACAGTGCAGCACTCCCTCAGTATTGACCCTCTGACAGTGCAGCACTCCTTCAGTACTGACCCTCTGACAGTGCAGCATTCCCTCAGTGCTGACCCTCTGACAGTGCAGCACTCCCTCAGTACTGACCCTCTGACAGTGCGGCACTCCCTCAGTACTGACCCTCTGACAGTGCAGCACTCCCTCAGTACTAACCCTCTGACAGTGCGGTACTCCCTCAGTACTGACCCCCTGACAGTGCAGCACTCTCTCAGTACTGACCCTCTGACAGTGCAGCACTCCCTCAGTACTGACCCTCTGACAATGCGGCACTGCCTCAGTACTGACCCTCTGACAGTGCGGCACTCCCTCAGTACTGACCCTCTGACAGTGCGGCACTCCCTCAGTACTGACCCTCTGACAGTGCAGCACTCCCTCAGTACTGACCCTCTGACAGTGCGGCACTCCCTCAGTACTGACACTCTGACAGTGCGGCACTCCCTCAGTACTGACCCTCTGACAGTGCGGCACTCCCTCTGTACTGACCCTCTGACAGTGCGGCACTCCCTCAGTACTGACCCTCTGACAGTGCGGTACTCCCTCAGTACTGACCCCCTGACAGTGCAGCACTCTCTCAGTACTGACCCTCTGACAGTGCAGCATTCCCTCAGTGCTGACCCTCTGACAGTGCAGCACTCCTTCAGTACTGACCCTCTGACAGTGCAGCATTCCCTCAGTGCTGACCCACTGACAGTGCAGCACTCCCTCAGTACTGACCCTCTGACAGTGCGGCACTCCCTCAGTACTGACCCTCTGACAGTGCAGCACTCCCTCAGTACTAACCCTCTGACAGTGCGGTACTCCCTCAGTACTGACCCCCTGACAGTGCAGCACTCTCTCAGTACTGACCCTCTGACAGTGCAGCATTCCCTCAGTGCTGACCCTCTGACAGTGCAGCACTCCCTCAGTACTGACCCTCTGACAGTGCGGCACTCCCTCAGTACTGACCCTCTGACAGTGCAGCACTCCCTCAGTACTAACCCTCTGACAGTGCGGTACTCCCTCAGTACTGACCCCCTGACAGTGCAGCACTCTCTCAGTACTGACCCTCTGACAGTGCAGCATTCCCTCAGTCCTGACCCTCTGACAGTGCAGCACTCCCTCAGTACTGACCCTCTGACAGTGCAAGTGGAGCACTCCCTCAGTACTGACCCTCTGACAGTGCGGCGCTCCCTCAGTACTGACCCTCTGACAGTGCGGCACTCCCTCTGTACTGACCGTCTGACAGTGCAGCACTCCCTCAGTACTGACCCTCTGACAGTGCAGCACTCCCTCAGTACTGACCCTCTGACAGTGCAGCACTCCCTCAGAACTGACCCCTCCGACAGTGCAGCACTCCCTCAGTACTGACCCTCTGACAGTGCGGCGCTCCCTCAGTACTGACCCTCTGACAGTGCAACACTCCCTCAGTACTGACCCTCTGACAGTGCAGCACTCCCTCAGTACTGACCCTCTGACAGTGCAGCACTCCCTCAGTACTGACCCTCTGACAATGCGGCACTCCCTCAGTACTGACCCTCTGACAGTGCAGCTCTCCGTCAGTACTGACCCTCTGACAGTGCAGCACTCCCTCAGTACTGACCCTCTGACAGTGCAGCACTCCCTCAGTACTGACCCTCTGACAGTGCAGCACTCCCTCAGTACTGACCCTCTGACAGTGCGGCACTCCCTCAGCACTGACCCCCTGACAGTGCAGCACTCTCTCAGTACTGACCCTCTGACAGTGCAGCATTCCCTCAGTGCTGACCCTCTGACAGTGCAGCACTCCTTCAGTACTGACCCTCTGACAGTGCAGCATTCCCTCAGTGCTGACCCTCTGACAGTGCAGCACTCCCTCAGTACTGACCCTCTGACAGTGCGGCACTCCCTCAGTACTGACCCTCTGACAGTGCAGCACTCCTTCAGTACTGACCCTCTGACAGTGAGGCACTCCCTCAGTACTGACCCTCTGACAGTGCAGCACTCCCTCAGTACTGACCCCTCTGACAGTGCAGCACTCCCTCAGTACTGACCTTCTGACAGTGCGGCGCTCCCTCAGTCCTGACCCTCTGACAGTGCAGCACTCCCTCAGTACTGACCCTCTGACAGTGCAGCACTCCCTCAGTACTGACCCTCTGACAGTGCAGCACTCCCTCAGCACTGACCCTCTGACAGTGCAAGTGCAGCACTCCCTCAGTGCTGACCCTCTGACAGTGCAGCACTCCCTCAGTATTGACCCTCTGACAGTGCAGCACTCCTTCAGTACTGACCCTCTGACAGTGCAGCATTCCCTCAGTGCTGACCCTCTGACAGTGCAGCACTCCCTCAGTACTGACCCTCTGACAGTGCGGCACTCCCTCAGTACTGACCCTCTGACAGTGCAGCACTCCCTCAGTACTAACCCTCTGACAGTGCGGTACTCCCTCAGTACTGACCCCCTGACAGTGCAGCACTCTCTCAGTACTGACCCTCTGACAGTGCAGCATTCCCTCAGTGCTGACCCTCTGACAGTGCAGCACTCCTTCAGTACTGACCCTCTGACAGTGAGGCACTCCCTCAGTACTGACCCTCTGACAGTGCAGCACTCCCTCAGTACTGACCCCTCTGACAGTGCAGCACTCCCTCAGTACTGACCTTCTGACAGTGCGGCGCTCCCTCTGTCCTGACCCTCTGACAGTGCAGCACTCCCTCAGTACTGACCCTCTGACAGTGCGGCACTCCCTCAGTACTGACCCTCTGGCAGTGCAGCACTCCCTCAGTACTGACCCTCTGACAGTGCAGCACTCCCTCAGCACTGACCCTCTGACAGTGCAGCACTCCCTCAGTACTGACCCTCTGACAGTGCAGCATTCCCTCAGTACTGACCCTCTGACAGTGCGGCGCTCCCTCAGTACTGACCCTCTGACAGTGCGGCACTCCCTCTGTACTGACCGTCTGACAGTGCAGCACTCCCTCAGTACTGACCCTCTGACAGTGCAGCACTCCCTCAGTACTGACCCTCTGACAGTGCAGCACTCCCTCAGAACTGACCCCTCCGACAGTGCAGCACTCCCTCAGTACTGACCCTCTGACAGTGCGGCGCTCCCTCAGTACTGACCCTCTGACAGTGCAACACTCCCTCAGTACTGACCCTCTGACAGTGCAGCACTCCCTCAGTACTGACCCTCTGACAGTGCAGCACTCCCTCAGTACTGACCCTCTGACAATGCGGCACTCCCTCAGTACTGACCCTCTGACAGTGCAGCTCTCCATCAGTACTGACCCTCTGACAGTGCAGCACTCCCTCAGTACTGACCCTCTGACAGTGCAGCACTCCCTCAGTACTGACCCTCTGACAGTGCAGCACTCCCTCAGTACTGACCCTCTGACAGTGCGGCACTCCCTCAGCACTGACCCCCTGACAGTGCAGCACTCTCTCAGTACTGACCCTCTGACAGTGCAGCATTCCCTCAGTGCTGACCCTCTGACAGTGCAGCACTCCTTCAGTACTGACCCTCTGACAGTGCAGCATTCCCTCAGTGCTGACCCTCTGACAGTGCAGCACTCCCTCAGTACTGACCCTCTGACAGTGCGGCACTCCCTCAGTACTGACCCTCTGACAGTGCAGCACTCCTTCAGTACTGACCCTCTGACAGTGAGGCACTCCCTCAGTACTGACCCTCTGACAGTGCAGCACTCCCTCAGTACTGACCCCTCTGACAGTGCAGCACTCCCTCAGTACTGACCTTCTGACAGTGCGGCGCTCCCTCAGTCCTGACCCTCTGACAGTGCAGCACTCCCTCAGTACTGACCCTCTGACAGTGCGGCACTCCCTCAGTACTGACCCTCTGACAGTGCAGCACTCCCTCAGTACTGACCCTCTGACAGTGCAGCACTCCCTCAGCACTGACCCTCTGACAGTGCAAGTGCAGCACTCCCTCAGTACTGACCCTCTGACAGTGCGGCGCTCCCTCAGTACTGACCCTCTGACAGTGCAGCATTCCCTCAGTGCTGACCCTCTGACAGTGCAGCACTCCTTCAGTACTGACCCTCTGACAGTGCAGCACTCCTTCAGTACTGACCCTCTGACAGTGAGGCACTCCCTCAGTACTGACCCTCTGACAGTGCAGCACTCCCTCAGTACTGACCCCTCTGACAGTGCAGCACTCCCTCAGTACTGACCTTCTGACAGTGCGGCGCTCCCTCAGTCCTGACCCTCTGACAGTGCAGCACTCCCTCAGTACTGACCCTCTGACAGTGCGGCACTCCCTCAGTACTGACCCTCTGACAGTGCAGCACTCCCTCAGTACTGACCCTCTGACAGTGCAGCACTCCCTCAGCACTGACCCTCTGACAGTGCAGCACTCCCTCAGTACTGACCCTCTGACAGTGCAGCATTCCCTCAGTACTGACCCTCTGACAGTGCGGCGCTCCCTCAGTACTGACCCTCTGACAGTGCGGCACTCCCTCTGTACTGACCGTCTGACAGTGCAGCACTCCCTCAGTACTGACCCTCTGACAGTGCAGCACTCCCTCAGTACTGACCCTCTGACAGTGCAGCACTCCCTCAGAACTGACCCCTCCGACAGTGCAGCACTCCCTCAGTACTGACCCTCTGACAGTGCGGCGCTCCCTCAGTACTGACCCTCTGACAGTGCAACACTCCCTCAGTACTGACCCTCTGACAGTGCAGCACTCCCTCAGTACTGACCCTCTGACAGTGCAGCACTCCCTCAGTACTGACCCTCTGACAATGCGGCACTCCCTCAGTACTGACCCTCTGACAGTGCAGCTCTCCGTCAGTACTGACCCTCTGACAGTGCAGCTCTCCCTCAGTACTGACCCTCTGACAGTGCAGCACTCCCTCAGTACTGACCCTCTGACAGTGCGACGCTCCCTCAGTACTGCACCTCTGACAGTGCGGCACTCCCTCAGTACTGACCCCTCTGACAGTGCAGCACTCCCTCAGTACTGACCCTCTGACAGTGCGGCGCTCCCTCAGTACTGACCCTCTGACAGTGCAGCACTCCCTCAGTACTGACCCTCTGACAGTGCAGCACTCCCTCAGTACTGACCCTCTGACAGTGCAGCACTCCCTCAGTACTGACCCTCTGACAGTGCGGCGCTCCCTCAGTACTGACCCTCTGACAGTGTGGCACTCCCTCAGTACTGACCCTCTAACAGTGCGGCGCTCCCTCAGTACTGACCCTCTGACAGTGCGGTGCTCCCTCAGTACTGACCCTCTGACAGTGCGGCACTCCCTCAGTGCTGACCCCTCTGACAGTGCAGCACTCCCTCAGTACTGACCCTCTGACTGTGCGGCACTCCCTCAGTATTGACCCTCTGACAGTGCGGCACTCCCTCAGTACTGACCCTCTCACAGTGCAGCACTCCTTCAGTACTGACTCTCTGACAGTGCAGCACTCCCTCAGTACTGACTCTCTGACAGTGCAGCACTCCCTCAGTACTGACCCTCTGACAGTGCAGCACTCCCTCAGTAGTGACCCTCTGACAATGCAGCAGTCCCTCAGTACTGACCCTCTGACAGTGCGGCACTCCCTCAGTACTGACCCTCTGACAGTGCGGCACTCCCTCAGTACTGACCCTCTGACAGTGCGGCACTCCCTCAGTACTGACCCTCTGACAGTGCGGCACTCCCTCAGTACTGACCCTCTGACAGTGCAGCACTCCCTCAGTACTGACCCTCTGACAGTGCAGCGCTCCCTCAGTACTGACCCTCTGACAGTGCAGCACTCCCTCAGTACTGACCCTCTGACAGTGCAGCACTCCCTCAGTACTGACCCTCTGACAGTGCGGCACTCCCTCAGTACTGACCCTCTGACAGTCCGGCACTCCCTCAGTACTGACCCTCTGACAGTCCGGCACTCCCTCAGTACTGACCCTCTGACAGTGCGGCACTCCCTCAGTTCTGACCCTCTGACAGTGCGGCACCCCCTCAGGTCTGCATGCCTCAGTTTTAAATTTCAGGTTTGTGCGTGGAGCTTGAACCATGTGACTCAGAGGTGAGGGAGTTACTCTCGGAACCATGATACTGAACACATGTCCTGTGAGTGGTTGCGGGGGGGTCATAGATTCAAAAGGTGTTTAAAGAAGACGTGAAGAAACTGTTTTCACTCAGGCTTGTCAGTATCTGGATCGCTTCACCTGAAAATTAGTTGGAAACTGATTTGAGAAATAATTTAGGATATTATTCTTATGTCCAAATGTTCTAATGTTCTGTTCTTATGTCACTGGACCAGTAAACCAGGCTATTCCCCTTGGGACAAGGGTTCAAACCCCACCACGGCAGCTGGTAGAATATAAATGCGATTAATGAATCTGGGATATGAAGCAAGAATGGTTGTCATTAACCATCTGGTTCACTAATATCCTTTGGGGAAGGAAATCCGCCGTCCTTACCTGGTCTGGCCTACATGTGACTCGAGACCCACAGCAATGTGGTTGACTCTTCACGACGCTCTGAAATGCTGAAGACGTCACTCAGTTGAAGGGCAATTAGAGATGGGATAGAAATGCCGGCTTCACCAGCGACATCAACACCCATGTAAGAATTTAAGATAAGCACTTGAGGTTGAGGAATGTTTAGAGTTAAGGACCAAAAGCGAGGGAAGGGGCAGCACGGGCATGGGGGGGGGCTGAATGGCCTCTTTCTGCACCGCCATGTTCTCTGATTATTGGCACAGTGGAGTCTGGAGTCAACACAAGTGGAAGGGGGGCTGGAATTTACTGGGGGGAGGGGAGAGGCGGGAAATTGGATTCAGAAGTGGAGAGAGGGAGGAAGTTGGAGTTAAGGCAGTTTCTCAGAGTGATTTAAGCGGGAAGTGGTGAACCACATCTTTCTGTCTGAAACCACTTTTCTTCGCTGTGTACATCAAAGATATTGGAGCTGAGGGAGTGACGGCCAAATTCTGAAACAACACAAAACTAGAAAACACAGTGGATAACTCTGAGGGCCACAGAAAGTTGCGTGGTGGAATTTTTAAAAATTAAATTCAGAGTACACAATAACTTTTTTTTCCGATTGAGGGGCAATTTAGTATGGCCAGTCCACCTAACCTGCACATCTTTGGCTTTTGGGGGCGTGACCCACACAGACACGGGGGGAATGTGCAAACTCCACATGTGACCTGGGGCCGGGGTTGAACCCGAGTCCTTGGCGCCATGAGGCAGCAATGCTAACCACTGCACCACCGTGCCGTCCTTCCCTAGTAGAAATTGATCAATTATTGGAATGGGCAAGAAATGGATCTTATGGGCGGCACGGTAGCACAGTGGTTAGCACTGTTGTTTCACAGCGCCAGGGTCACAGGTTCGATTCCTGGCTTGGGTCACTGTCTGTGCGGAGTCTGCACATTCTCCCTGTGTCTGCGTGGGTTTCCTCCGGGTGCTCCGGTTTCCTCCCACAAGTCATGATAGATGTGCTGTTGGGTGAATTAGACATTCTGAATTCTCCCTCTCTGTACCCGAACAGGCGCCGTAATGTGGCGACTAGGGGATTTTCACAGTAACTTCATTGCAGTGTTAATATATTTTTAAAATAAATTTAGAGTCCTCAATTATTTTTTTTCCAATTAAGGGGTAATTTAGTTTGGCCAATCCACCTACCCTGCACATCTTTGGGTTGTGGGGGTGAAACCCACGCAGACACTGGGAGAATGTGCGAACTCCACACGGACAGTGACCCAGAGCCGGGATGGAACCTGGGACCTCGACGCCGTGAGGCAACAGGGCTAACCCACTGCGTCTCCGTGCTGCCATTGCAGTGTTACTATAAGCCTACTTGGGATAATGAAGATTGTTAAAAAAAAATAATAATGGCTGTAAGGAAGGGGAAAATCGACTCAACGTACAGGAGTACAGAATGGACCAGGAGAACGATATCACAATCAGCTCGATACAATCAATAGACAAACCTCCATATTCATGTCACCCCACCAGAGACCGAGGGAGAAACGGATTGAGAGCATGAAAACATGACAAAATGGCACACACGCACCATCACCAGCCCCTCCCTCCCCACCCTGCACATGCCCGCAATCATCACGGGAAATCGGAATAACCTTCCTGCGCCATGATCAGACGCCGCCAACGTACCTCCCCCTCAGCTCCAGCAGTGCCAATGCATCAATGGCCCATCACACCCTCCTCGTTCCAATATCAGACCCTCTGCACCCATGTGGGAGCCAGGAGTGGGTTTGTCACCCTTATTAAAACTAAAGAAAATACGCGGAAACCCCAGTTCTCAGGGAAGTTACATCCATTTTGTTTTGTTAAATTTAGAGTACCCAATTATTTTTTCAATTAAGGGGCAATTTAGCGTGGCCAATCCACCTACCCTGCACATCTTTGGGCTGTGGGACTGAGACCCACACAGACACGGGGAGAATGTGCAAACCCCACACGGACAGTGACCCGGGGCCGGAGTCAAACCCGGGTCCTCGGCGCCGTGAGGCAGCAGTGCTAACCACTGAGCCACCGTGACGCCCGGAAGTTACATACATACCATAAAACGTAACTGAACCCCAATACAGGCCCAGGGCAGATCAAAAATCGTTCCATAGAATTGTGAAGAGCGGACCGGCAACAACAACAACATGTTTGGATTATTATTAAGCCTTCAGGGCCTGCCAAGGGGGAAACGGAAGGAAGGAAGATCTAGCACTATCAGAACTAACCCATCCGACAGGGTCAGCTTCCAACCCAGACACCAGACCTCCCTGGACCCAACCAGCACCCACCAATGAAGAGGAGAATGGGCCATTCAATCAACAAGGAGGTGCCCCCCCCCCCCACCCCCAGGGGGGCAGCAGGATATCCACCAAGTCACAGAACCCAGCCCATCTCCAGGCACCCGTGCACCACAGAAGCAAAACAGAGCCCCAGGATTCCCCTTGCAAGCAGCCTCGGAGAGGGACATCCTGCACCCCTCGGGGCCACAGGGTAACAGCCACAGCCCTGGGCCTGGTCCCACCCAGCTCCAGCTGATATACAAGAAACTATACCCACAGGACCTCCAGGACACCTCAAAAACCTGCCCCCATGCCCAGCCCAGACCTCTCCAACCCCATCCAGGGCAACGTAGCATCCATCACACAATAGGAAGAGGACAATTACCCCAGTCCCAGCCTAGGGTGGGCCCCAACCTGAGAGGAAGAACCGTCTAAACACCCAACAATTGGTGCCCAGCGAAACACCCCCCCGATCCACCAGGTCAGATCTGGGTAGGAACCAACACAATGCTCACCCGGACAAAGAGGAAAGACCCCAAGGAAGGGACGCCCATCCTAGCCCATAGTGACCACCATCGCAGAGAAACCTCCCTCCTCAACAAACCAAGTCTTGCATTTCGAAACCATCTTCCGCCACCTCAGGATATCCTAAAGCACTTTACAGCCAATGAAATACTTCGGCAGTATTGTAATGTGGGCGGGAGGCGGTGGCAAAGTGGTATTCTCACAGGACACAGTAATCCAGAGACTCAGGGTAATGTTCCTGGGACCCAGGTTCAAATTGCACCATGGAAATGAGAAATTTTGGATTCAATCAGTAAAAAGTCTAGAATTAAAAGTCTAATAATAATTATTGTAAAAACCCATCTTGTTCTCTGATGCCCTTTAGCAAAATAAATCTACATGTGACTCTCGTTTGGGCCGGATCATGGATAGACCACTGGAAAGGACAATGGTAAACTCAGTCCTATTGACCCTGTAAAGTCCTTCCTACCATCCTTGGGCATGAACTGTCCCACTGGCACAGGGGCTTCCAGTCAAGGTACAGCCCTGGTGAGGGCAGCATGGTGGCCTAGTGGTTAGCCCTGCTGCCTCACGGCGCTGATGTCCCAGGTTCGGTCCCGGCTCTGAGTCACTGTCCGTGTGGAGTTTGCACATTCTCCCCGTGTCTGCGTGGGTTTCGCCCCCACAACCCAAAGATGTGCAGGGTAGGTGGATTGGCCACGCTAAAATTGTCCCTCAGTTGAAATTTCTTTTAAAAAGGCATGACCACCTTACAGTCCTTGTGGAGACAAAGACCCATCTTCACACTGAGGATACCGTCCATCATGTTGTGTGGCACTACCACGGTGCTAAATGGGACAGATTGAGAACAGATCTAGCTACTCCAGACTGGGCAACCATGAGGCGCTGTGGGCCATCAGCAGCAACAGAATTGTATTCAACCACAATCTGCAACCACATGGCCCGGCATATCCCCCACTCTGCCATTACCATCAAGCCAGGGATCAACCCTGGTTCAATGAAGAGTGCAGGAGAGCCAGGCCAGGAGCAACACAGGGCATAACTAAAATGAGGGGTCAACATAGGAAACATCGGAAAAGTGTTGATACATCGGCCAGGTCACTGGGGATAACTCCGGTGCTCCAAGGGGCTAGTCTAGCACAGGGCGAAATCGCTGACTCGAAATTAGATCAAGACAGGCCAGCAGCACGGTTCAATTCCCGTAACAGCCTCCCCGAACAGGCGGCGGAATGTGGCGACTAGGGGCTTTTCACAGTAACTTCATTTGAAGCCTACGTGTGACAATAAGCGATTTTCATTTCATTTCATTTCATTTCACTTCAAAATGAAGCCATTGAATAGTTTACACTCACTCCAGAGGGCAGACAGATGTCAGTTTGACGAACTATCTGAAGGATGGAACCTCTGACAGTGCAGCGCTCCCTCAATATTGACCCTCTGACAGTGCGGCACTCCCTCAGTACTGACCCTCTGACAGTGCGGCACTCCCTCAGTACTGACCCTCTGACAGTGCAGCACTCCCTCAGTACTGACCCTCTGACAGTGCAGCACTCCCTCAGTACTGACCCTCTGACAGTGCAGCACTCCCTCAGTACTGACCCTCTGACAGTGCGGCACTCCCTCAGTACTGACCCTCTGACAGTGCAGCACTCCCTCAGTACTGACCCTCTGACAGTGCGGTACTCCCTCAGTACTGACCCTCTGACAGTGCAGCAATCCCTCAGTACTGACCCTCTGACAGTGCGGCACTCCCTCAGTACTGACCCTCTGACAGTGCGGCACTCCCTCAGTACTGACCCTCTGACAGTGCGGCACTCCCTCAGTACTGACCCTCTGACAGTGCGGCACTCCCTCAGTACTGACCCTCTGACAGTGCAGCACTCCCTCAGTACTGACCCTCTGAAGTACAGCACTCCCTCAGTACTGACCCTCTGACAGTGCGGCACTCCCTCAGTACTGACCCTCTGACAGTGCGGCACTCCCTCAGTACTGACCCTCTGACAGTGCAGCAATCCCTCAGTACTGACCCTCTGAAGTACAGCACTCCCTCAGTACTGACCCTCTGACAGTGCGGCACTCCCTCAGTACTGACCCTCTGACAGTGCAGCACTCCCTCAGTACTGACCGTCTGACAGTGCGGCACTCCCTCAGTACTGACCCTCTGACAGTGCAGCACTCCCTCAGTACTGACCGTCTGACAGTTCAGCACTCCCTCAGTACTGACCCTCTGACAGTGCGGCACTCCCTCAGTACTGACCCTCTGACAGTGCAGCACTCCCTCAGTACTGACCCACTCCCAGTGCGGCACTCCCTCAGTACTGACCCTCTGACAGTGCAGCACTCCCTCAGTACTGACCCTCTGAAGTACAGCACTCCCTCAGTACTGACCCTCTGACAGTGCGGCACTCCCTCAGTACTGACCCTCTGACAGTGCGGCACTCCCTCAGTACTGACCCTCTGACAGTGCGGCACTCCCTCAGTACTGACCGTCTGACAGTGCGGCACTCCCTCAGTACTGACCCTCTGACAGTGCAGCACTCCCTCAGTACTTTTTTTTTTTTTTTAAATAATTTTTATTGAAATTTTTCGATACAAACATTTACCCCTATTACATTTTAAATTATAACACTACAAGTCCCCCCTGGAAAAACCTCCCCACACCCTCCCCCGCGCGCACCCCCCCACCCTCCCTCCCCCCCCCCCCCCCCCCCCCCCCCCCCCCCGCGCTATCAGTCTAGCAACCAAACCGTTTTTCCCTTTCTGCCGATGGCCTCGGGCAGTCATTGCCCGCGACCCCCCGCTGACGTGCTCCCTTCGTTGCTATCCCCCCCCCCTCCCTTCCCCCCCCCCCCCCCCCCTTTCTCCCCGGGTTGCTGCTGTTTCGGCCTCCGGTTCCTATCTCTGATCCAAAAAGTCAAGGAAGGGCTGCCACCACGCCGGAAGAACCCCTGTACCGACCCTCTCAGGGCGAATTTGATTCTTTCCAATTGGATGAAGCTTGCCATGTCGTTTAACCAGGTGTTAACGCTTGGTGGCCTTGTGTCCCTCCACTGAATCAAGATCCTTCTCCGAGCTACCAAGGACGCAAAGGCCAATATTCCGGCCTCCCTTGCCTCCTGTACTCCTGGCTCCACCCCAACCCCAAAAATCGCTAGCCCCCACCCTGGTTTGACCCTGGTTCCCACCACTCTCGATACCGTCCCCGCCCCCCCCCCCCCAGAACTCTTCCAGTGCCGGACACATCCAGAACATATGTACATGGTTCGCAGGGCTTCCCGAACACCTAACACACCTGTCCTCCCCCCCGAAGAACCGACTCATCCTAGTCCCCGTCATATGGGCTCTGTGCAGCACCTTAAATTGGATGAGGCCCAACCTTGCGCACGACGACGACGAATTGACCCTCTCTAGGGCATCCGCCCATGTCCCATCTTCTATCTGCTCTCCCAGCTCCGCTTCCCACTTGTCTTTCAGCTCCTCTATCGGTACCTCCTCCACCTCCTGCATTATTTTGTAGATGTCCGAGACCTTCCCTTCTCCGACCCAGGCCCCTGACAGCACCCTATCACTCGCCCCTCCATCGGGAAGCAAGGGGAATCCTTCCACCTGTCGTCTGGCAAATGCCTTCACCTGCAGGTATCTAAACGTGTTCCCCGGGGGGAGCTCAAATTTCTCCTCCAGCTCTCCCAGGCTCGCAAACCTCCCCTCTATGAACATGTCCCTCAGTTGCCTGATGCCCGCCCTGTGCCAGCTCTGGAATCCCCCGCCAGTGTTCCCCGGGACAAATCTGTGGTTCCCTCTCAGTGGCGCCGCCATCAGACCCCCCACTTCCCCCCTGTGTCGCCTCCACTGCCCCCAGATTTTAAGGGTGGCCGCCACTACCGGACTCGTGGTATACCTTGTGGGGGGGAGCGGCCATGGTGCCGTTACTAGCGCCCCCAGGCTTGTATTGCCGCAGGACGCCCTCTCCATACGTTTCCAAGCTGCCCCCTCCCCCTCCATCACCCACTTGCGCACCATCTATGCGTTCGCCGCCCAGTAGTATCCGGAAAGATTGGGTAGCGCTAATCCTCCACTGTCCCTACTCCGTTCCAAGAAAATCCTTCTCACTCTAGGGGTGCCATGTGCCCACACATAGCCCATAATGCTGCTAGTTACCTTCTTGAAGAAGGCCCTGGGGAGGAAGATGGGCAAGCACTGGAACAGAAACAAGAACCTCGGGAGGACCGTCATTTTGACTGACTGCACCCTCCCTGCTAGCGACAGCGGTACCATGTCCCACCTCTTGAACTCCTCCTCCATCTGCTCCACCAGCCTTGAAAAGTTCAGCTTGTGGAGGGTCCCCCAGTTCCTTGCCACCTGCACCCCCAAGTACCTGAAGCTCTTTACTGCTCTCCTAAAGGGGAGCCGCCCAATTCCCTCCCCCTGATCTCCCGGGTGTATCACAAAGACCTCACTTTTACCCACATTTAATTTATATCCCGAAAAGTCCCCAAACTCCGCTAGTATTTCCATTACCTCCGGCATTCCCCCTTCCGGATCCGCCACATACAACAACAAATCATCCGCATAGAGTGATACCCGATGCTCCTCCCCTCCCCTTGTCAGTCCTCTCCAACCCCCTGAACCCCTCAGTGCCATCGCCAACGGTTCGATCGCTAATGCAAATAGTAAGGGGGATAGGGGGCATCCCTGCCTGGTACCTCGATGGAGCCCAAAATACTCCGACCTCCTCCCGTTTGTAACCACACTCGCCATCGGGGCCGAATACAGCAGCTTCACCCACTTGATAAATCCCTCCCCAAACCCAAACCGTTCCAGCGTCTCCCACAGGTATTCCCACTCCACCCTATCGAATGCCTTCTCCGCATCCAGTGCTACCACTATCTCAGCCTCCCCCTCCACTGCTGGCATCATAATTACATTCAACAGCCTCCGGACATTTGTATTAAGTTGTCGTCCCTTTACGAAACCCGTCTGGTCCTCATGGATTACCCCTGGCACACAATCCTCTATTCTGGTTGCCAGGACCTTTGCCAACAGTTTGGCATCTACATTCAAGAGGGAGATAGGCCTATAGGACCCGCACTGTACAGGGTCTTTGTCCCGCTTCAGGATCAAGGAGATCAGGGCCTGTGACATTGTCGGGGGCAGAGCCCCCCCTCTCGCGCCTCATTGAAGGCTCGCACCAGCACTGGACCCACCAAGTCCACATACTTCTTATAAAATTCCACCGGGAACCCATCCGGCCCCGGCGCCTTCCCCGCCTGCATCTGGCCTATCCCTTTAACTAGTTCCTGCAGCTCTATCGGCGCCCCCAGCCCCTCCACCCGTTCCTCCTGGACCTTTGGGAACCTCAATCTATCGAGGAAGTTCTCCATTCCCCCCCTCCACCTGGGCGGCTCAGACCGGTACAATTCCCTGTAGAAATCCCTGAAGACCCCGTTCACCTCTTGCCCCTTCTGCACTACGTTCCCTCCCTTCTCTCTCACTCCCCCAATCTCTCTGGCTGCATCTCGCTTGCGCAGCTGGTGTGCTAGCATCCTGCTCGCCTTTTCCCCGTACTCATAGACCGCACCCTGTGCCCTTCTCCATTGCGTCTCCGCCTTCCTAGTGGTCAGTAGGTCAAACTGGGCCTGTAAACTGCGCCGCTCCCTCAACAGCCCCTCCTCTGGTGTCTCCGCATATCTCCTGTCCACTTCTATAAGTTCCCCCACCAGTCTCTCCCTCTCCTGCCTCTCCTTCCTTTCTCTGTGTGCCCTTATGGAGATCAGCTCTCCTCTGATCACTGCTTTCAGGGCCTCCCAGACTACCCCCACCTTCACCTCGCCCGTGTCGTTCGTACCCAGATATCTCTCAATGCCCTTCCGGACCCTTCCGCACACCTCATCGTCCGCCAGCAGCCCCACATCCAGGCGCCACAGCGGGCGCTGGTCCCGTGCTTCCCCCAGTTCTACCTCTACCCAGTGTGGTGCATGGTCCGAAATCGCAATGGCCGAGTACTCCGTGTCCTGCACTCTCGAAATCAGCCCCCTGCTCAGTACAAAAAAGTCTATTCTGGAGTACACCCTGTGGACGTGGGAGAAAAAAGAATACTCCCTCGCCCTTGGCCTGCCAAATCTCCAAGGGTCTACCCCCCCCATCTGCTCCATGAACCCCCTTAGCACCTCCGCCGCTGCCGGCCTCCTATTCGTCCTGGAACTCGATCTGTCCAGCCCAGGGTCGAGCACTGTGTTGAAGTCCCCCCCCATGATCAGGCCTCCTGCCTCCAGACCCGGAATGAGGCCCAACAGGCGCCTCATAAAACCCGCGTCATCCCAATTCGGGGCATATACATTTACCAGCACCACATTCTCTCCCTGCAGCCTACCCTTCACCATCACGTACCTACCCTCCTTATCTGCTACCACCTGCGCCGCCACGAACGACACCCTCTTTCCCACCAAAATCGCCACCCCCCCGGTTCTTTGCGTCCAAGCCTGAGTGGAACACCTGTCCCACCCACCCCCTTCTCAGGCGCACCTGGTCTACTACTCTCAAGTGAGTCTCCTGCAACATTGCCACATCCGCCTGCAGTCCCTTTAGGTGTGAAAAAACCCTTGATCTCTTGACCGGGTCCGTTCAGCCCCCTCACATTCCAAGTAATCAACCGGGTCGCGGAGCGACCCGTCCCTTTCCCCTGTCTATTAGCCATGTTCTGTCCCCTGTTCGCCCCGGGTCGACCCTCCCCTTCTGACCCGTTCCCCATGGCGATGGCCCCCCCCCCTCTCTCCTCCCGTTCTTCCCTTCCCGTCCTCAGCCTTTCCAGCAGCAACCCGGTATCCCCCCCTAACCCCCCTTCCCCCCCCCTGGCTAGGACCCCTCCTAGCCGCAGTGTATCCACCATCGTACTCCCGAGAGTCAGCTGGTTTTCGCTGACCCGGCTGCCCCTGCCACACTCCGACTCCTCCCGATGTGGGGGGGGAGGGGCCTCCCCCCCCCCTTGCCATCCCTCTCTGACTCCGCTTCAGCACGGGAAAAGCCGCCATTGCTGGCCCCACCCCACTCTTCTCTCCTCCCCCTTCCTCCGTCCCGCGCGCGGGAAACAGGGGAGAGCCCGCGCTTTCGCCCGGCCACACCCTACCCCGCCATCTTCAATTCCACCCCCGTCCCCATCCACGCCGATAACAAAGCCCCCTTAAAACGAGAGGAAGAAAAAAGAGAAAAAGAAAACACGCATAACCCACTTGCTCCCCCCCCCCGTCCCGCCTCCCCAACTTAACAATATAACAATATAAATAACAAATCGCAAATAAATACATAAATACATAACTATGCCTGCATAACTAAATAACTAAATAACTACCCAATAATAACGTACTTAACCAACAGTAACCATAACCCTTAAAGAACAGATCAAAAAACAGTAAAAAAGCCCCCCCTACAACAACAATAATTAAGGGAAGTTGGCAACGGGAAGAGACACACAAAAAGGAACAAAGAAACCCCCCATAACACAAGTTTCAAAGAAACCAAACGAACCATCAACTTTAACCAAGTTCCGACCTGGCCTAAGAAAGACATGGGCCACTTGATCAGTCAAGGGTACTCGGCGGCCTCGACCGCCGGCGTTCCCAAGTTCTAGTTCAGGTCCAGCTTTTCCTCCCGAAACAAAAGTCCATGCCTCCTCTGGGGTCTCAAAGTAATGGTGCTGGTCCTTGTAGGTGACCCACAAGCGCGCTGGCTGCAGCATTCCAAACTTGATCCTTTTTGCGTGCAGCACCGCCTTCGTTCGGTTAAACCGGGCCCGCCGCTTTGCCACCTCCGCACTCCAGTCCTGATATATCCGCACCGTCGAATTCTCCCATTTGCTGCTTTTCTCCCTCTTGGCCCACCTCAGCACTTTCTCCCGATCGCAGAAACGCTGGAACCGCACCAGCACCGCCCTCGGGGGCTCGTTTGCCCTGGGCCGCCTAGCCATGACCCGATATGCTTCTTCCAGCTCCAGGGGCGATGGACCGGCCCCCTCTCCCATCAGGGAGCTCAACATCTCCGCTACATATTTCGGGAGATCAGGCCCCTCCAGGCCTTCTGCTAGGCCCAGGATCCTCAAGTTCTTCCGCCTCATTCGCGTATCCAGCTGCTCAAAGCGGCTCTGCCATTTCAGGTGGAGTGCCTCGTGCACCTCCACCTTTCCCACGAGGACCGTGGCTTCCTCCTCCCTCACCGCCATCTCCTGCTGCAGCTCTCTTATCGACGCCTCTTGGGTCGCCTGGGCCCCCATCAGCCTTGTGGTCGTCGCGTTCATGGACTCTAAGAGTTCCACTTTCAGCTCCGTAAAACACCGGAGGAGAGCGGCCTGCTGCTCCTCCGCCCATTTTCTCCAATCTTCTAGTGCGCCACCGGCCGCCATTTTGGTCCTCTTCCCCCGCTTTTTTCGGGGAGCTGCTGCCGCTTTTTTTGTCGCCCCTCTCCGAGTACCGACCATAAAGTTGGTCTCACTCTCCTCAGGGAGCCTTCCCCCACCGGGATTCGTCTTTACATTACCGTCGGGGCCCTCCAATCGGCCCTTAAACACCTTTGTCGCAGGAGCTGCCAAATGTGCGACTTAGCTGGTCATAGCCGCAACCGGAAGTCCACTCCCTCAGTACTGACCGTCTGACAGTGCAGCACTCCCTCAGTACTGACCCTCTGACAGTGCGGCACTCCCTCAGTACTGACCCTCTGACAGTGCAGCACTCCCTCAGTACTGACCCACTCCCAGTGCGGCACTCCCTCAGTACTGACCCTCTTACAGTGCGGCACTCCCTCAGTACTGACCCTCTGACAGTGCAGCACTCCCTCAGTACAGACCCTCTGACAGTGCGGTACTCCCTCAGTACTGACCCTCTGACAGTGCGGCACTCCCTCAGTACTGACCCTCTGACAGTGCAGCACTCCCTCAGTACTGACCCTCTGACAGTGCAAGTGCAGCACTCCCTCAGTACTGACCCTCTGACAGTGCAGCACTCCCTCAGTACTGACCCTCTGACAGTGCGGCACTCCCTCAGTACTGACCCTCTGACAGTGCAAGTGCAGCACTCCCTCAGTACTGACCCTCTGACAGTGCGGCACTCCCTCAGTACTGACCCTCTGACAGTGCAGCACTCCCTCAGTACTGACCCTCTGACAGTGCGGCCCTCCCTCATTACTGACCCTCTGACAGTGCAGCACTCCCTCAGTACTGACCCTCTGACAGTGCAGCGCTCCCTCAGTACTGACCCTCTGACAGTGCGGCACTCCCTCAGCACTGACCCTCTGACAGTGCAGCACTCCCTCAATATTGACCGTCTGACAGTGCAGCACTCCCTCAGTACTGACCCTCTGACAGTGCAGCACTCCCTCAGTACTGACCCTCTGACAGTGCGGCACTCCCTCAGTACTGACCCTCTGACAGTGCGGCACTCCCTCAGTACTGACCCTCTGACAGTGCAGCACTCCCTCAGTACTGACCCTCTGACAGTGCGGCACTCCCTCAGTACTGACCCTCTGACAGTGCAGCACTCCCTCAGTACTGACCCTCTGACAGTGCAGCGCTCCCTCAGTACTGACCCTCTGACAGTGCGGCGCTCCCTCAGTACTGACCCTCTGACAGTGCAGTGCTCCCTCAGTACTGATCCTCTGACAGTGCGGCACTCCCTCAGTACTGACCCTCTGACAGTGCAGCACTCCCTCAGTACTGACCCTCCGACAGTGCGCCACTCCCTCAGTACTGACCCTCTGACAGTGCAGCACCCTCAGTACTGACCCCCTGACAGTGCGGCGCTCCCTCAGTACTGACCCTCTGACAGTGCAGCACCCTCAGTACTGACCCTCTGACAGTGCGGCGCTCCCTCAGTACTGACCCTCTGACAGTGCGGCGCTCCCTCAGTACTGACCCTCTGACAGTGCAGCGCTCCCTCAGTACTGATCCTCTGACAGTGCGGCACTCCCTCAGTACTGACCCTCTGACAGTGCGGCACTCCCTCAGTACTGACCCTCTGACAGTGCAGCACTCCCTCAGTACTGACGCTCTGACAGTGCGGCACTCCCTCAGTACTGACCCTCTGACAGTGCGGCACTCCCTCAGTAGTGACCCTCTGACAGTGCGGCGCTCCCTCAGTACTGACCCTCTGACAGTGCGGCACTCCCTCAGTACTGACCCTCTGACAGTGCAGCACTCCCTCAGTACTGACCCTCTGACAGTGCGGCACTCCCTCAGTACTGACCCTCTGACAGTGCAGCACTCCCTCAGTACTGACCCTCTGACAGTGCAGTACTGACCCTCTGACAGTGCAGCACTCCCTCAGTACTGACCCTCTGACAGTGCAGCACTCCCTCAGTACTGACCCTCTGACAGTGCGGCACTCCCTCAGTACTGACCCTCTGACAGTGCGGCACTCCCTCAGTACTGACCCTCTGACAGTGCAGCACTCCCTCAGTACTGACCCTCTGACAGTGCAGCACTCCCTCAGTACTGACCCTCTGACAGTGCAGCACTCCCTCAGTACTGACCCTCTGACAGTGCGGCACTCCCTCAGTACTGACCCTCTGACAGTGCGGCACTCCCTCAGTACTGACCCTCTGACAGTGCGGCGCTCCCTCAGTACTGACCCTCTGACAGTGCGGCACTCCCTCAGTACTGACCCTCTGACAGTGCGGCACTCCCTCAGTACTGACCCTCTGACAGTGCGGCACTCCCTCAGTACTGACCCTCTGACAGTGCAGCACTCCCTCAGTACTGACCCTCTGACAGTGCTACACTGGGAGTGCCAACTTTGACATGTTCTTAAATCTCTGGAGCGCTACCAACTGATCCTGTCCATTTGGAAGGTGAAGTCGATGGTTTGGTGAATTGCCATAAAAACCTGTTGAGATGACAGTTGGCGTATTGTGTGATTTATTTCATCTCATGCTATGGGAAGGATGTTGAAGCAATAGGGAAGGACAGACTGACGGAAATACTGCCGGTTGTCAGGAAACTCAAATGTGAGGAAATATTTGAGAAACTTGGGCTTTTTCCACGACACCAATGGAGATTGAGGAGCACGTTACCCAAAGTTTCTAAAATTACGAAAGAATGGAATTGGCTTCACAGTTGAAGGTGCCAGAAATAGACGGTAACCAAGGGGATGAGAAAAATGAGGAACTAACATCAACAGAAACAAAGTACTGGAAAAACATAAAGACCTAAAATCCCACAAGTTGATTGGTTTTTGGTTGCCAACCCTCCAGGATTGGCCTGGAGTTTCCAGGAATTGGAGACCTGTGTCGATGTCACAGCTGTGTGAAACCTGGAGTGAAGTCGTCGGCACAGCGGAATAAATATTTTAAAAAACATTTTGTTGGACCATTTCTCTTTCGCAATTTTGAAAATAGGTGGGGGGGGGGGGGGTATCAGCAGTTTGGCTGCTGGTCACCCATCAGTCAATTGGGTCGAGAGTCTTTCAGCTGTCCAATTGGTTCAGGAAGGCATTGCATCACAAGATGGATGTGCTGACCAACGATTGGCTCAAGTGGGGGGAGGGGGGCAGGTCATGTGACAAAACCTCCAGGAATACTTTTAATCACAGTTGGCAACACAAGATACTCCACACCGAGGATTCAAAACGAGATAGCTGGAGATAGTGGATGTGCCTGTCAGCGGTTTTCCCTAGATTTCCTAGATTCTAGAATGATCCTGGTTGACTGGAAGTACCACTATTCCAGAAAGGTGGGAATTGTTGGCCAGTTAGCCTGTTGTCAATCGTGGGAAAGTGCTGGACTGTATTATAATGGAAGTCCTTATGAAGGGATTCAGGTGCCTAGGTCCTTAAAATGTCTGGAACAAGTGCAGAAAATAATCAGAAAGGCTAATCGAATGCTAGCTTTTCTATGTAGAGGATTGGAGTATAAAGACCTGGGGGTTATGCTGCAGCTTTACAAACCCCTGGTTAGACCCCACTCAGAGTCACTGGGAGCAGTTCTGGGCACCACACCTCAGGAAGGATATTTGGGCTTTGGAGGGAGGGCGACATAGGTTTACACAAATTATACCTGGGTTACAGGGGTTGAGTTACAAGGAGAGATTACTCAATTTGGACCTACTTTCGCTAGAATTTAGAAGGATAAGGGGTGATGTGATGAAAGTATTTAGGATATTAACAGGGAAAGACAGAGTAGATAAGGATAAGCTATTTCCACGAATTGGAGATTCTAGGCGGCATGGACTAAAAATGAGGGCTAGACCGTTCAGGAGAGATGTTAAAAAGCACTACTTCACTCAAAGGGCGGTAAAGGTTTGGAACTCCCTCCCACACCCAGCAGTTGAAGCTGGAACAGTTGTTAATGTTAAATCTGAGATAGATAGATTTTGTTAAGCAAAGGTATTAAGGAATATGGGCCAAAGGCAGCTATATGGAGGTAGGTCACATTTCAGTCATTATCACAGCGAATGGCGAGATAGGCTCGAGGGGCTGAATGGCCTTCTCCGATTCCTGTGTTCTTCACAATGCACGTTGAACATAACAATATGATCAAGCCAAGTCGACATGGTTTTCCTTACCTGGGTTCGAATCCTGGTCCTGGGTCACTGTCCGTGTGGAGTTTGCACATTCTCCCCCTGTCTGCGTGGGTTTCGCCCCCACAATCCAAAGATGTGCAGGGTAGGTGGATTAGCCATGCTAAATTGCCCCTTAATTGGGAAAAAAAAATTATTTTAAAAAAAAACATGGTTTTCCAGAAAGGAAATCATGTTTGGCAAATTCATTTGAGCTTTTGAGGATGTAACTGGGAGCATAGAGAAACGGAAATAATTAGATGTGTTATACTTTGATTTCCAAAAGTCATTCAATAAGGTGCAATGCAAAAGGTTAATGCACAAGATAAGAGCTCATGAAGTTGGGGATGATATATGAGCAATGATAGAAGGCAGGATAATTGGGGCATTTTCAAGTTGGCAGACTAACTTGCGGAGAGCTGCAAGGGCCATTACTGGGGTCTCAGCTAGTTAAAGTTTATATTAGTGCTTTAGGTGAAAAGACAGAGAGTAATGTATCTAAGTTTATTGATGATGGACAGAGGGCAGCACGGTGGCACAGTGGTTAGCACAACCGCCTCACGGCGCTGAGGTCCCAGGTTCGATCCCGGCTCTGGGTCACTGTCCGTGTGGAGTTTGCACATTCTCCCCGTGTCTGCGTGGGTTTCGCCCCCACAACCCAAAAATGTGCAGAGTAGGTGGATTGGCCATGCTAAAATTGCCCCTTAATTGGAAAAAATAATTGGGTAATCTAAATGTAAAAAAAAAAAATTGATGATGGACAGCACAGTGGCACAGTGGTTAGCACTGCTGTCTCACGGCACCAAGGTCCCAGGTTCGATTCCGGATCTGGGTCACTGTCCATGTGGAGTTTGCACATTCTCCCCGTGTTTGCGTGGGTTTCACCCCCACAACCCAAAGATGTGCAGGTTTGGTGGATTGGCCACGCTAAATTGCCCATTAATTGGAAAAAAATAATTGGGCATTCTAAATTTTAAAAAAACAAGTTTATTGATGATACAAAACTAGGTGAGAATATAAGCTGTGAGGACGACATAAAGAGGCTGCAAAGAGATATACACAGCTTAAGTGAATGGCCAATAGCGTGGTAGATGGAATATAAGATTATTCACTTTGGTAGTGAGAATAGAATTGCAAAATATTTTTACAAGTTGTGAAACATGTAAATGTTTTTTAAAATAAATTTAGAGTACCCAATTAATTTTTCCAATTAAGGGGCAATTTAGCGTGGCCAATCCACCTACCCTGCACATCTTTGGATGGTGGGGGCGAAACCCTCGCAGACACGGGGAGAATGTGCAAACTCTGCACTGACCCAGAGATCGAACCTGGGACCTCAGCGCCATGAGGCTGCAGGGCTAACCCACTGCGCCACCGTGCGAAACATGTAAATGTTAATTTTCAAAGGGGCTTGTTTGTGCTTACACAAGGAACACAGAACGTTAACATGCAGTTACAGCAATTAGAAAGGGAAATGGGATGGTAGCTTTCGTTGCAAAGGGATTAGAGTTCAGGAATGTGGAAACCTTGATACAATTTGAGGAGAAGGTTGTGTAGCTGTAATGTCACTAGACTAACAATCCAGAGGCACAGACTCATGTCCTGAGGGTTCAAATTCCACAAAGATAACTGAATTTTAGTTCAATTAATAAATCTAGTATATTCTCAGTAATGGTGATCTCAAAGCTATTGTTGATTCTTGTAAAACCCACCTGGCTCACTCAGGTCTTTGAGGGAAGGAAATCTGCATCCTTACCCTGGTCTGGCCAACATGTGATGTACTTGACTCTTAACTGCCCTCTGAAATGGTCCAGCAAACCCTCAGTTCAAGGGCAATTAGGCATGGGCAACAACTTTTGAAAATTCATTCATGAGACGTAGGCATCACTGGCTCTGCCAGCACTTACTGCCCATCAGTAATTGCCCTTGTGAAGGTGCTGGGGAGCTGCCTTCTTGAACCGCTGCAGTCCATATGGTGTAGGTCCACCCATTGTGCTGTTAGGGAGGGAGTTCCAGGATGTTGCCCCAGTGACAGTGAAGGAACAGCCGATATATTTCCAAGTCGGGGTGGTGAGTGACGTGAGGGGTGAGGGGGACCTCCAGGTGGTGGGGTTCCCAGGTATCTGCTGTCCTTGTCCTCCTAGATGTAGTGGTTGTGGGTTTGCAAGGTGCTGTCTAAAGAACCTTGGTGAGTTGTTGCAATGCATCTTGCAGATGGTACACACGGCTGCCACTGTGCGTCGGTGGTGGAGGGTTTGAATACTTGTGGAAGGAGGAGCAATCAAGTGGGTTGCTTTTTCCTGGATGGTGTCGAGCTTCTTGAGTGTTTTTGGAGATACACTCATCCAGGCAAGTGGATGCCATCATGCCCCTGACTTGTGCCTTCTGGTTGGAGGAGAGGTTTTGGGCTGTTAGGAAGTGAGTTAATCTTTGCGGGATTCCTAGTCTCTGGTTTACTCTTTTAGCCACAGTGTCTATATGGCTTGTTCAGTTCAGTTTCTGGCCAATGGTAAGCCCCTGGATGTAGATAATGGGGGATTCAGTGATGGTGACGCCATTGAATGTAAAGAGGCAATGGTATGATTCTCTCATGGTGGAGATGTTTATTGCCAGGCACTTGTGTGGCGTAAATGTTATTTGCCACGTGTCAGCCTGGATATTGTCCAGGTCGTGCTGCATTTGGACATGGACTGCTTCATTATCTGCAGAGTTACAAATGGTGCTGAACATTGTGCAGTCATCTGCGAACACCCCCACTTCTGACCTTATGATGGAAGGGAGGGGGCAGCACGGTGGCGGTGGTTAGCATTGCTGCCTACGGCGTTCGAATCCCGGCCCTGGCTCACTGTCCGTGTGGAGTTTGCACATTTCCCCGTGTCTGCGTGGGTTTGACCCCCACAACCCAAAGATGTGCAAGGTAGGCGGATTGGCCACGCTAAATTGCCCCTTAATTGGAAAAATAATTAGGTACTCTAATTTTTTTTTAAAAGATGATGGAAGGGAGGTTATTGATGAAGCAGCTGAAGATGGTTGGGCCTCGGACACTACCCTGAGGAACTCCTGCAGTGATGTCCTGGAGTTGAGATGATTGACCTCCAACCACCACAACCACCTTCCTTTGTGCCGGGTATGACTCCAACCAGCGGAGAGTTCCCCCCTGATTCCCATCGACTCCAGTTTAGCTGGGGCTCCTTGATGCCATACTCAGTCAAATGCTGCCTTGATGTCAAGGGCAGTCATTCCCACCTCACCTCCAGAGTTCAGCTCTTTTGTCCATGTTTTAGTGAGACCATACCAAGAATGCTGTGTGTAATTTCATGAAAGATGGACTTGCATTAGAACATAGAACAAACAGTGCAGTGCAGAAGGAGGCCATTCAGCCCATCGATGTGCAGGTTAGGTGGATTGGCCATGATAAATTGTCCTTAGTGAGCAAAAAGGTTAGGAGGGATTATTAGCATGGCCAATCCACCTAACCTGCACATCTTTGGACTGTGGGAGGAAACCGGAGCACCCGGAGGAAACCCACGCACACAGGGGGAGGACGTGCAGACTCCACACAGACAGTGACCCAGCCGGGAATCGAACCTGGGACCCTGGCGCTGTGAAGCCACAGTGCTAACCACTGTGCTACCGTGCTGACCAATCCTGGGATGAGTCTGAATAAATTGGCTTATATTCACATTGAAAGAAAGGGGCCTTGGCAGGACAGATACTGAGATGTTGGGCTGGATTCGGTGTTCTCGCCTGAATTGAATAGCGTGTGATTCACGTTCCCACTGGGGGAGCGATCCATTCCGCAATTCAGGACATGCCAATGTCTGTCGGTGCAAATTAGAAGCAATTGCCGACCCAGCGGGCGGTGTAACCCTGGAGATGGAATTAGTGCTAAAGAGCCTGACAGCTGGAGCTGTTTTTAAATGTTCCATTCACCTCACACTCACTGCAGCCATAAAGAGGGCTCAGAGACCCCCCCCCCCACCCCGAGTTCAGGAGTCTGAGGTGAACCCACTGCTCGATGCCAGTGAGGAGAGGAGGGACACCCTCTTCCCCAGGGTGGGCCGCAGACTCAAACCCGCCCTCCTGAACAGCTCCTGGGAGGGGGTGGCCGAGGCAGTCAGTGCTGCCAGCCTGTCCAGGAGGCGAGGAGACAGTTTGTGATCCTGAGGGGGTGGGGGTCTCTGGTGAGGCCTCAGCCCAGAGAGGGGCAGAGTACAAGGGTGGGCTCCAAAGGCCACGGTGCAGGTGTCCTTTGTTTGGTGGGGCAGCGCTTCCGAGGACTGCCAACAGCTGGTGGGCTGGTGATTGAGCGTGGCCATGCCCATCCCCTTGATAATACTGCTGGGGTATGAGGGGCGGCCTGGAAGAGCTCCCACATCAGCAGAGACTCTCTGAACAGAAAATCCTGGACAATCTCCGCAAATCTGACAGCATCTGTGGAGAGTAAAGGGAGAGTAAAGGGAGCTAAAGGGCTGGATTCTCCGCACCCTGACGCCGAAATCGCGGCTGGCGCCGGGGCGGAGAATCCAGTTTCCCGCATGGAATCGGGACCGTCCCCGAAAAGTGGTCTCCAAGTACACCACGTCTCATATCGCCTACCTGCGGCCATTGCTGGAGGCCCATCCCGCCATTCTCCACCCCCGACTGGCTCAAGCCCCCACGGCGGGGATCTAACATGGTCCGCGGCCGCCATGGTCGGGGGCAGGCCGATCAGGGCCACCGCGCTAAGTTTGGGCGGGCGGTCCGGGTTGGGCGTGCGGCTGATCGGGGGCACTATTTGGAGGGTCCAGCTTCACGGCAGGCCACCATGGAGCACGGAACGGAAGTGCGGGGGCTCGTATCTGCAGCTAAAGCTGCCAGATTCACGACGGGTCCCAGCTAGCCCCCTCCAGGGCTATGAATAAGTGGCCTTTTCACGCCAGTTTTTCTGGGAGTGAAAGGCCACAGTTTTTACGACGGAGTGGGGACATAGTCCCAAAAACAGAGAATCCAGCCCGAAGTATTGAGTCTGGACGACTCTTTGTCAAAGTTACATTCTTTTGCTTGAGTAGGTGGAAGCAGAACCCAATCTGCACCTCTATGTGACTCCAGTCCCACACCAACATGGGAGAATCTCATGTCCTTCTATCTAATGCTCTCCTGTGACTCTCTGCTGTAAAAGGATGAGGGATGGGCCTTGCCAGCGATACCTGCATCACCTGAATGAATTAAAAAGAAATTCAACATCGGTTCGATGTGCGGTTGAAAGAAGGGAAGAGTGAGGGATATTGGGATCGGGATTACAGATCATGCAGAGGACATACCAGGGACTAATTGGGCCCAACAACCTGTCTGTGTGTCCTGACTCGCTGTAGATCAGTAATTATTGATCACTTACTGCTGCGGAAACAGTACAGAACTAATAACTAAACCCACCAGAGTCAATACCAGATCAATTCATACCTGACCCAACTATAGACACACACACAGGCCATACATTCTGTCATCAAAGAGACTGGTGGGGCTGAGTTCCTGGAAGCTGTTTGTTTTTTACTGTTGATGAATACAAGATGGTGAGGGACAGATAGAGTGACTTGTTCCTTATCAGGCTGCTCACCCCCAGGGTGTTGACCGTGACGTAACACCTCCACCCAAACCGCAGCAAAGTCCATTCCCTCCCCTGCCTCGCAGTATTCCAACCTCCCCTTTGCCCTTTTCTGGAGCAACCAGCCAATGAGAGGCCAACCAGAAGGTCAACCAGAGAGGTTCTGGGTGCGAAGATATGCAAATGAAGTCAGCCCATAATAAAGTTACAGAAGGGAGCGCGAGAGAGAAAGAGAGAGGGAGAGAGGTTGAGCGGAGTGGAGAAAAAAAGTCCGAGCTGCAAATCCTGAATCTCCGATGCCTTTGACCGAAGAAGCCAAAGACAGAAACTACGTTTTGATAGAAGAGGAGTGAGGTAGGATGGGACACGCCATCTCACCATAAAACTTTAACCTGTACTTTCTCTCGCAGTTTTCTTTATTTTCTGTTTTGTAATTTAGATTCTCCTTTGGTCTTTGTGTTGCCTCATTATCCCGCGGACAGTGAGCAAGTTTAAAGTGAGAAGGCGTTCCGTATCAGCTGCTGCTCAATGGCTAACGTTCTCTCCCCTCAGCTTTTCCCGCTTTCCCACCTCAACCGGCCGGCTCTGGTTTCAACATTATGTCACCTGGTTCTGCATACCCCATCAGCAAAAAAAAATTATCTCAACGACCCTTTTAAATTCCTGAAGCCTCAATCAAATCATCCCTTACTTTCTATATTTCAGGCAATACAAGACCATACTTGTGTTTTCTCCTTATGGTCGAACCTCGGAGCCCCCGGAACATTCTGGTGAATATATCCATGCAAAGGTGCAGTGCTCAGAACAGTAAACATTACTCCAGATCTTGTCTAACCAGAGCAGGAGTGGCAGCAAAGCTTCCTCCCCTCTATATGGCAGTCCCCTCGATAGAAAGGATAACACTCCAATAGACTTTTAATTATTGGGGTGGCACGGTGGCGCAGTGATTAGCACTGCTGCCTCACAGTTCCGAGGACCCGGTTCGATCCCAGCCCCGGGGTACCGTCCGTGTGGAGTTTGCACATTCTCCCCGTGTCTGTGTGGGTCTCACCCCCATAACCCAAAGATGTGCAGGGTAGGTGGATTGACAATGCTAAATTGCCCCTTAATTGGAAAACAAAAGAATTGGGTAATCTAAATTTATAAAAATAAGACTTTTAATTGCTCTGTTCTACATTGCTACCAGAGTTTAGCGATCTGTGTTCATGGATTTCTAAAACTCCACTGTTCTCAGTATTTCACCATTTAAATAATATTCAGATCAATCCTATTTTCGTCCAGGGGGTAAGTGTTAAATGTCTCTGCAGATTGTACAGGCCCAGGTAGGCTGTTGTTCGCACCACAGGACAAGACCTTGAGAGGTGTATGGCAGATTGTTGTAAATGTCTTTGATACAGGGTCTGATCTCACAGAGGCGTGGAAATGTCATTGAATTTAGATCCTGTAGCACATAAGGTGACCATGTAGCCCAATGTGTCTGTGCTGTTTTTTTTTTAAAAGAGCCATTCGATTAGTCCCACTTCATTTCCAACCCATGCTCTTTCCTCACCGCCTTGGTTAGCACTGTTGCTTCACAGCTCCAGGGTCCCAGGTTCGATTCCCGGCTTGGGTCACTGTCTGTGCGGAGTCTGCACGTTCTCCCCGTGTCTGCCTGGGTTTCCTCCGGGTGCTCCGGTTTCCTCCCACAAGTCCTGAAAGACTTGCTGTTAGGTGAATTGGACATTCTGAATTCTCCCCCCGTGGACCCGAACAGGCACCGGAGTGTGGCGACTGGGGGCTTTTCACAGTAACTTCTTTGCAGTGTTAATGTAAGCCTACTTGTGACACGAATAAAGAATAGTAACAAAGTGTCCTGGAAACTCCATAGGAGCATTGTCGAAACCTGGTTTGACACTGGTGTGAAAGGTCAAACTGAGAAAATAAGGGTGTCTGTGACTGTCTTATTTGAGAAACTCTTACTCCCATCCTAAATCCAGCCATGCCTCGCAATCTGAAGTCTATTTTACTCAGTGGGAAATGGAGTGGAACTTGAGAGAATGCTATGACTGTACCTCCATCTCCTCTTATAGATTGTGTGGTTATGTATAAAAAGGGAGTTCCTCTTTAAGATTTAGCATCTTATTACAGTGTGACCATACACTGTCTCTGTGTGAAGCACTAAATTAAAATATATTTTTTAAATAAATAATTTTTCCAACCTATTGTCGTGAGAAAGCATTCAATGTGAGATATCGTCAGTCAGGTCACACAATGTGCAGGAAGTTTATCTTTCCATCTATAAATTTATATTTAATGCTTTTTGTAAAAAAAAATCTTGTTATGTTCACTCAATTCAGAGTTTCAGTTCTCTTTTCCAAGAAAAAAATTCAACTGCTGTTGAACTAAAAATTGTCAAATTGTCTTCCGCAGATGGAGGGAGAGAGACTAGCCAATTAAAAGAGTTGGACGCTCCTCCTTCAGCTCTGAACCCCAACCTCCGCAGCGACAGAACGCAAAAACCTCAGAACGGAGAAGGAAGGAACGGTCGAGGGAGGGGGGACACAGCTCAGAGTTCGACACACGGATTCTGATTCAGGCGTAAAAATAAATCTGCTCCAGCCGTGAGTATTTGTGAGTGTTGATTAGAACAGCAGTTAACGGTGATTGAGGAGAATTTTGCTGAGTTTTCATTTGAGCAACACATACAGGGAAATACTGGAGGAGCTGGGGCAGTTCTCCTTAGAGCAGGGAAGGTTAGAGTGAGATTTAATGGAAGTCTTCAAAATCATAGAGGATTTTGATAGAGTAAAGAAAGGAGAAACTGTATCCAAGAGAAGGAAGGTCAATAACCAGCGGCGCAGATTTAAGAGGATCGGCGAAGGAGCCCGAGGAGGGATGAAGAATGCTTTCACTCAGCGAATTGCTGTGATCTGTAATATACTGCCCAGGGTTGAGCGTGGCCAAAGACAAAACAGTCTGGAAATTTATTGTGTACTTAGTTTTTAAACAAATTTAGAGTACCCAATTAATTTTTTCCAATTAAGGGGCAATTTAGCGTGGCCAATCCACCTAGTTTGGGTTGTGGGGGTGAAACCCTCGCAGACACGGGGAGAATGTACAAACTCCACAAGGACAGTGACCCAGAGCCGGGATCGAACCTGGGACCTCGGCGCCGTGAGGCAGCAGTGCTAACCCACTGCGCCACCCTGCTGCCCTATACTTAGTTTTTTAATGACCTGTTGTGAAATGCAAATGTTTCCAGGCCATTTCAAATGGGTGGAATTATTAGACTTCAGGTGGGAGAAACATAAATTTTCCTTTTTATTTCCCTTCCAACTTCGGAGCTATGCATTTGCATCAAATCACCAAACATTACCCCAGGATTACAGGGTTCATGGGATTAGGGGATGTAATACAAGATGAAGTCCTCACTGACAACAGAATCTGATCATTTCTGGGCTGAGTACATGAGAGGTGTGGGCAAGATCATAGGCAGCACTTTGCAAACTATTTTCCAACGTGACCTCACCACCACCTTCTTGAAGGCAATTAGGGCTGGGCAATTATTACCAAAGTCCGCATCTCATGAACAAATCTATATATTTTTTTAAACTCTTGAAAATTAAAAACCAAACAGCAATAAAACAGCTCAATGTTATTATTAAGCTTTGTGTACAATTCATCATCTATGAAAATCTGTGTTTATCTGAACTTTTTAAAAACGTTCTTATTTTCTGTACTCGTGCATGGTTTCAATCCAACTCTCTAAGTTGTACGGTGTCAGAATTGGCACTGACTTCTCCCCCACACATACTGTAATCAGCTCTTCCCCACCACACATTCAACCCGCCTCCCCCCACAAATTCATACATCTCCTCCCTCCCATCCCACTCACTCATGTCCCGCCTCGCTCATTCACTGCTCCTCTCTCTCCACCTGGATTTATCCAGCTGACCCGGACACAGGGATCAAAAGGGAAACATTTTAGAAATTAGGCTCAAACCCTCCAAACCTGAATGAAACATTCAGCGATGTGAGAGAGTAGCGGCTGACAGAAGGCCTATACCACAGGCTCAGCCCTGCTCACCACTTCCCATTCCCCCCTTCCCTCACCAACCCTTCATCCAGAACACAGCCCCCAGGCTTCGGCCCTGCATCTGGCTCCTACCCTGGTCCCGTTCCTTCCTCCCCCAGGAATTGGCCTCCCCCCTGGCTCAGCTCTGCTCCCCCTCCCATTGGCCGGGCCCACTCCTACCTTCCAAACCCTCAGCCTGGTCTCTTTCTGTGCTGTATAATTCTATACATCAGATGCATGCCAATCAAAACAGATGATTTTGATGAATTATGATGTTTTGTCGCAATGACACAAGAGCTGGTAGGGGCTAAACAGCTGGCTTGTAAGGCAGAACAAGGCCAGCAGCGCGGGTACCGGCCTCCCTGAACAGGTGCCAGAATGTGGCGACTAGGGGCTTTTCACAGTAACTTCATTGAAGCCTACTTGTGACAATAAGCGATTATTATTATGATTAATTCTTGTGTACAAATGTTATTGTGTCAGTAAGATGGACATAACATAGAGCAAAGCTAAATGACAGGGTAATGTGTGAGGTAACCACGGCTTTTACTGTGAATTCCTCAACGTGAATCTAATCGTGCAGCAGTTGTAAGTCCCTGTTCCTTGCTGAGTATCCATTTCCAACTAGAGTCAGTGTTGATGCAGAGGCGTTGAGCTCTGAAGGATAATGTGTGCTTTATTCCTCAACAATTTGATAGTCTTTCTTTTAAACTGGACAGGTTGTTGCTCCTCTCTCTCTGCACACTGGACAGTTAAGATGTAGGAACCATAGTTTAACGGGTCAGACATGCTGGCAAGGAAGAGTCCACGTCCAGGTCATGAGGTAATTGGACACTCTCCTCCTCTCGCTCCACACTCCTCTCCTCCTCTCGCTCCACACTCTCCTCCTCTCGCTCCACACTCCTCTCCTCCTCTCGCTCCACACTCCTCTCCTCCTCTCGCTCCACACTCTCCTCCTCTCGCTCCACACTCTCCTCCTCTCGCTCCACACTCTCCTCCTCTCGCTCCACACTCTCCTCCCCTCTCGCTCCACACTCCTCTCCTCCTCTCGCCCACACTCTCCTCTCTCGCTCCACACTCTCCTCCTCTCGCTCACACTCTCCTCCTCTCGCTCCACATTCCTCTCCTCCTCTCGCTCCACACTCTCCTCCTCTCGCTCCACTCTCCTCCTCTCGCTCCCACTCTCCTCCTCTCGCTCCACATTCCTCTCCTCCTCTCGCTCCACACTCTCCTCCTCTCGCTCCACACTCTCCTCCTCTCGCTCCACACTCTCCTCCTCTCGCTCCACACTCTCCTCCTCTCGCTCCACACTCCTCTCCTCCTCTCGCTCCACACTCCTCTCCTCCTCTCGCTCCACACTCTCCTCCTCTCGCTCCACACTCTCCTCCTCTCGCTCCACACTCTCCTCCTCTCGCTCCACACTGCTCTCCTCCTCTCGCTCCACACTCTCCTCCTCTCGCTCCACACTCTCCTCCTCTGGCTCCACACTCCTCTCCTCCTCTCGCTCCACACTCTCCACCTCTCGCTCCACACTCTCCTCCTCTCGCTCCACACTCTCCTCCTCTCGCTCCACACTCTCCTCCTCGCGCTCCACACTCTCCCTCCTCTCGCTCCACACTCCCTCCTCTCGCTCCACACTCTCCTCTCCTCGCGCCACATCCTCCTCCTCCTCCGCTCCACACTCTCCTCCTCTCGCTCCACACTCTCCTCCTCTCGCTCCACACTCTCCTCCTCTCGCTCCACACTCCTCTCCTCCTCTCGCTCCACACTCTCCTCCTCTCGCCCCACACTCTCCTCCTCTCGCTCCACACTCTCCTCCTCTCGCTCCACACTCTCCTCCTCTCGCTCCACACTCTCCTCCTCTCGCCCCACACTCTCCTCCTCTCGCTCCACACTCTCCTCCTCTCGCTCCACACTCTCCTCCTCTCGCTCCACACTCCCTCCCTCCTCTCGCTCCACACTCTCCTCCCTCGCTCCACACTCTCCTCCTCTCGCTCCACACTCTCCTCCTCTCGCTCCACACTCCTCTCCTCCTCTCGCTCCACACTCCTCTCCTCCTCTCGCTCCACACTCTCCTCCTCTCGCTCCACACTCCTCTCCTCCTCTCGCTCCACACTCTCCTCCTCTCGCTCCACACTCCTCTCCTCTCGCTCCACACTCTCCTCCTCTCGCTCCACACTCTCCTCCTCTCGCCCCACACTCTCCTCCTCTCGCTCCACACTCTCCTCCTCTCGCTCCACACTCTCCTCCTCTCGCTCCACTCCTCTCCTCTCGCTCCACACTCTCCTCCTCTCGCTCCACACTCCTCTCCTCCTCTCGCTCCACACTCTCCTCCTCTCCTCCTCCTCTCGCTCCACACTCTCCTCCTCCTCTCGCTCCACACTCTTCTCCTCTCGCTCCACACTCTCCTCCTCTCGCTCCACACTCTCCTCCTCTCGCTCCACACTCTCCTCCTCTCGCTCCACAGTCCTCCTCCTCTCGCTCCACACTCCTCTCCTCCTCTCGCTCCACACTCTCCTCCTCTCGCTCCACACTCTCCTCCTCTCGCTCCACACTCTCCTCCTCTCGCTCCACACTCTCCTCCTCTCGCTCCACACTCTCCTCCTCTCGCTCCACCTCTCCTCCTCTCGCTCCACACTCCTCTCCTCCTCTCGCTCCACACACTCCCCCTCCTCTCGCTCCACACTCTCCTCCTCTCGCTCCACACTCTCCTCTCCTCCCCTCCACACTCCTCTCCTCCTCTCGCTCCACCCTCCTCCTCTCGCTCCACACTCCTCCCTCCTCTCGCTCCCACTCTCCTCCTCTCGCTCCACACTCCTCTCCTCCTCTCGCTCCACACTCTCCTCCTCTCGCTCCACACTCTCCTCCTCTCGCTGCACACTCCTCTCCTCCTCCTCTCCTCGCCCACACTCTCCTCCTCTCTCCCACACTCTCCTCCTCCTCTCTCCCACACTCTCCTCCTCTCGCTCCACACTCCTCTCCTCCTCCTCGCTCCACACTCCTCTCCTCCTCTCGCTCCACACTCTCCTCCTCTCGCTCCACACTGCTCCCTCCCTCGTCTCGCACACTCCTCTCCTCCTCGCTCCACTCCTCCTCTCCTCCTCTCGCTCCACACTCTCCTCCTCCGCTCCACACTCCACTCCTCTCCTCTCGCTCCACACTCCTCCTCCTCTCGCTCCACACTCTCCTCCTCTCGCTCCACACTCTCCACCTCTCGCTCCACACTCTCCTCCTCTCGCTCCACACTCTCCTCCTCTCGCTCCACACTCCTCTCCTCCTCTCGCTCCACACTCTCCTCCTCTCGCTCCACACTCTCCTCCTCTCGCTCCACACTCTCCTCCTCTCGCTCCACACTCCTCTCCTCCTCTCGCTCCACACTCTCCTCCTCTCTCGCTCCACACTCCTCCTCTCGCTCCACACTCTCCTCCTCTCCTCCTCCACACTCTCCTCCTCTCGCTCCACACTCTCCTCCTCTCGCTCCACACTCTCCTCCTCTCGCTCCACACTCTCCTCCTCTCGCTCCACGCTCCTCTCCTCCTCTCGCTCCACACTCTCCTCCTCTCGCTCCACGCTCCTCTCCTCCTCTCGCTCCACACTCTCCCTCCTCGCTCCACACTCTCCTCCTCTCGCTCCACACTCTCCTCCTCTCGCTCCACACTCTCCTCCTCTCGCTCCACACTCTCCTCCTCTCGCTCCACACTCTCTCCTCTCGCTCCCCACTCCACTCTCCTCCTCTCGCTCCACACTCCTCTCCTCCTCTCGCTCCACACTCCTCTCCTCCACACTCTCCTCCTCTCGCTCCACACTCTCCTCCTCTCGCTCCACACTCCTCTCCTCCTCTCGCTCCACACTCTCCTACTCTCGCTCCACTCTCCTTCTCTCGCTCCACACTCTCCTCCTCTCGCTCCACACTCCTCCTCCTCTCGCTCCAC
Organism: Scyliorhinus canicula; assembly: GCF_902713615.1. Taxonomy (NCBI): domain Eukaryota; kingdom Metazoa; phylum Chordata; class Chondrichthyes; order Carcharhiniformes; family Scyliorhinidae; genus Scyliorhinus; species Scyliorhinus canicula. The sequence continues at coordinate 160,019,602 of NC_052157.1, forward strand.
ACTCTCCTTCTCGCTCCACACTCTCCTCCTCTCGCTCCACACTCTCCTCCTCTCGCTCCACACTCTCCTCCTCCGCTCCACACTCCTCCTCTCGCTCCACACTCTCCTCTCTCTCGCTCCACACTTCTCGCCACACTATCCGCCTCCCAACACTCTCTCCTTCCTCTCTCACACTCCCTCCTCCTCTCCTCCACACTCTCCTCCCTCCCCTCCACACTCTCCTCCTCCCTCCCTCTCCTCCACACTCTCCTCCTCCTCTCTCCCCGTCACACTCTCCTCCTCCCCCCCACACTCTCCTCCTCTCCCTCCACACTCTCCTCCTCCCGCCCCACACTCTCCTCCTCTCGCTCCACACTCTCCCCCTCTCTGCCACGATCCTCTCTCTCTCGCTCCACACTCTCCTCCTCTCGCTCCACACTCTCCCTTCCGCTCCACACTCCCTCCTCCTCTCGCTCCACACTCCTCTCTCCTCTTCGCCTCCACACTCTCCTCCTCTCGCCCACACTCTCCTCCCTCTCCTCCACACTCTCCTCCCTCCCTCCCCTCCACACTCTCCTCCTCTCGCTCCACACTCCTCTCCTCCTCTCGCCCCACCTCTCCTCCTCTCGCTCCACACTCTCCTCCTCTCGCTCCACACTCTCCTCCTCTCGCTCCACATCTCTCCTCCTCTCGCTCCACACTCTCCTCCTCTCGCTCCCTCACCTCCCTCCTCGCTCTCCACACTCTCCTCCTCCGCTCCCACTTCACTCCTTCACCTCTCCCCTCCTCCCTCCGCTCCACACTCCCTCCTCCTCTCGCTCCATCCTCTTCCCTCCCTCTCGCTCCACACTCCCTCCTCTCGCCCACACTCTCCTCCTCTCGCTCCACACTCCTCTCTCCTCTCGCTCCACACTCTCCTCCTCTCGCTCCACCACTCTCCTCCTCTCGCTCCACACTCCTCCTCTCGCCCCACACTCTCCTTCTCGCTCCACACGCTCCTCCTCTCGATCCACACTCTCCTCCTCTCGCTCCACACTCTCCTCCTCTGGCTCCACACTCCTCTCCTCCTCTCGCTCCACACTCTCCACCCTCTCGCCCACACTCTCCTCCTCCTCGCTCCACACTCTCTCCTCGCTCCACACTCTCCTCCTCTCGCTCCACTCTCCTCCTCTCGCTCCACACTCTCCTCCTCTCGCTCCACACTCTCCTCCTCTCGCTCCACACTCCTCTCCTCTCCTCCGCCACACTCTCCTCCTCTCGCTCCACACTCTCCTCTTCGCCCCACACTCTCCTCCTCTCGCTCCACATCCTCTCCTCCTCTCGCTCCCCACTCTCCTCCTCTCGCCCCACACTCCCTCCTCTCCTCTCGCTCCACACTCTCCTCCTCTCGCTCCACATCTCCTCCTCTCGCCCACACTCTCCTCTCGCCCCACACTCTCCTCCTCTCGCTCCCACTCTCGCCTCTCGCTCCACACTCTCCTCCCTCCTCCCACACTCCTCTCCTCCTCTCGCTCCACACTCTCCTCCTCCTCGCTCCACACTCCTCCTCTCGCTCCACACTCTCCTCCTCTCGCTCCACACTCCTCTCCTCCTCTCGCTCCACACTCCTCTCCTCTCTCGCTCCACACATCTCCTCCGCTCGCTCCACACTCCTCTCCTCCTCTCGCTCCACACTCTCCCCTCCCCCACACTCCTCTCCTCCGCTCCACCTCTCCTCCTCTCGCTCCACACTCCCCTCCTCTCGCCCCACACTCTCCTCCTCTCGCTCCACACACTCTCCTCTCGCCTCCACACCTCTCCTCTCGCTCCACACTCTCCTCTCGCTCCACACTCTCCTCTCTCGCTCACTCTCCTCTCCTCCTCTCGCTCCACACTCCTCCTCCTCTCCTCTCGCTCCACTCTCCTCCTCCTCGCTCCACACTCTCTCCTCTCGCTCCACACTCTCCTCCTCTCGCTCCACACTCTCCTCCTCTCGCTCCACACTCTCCTCCCTCGCTCCACAGTCTCCTCCTCTCGCTCCACACTCCTCTCCTCCTCTCGCTCCACACTCCTCCTCTCGCTCCACACTCTCTCCTCTCGCTCCACACTCTCCTCCTCTCGCTCCACACTCTCCTCCTCTCGCTCCACACTCTCCTCCTCTCGCTCCACCACTCTCCTCCTCTCGCTCCACACTCCCTCCTCCTCGCTCCACACCCCCCTCTCGCTCCACATCTCCTCCTCTCGCTCCACCACTCTCCTCCTCTCGCTCCACTCCTTCCTCCTCTCGCCCACCACTCCTCCTCTCGCTCCACACTCCTCCTCCTCCTCTCGCTCCCCCTCTCCTCCTCTCGCTCCACACTCCTCTCCTCCTCTCGCTCCACACTCCTCCTCTCGCTCCACACTCTCCTCCTCTCGCTGCACACCTCCCCTCCTCTCACACCACCCCCACACTCTCCTCCTCTCGCTCCACACTCTCCTCCTCTCGCTCCCACCTCTCCTCCTCTCGCTCCACACTCCCTCTCCTCCTCCGCTCCTCCACACCTCCTCTCCTCTCGCTCCACACTCCCCCCCTCTCGCTCCACACTCTCCTCCTCTCGCTCCACACTCCTCTCCTCCTCTCGCTCCACACTCCTCTCCTCCTCTCGCTCCACACTCTCCTCCTCTCGCTCCACACTCCTCTCCTCCTCTCGCTCCACACTCCTCTCCTCCTCTCGCTCCACACTCTCCTCCTCTCGCTCCACACTCTCCACCTCTCGCTCCACACTCTCCTCCTCTCGCTCCACCACTCTCCTCCTCTCGCTCCACACTCCTCTCCTCCTCTCGCTCCACACTCTCCTCCTCTCGCTCCACACTCTCCTCCTCTCGCTCCACACTCTCCTCCTCTCGCTCCACACTCCTCTCCTCCTTCGCTCCCACACTCTCCTCCTCTCGCTCCCACTCCTCCTCTCGCTCCACACTCTCCTCCTCTCGCTCCACACTCTCCTCCTCTCGCTCCACACTTCCTCCTCTCGCTCCACACTCTCCTCCTCTCGCGCCACACACCTCCTCCTCTCGCTCCACGCTCCTCTCCTCCTCTCGCTCCACACTCTCCTCCTCTCGCTCCACGCTCCTCTCCTCCTCTCGCTCCACACTCTCCTCCTCTCGCTCCACACTCTCCTCCTCTCGCTCCACACCTCTCCTCCTCGCTCCACACTCTCCTCCTCTCGCCACACTCTCCTCTCGCTCCACACTCTCCTCCTCTCGCTCCACACTCTCCTCCTCTCGCTCCACACACCTCTCCTCCTCTCGCTCCACACTCCTCTCCTCTCTCCGCTCCACTCCTCTCTCCACACTCCTCCTTCTCGCTCCACACTCTCCTCCTCTCGCTCCACACTCTTCCTCTCTCTCGCTCCACACTCTCCTACTCTCGCTCCACTCTCCTCTCTGCTCCACATCTCCTCTCTCGCTCCACACTCCTCCTCCTCTCGCTCCACATCTCCTCCTCTCGCTCCACACTCTCTCTCTCGCTCCACACTCTCCTCCTCTCGCTCCACACTCTCCTCTCGCTCCACACACCTCTCTCTCGCTCCACACTCCTCTCCTCTCGCCACACTCTCCTCCTCTCGCTCCACACTCTCCTCCTCTCGCTCCACACTCCTCTCCTCCTCTCGCTCCACACTCCTCTCCTCCTCTCACTCCACACTCTCCTCCTCTCGCTCCACACTCTCCTCCTCTCGCTCCACACTCTCCTCCTCCTCTCGCTCCACACTCTCCTCCTCCCGCCCCACACTCTCCTCCTCTCGCTCCACACTCTCCTCCTCCCGCCCCACACTCTCCTCCTCTCGCTCCACACTCTCCGCCTCTCGCTCCACGCTCCTCTCCTCCTCTCGCTCCACACTCCTCTCCTCCTCTCGCTCCACACTCTCCTCCTCTCGCTCCACACTCCTCTCCTCCTCTCGCTCCACACTCTCCTCCCCTCGCTCCACACTCCTCTCCTCCTCCTCTCGCTCCACACTCTCCTCCTCTCGCTCCACACTCCTCTCCTCCTCTCGCTCCACACTCTCCTCCTCTCGCTCCACACTCCTCTCCATCGCTGGCTTTGAAAGCAGACCAAGGCAGGCCAGCAGCGCGGGTTCAATCCCCGTACCAGCCTCCCCGAACAGGTGCCGGAATGTGGCGACTAGGGGCTTTTCACAGTAACTTCATTTGAAGCCTACTCCTGACAATAAGCGATTTTCATTTCATTTTTTCCACCAGCCACAGATGCTGGAGAGTTGAATGTTTGATGTCTTGGGGAGTTAAGGGTTAATAAGCAAGCTCCTTTTCCCATTTATTTGTGAATATGGGATATGAGTGTTGCTGGTTGGGCCATCTCTATCTGCCCTCGAGGTGGGGGGAGTGCGCTGTGATCTTAAACTGCTGCAGTCCATGTAGTTGATGTAGTTTATATGGATTTCAGCAAAGCCTTTGACAAGGTTCCATATGGGAGACTTATAAAGAAGACAAATGCACATGGGAGACAGGGTAATTTAATAAGGTGGATTCAAAATTGGCTGAGCTGTAGGAGACAGAGGGTGATGACAGACGGCTGCGTTAGTGACTGGAAGCCAGTGACTAGTGACGTACCACAGGGATCTGTGCTGGGCCCCCTATTATTTGGCATTCATATAAACAACAGAGATGACTATGATAGCCAGCACGATGGTACGGTGGTTAGCACTTGATACACCATCAATAATAGACGATGAGTGATAAACGGAACTGAGGGTTTAATGCACTAAACAGCAAGTCTCCTGCCTCTGGATCCGAACTGGGTCTGGATTCGGAGACTTGCCACTTTTATACAGAAGCCTGAGGGGAGGAGCCAGAGGCAGAGCCCACCTGGACAAGCCCAGGCATGTACAATACAACACATAGAACATAGAACAGTACAGCACAGAACAGGCCCTTCGGCCCTCGATGTTGTGCCGAGCAATGATCACCCTACTCAAACCCACGTATCCACCCTATACCCATAACCCAACAACCCCCCCTTAACCTTACTCTTTAGGACACTACGGGCAATTTAGCATGGCCAATCCACCTAACCCGCACATCTTTGGACTGTGGGAGGAAACCGGAGCACCCGGAGGAAACCCACGCACACACGGGGAGGACGTGCAGACTCCACACAGACAGTGACCCAGCCGGGAATCGAACCTGGGACCCTGGAGCTGTGAAGCATTTATGCTAACCACCATGCTACCGCGCTGCCCCAGTGAATATAATACAATAACGTGGTTTACCACAGCACTGCTGCCTCAGAGAGCCACGGACCTGGGTTAAATTCTGGCATTGGGTGACTGTGTGAAGTTTACACTTTCTCCCCCCATCTGCGTGGGTTTCCTCCCACAGTCCAAAGATGTGCAGGCGGATTGGCCGTGCTAAATTGCCCCTAAGTGTCCAAAACTGTGTAGGTTAGGTGTGGTTATGGGGATACGGGGAAAGGGCGAGGGAGTGGTCTAGGTAGGGTGCTCCGAGGGTCGGTGATGACTCGATGGGCCGAATGGCCTACCTCTGCACTGTATGATTCTATGGTTCTATGGGGAAGATGGCACAAAGATTGTCCGGGAGGTTAACAGTGAGGTTGAGTGTCTTGGGTGACAGGAATATATAGACGGGGTGGTCAAATGAACAGATGGAATTCAACTCTGAAAAGTGTGAAGTCAAATTGGGAAGGAATAATTTTGATGGAAGTATTCAATGAATACAGGACACTAGGAAATTTTGAGGAACAAAGGGACCATGGCATGTTTGTCCATAGATCTCTGAAGGTAGAAGGGTAGGTTAATAAGGGGGTGATAAAGACAAATGGGATACTTGCCTTTATCAATCGAGGCATAGATTACAAAAGCAGGGAGGTCATGTTGGAGTTGAATAGAACTTTGGTCATAGAACATAGAACAGTACAGCACAGCACAGAACAGGCCCTTCGGCCCTCGATGCTGTGCCGAGCCTTTACCGAAACCAAGATCAAGCTATCCCACTCCCTGCCATTCTGGTGTGCTCCATGTGCCTATCCAATAACAGCTTGAAAGTTCCTAAAGTGTCCGACTCCACTATCTCAGCAGGCAGTCCATTCCACACCCTAACCACTCTCTGAGTAAAGAACCTACCTCGGACATCCCTCCTATATCTCCCACCCTGAATCTTATAGTTATGCCCCCTTGTAACAGCTACATCCACCCGAGGAAATCGTCTCTGAACGTCCACTTTATCTATCTCCCTCATCATTTTATAAACTTCTATTAAGTCGCCTCTCATCCTCCTCCGCTCCAAAGAGAAAAGCCCTAGCTCCCTCAACTTTTCCTCATAAGACCTATCCCCCAAACCAGGCAGCATCCTGGGAAATCTCCTTTGCACCCTTTCCAATGCTTCCACATCCTTCCTATAGTGAGGTGACCAGAACTGCACACAATACTCCAAATGTGGTCTCACCAGGGTCATGTACAGTTGCAGCATAACCCCACGGCTCTTAAACTCAAGCCCCCTGTTAATAAACGCTAACACACTATAGGCCTTCTTCACGGCTCTATCCACTTGAGTGGTAACCTTCAGAGATCTGTGGACATGAACCCCAAGATCTCTCTGTTCCTCCACATTCCTCAGAACCCTGCCGCTGGCCCTGCCACAGCTGGAGTAATAGCAAGGATGTGATTGTACTGGAGGGGGTGCAGAGGAGATTCACCAGGATGTTGCCTGGGATGGAACACTGAAGTTATGAGGAGAGGTTGGATGGGCTTGGGTTGTTTTCGCTGGAGCAGAGAAGACTGAGCGGTTAGTGGTGACCTGATCGAGGTTTACAAGATTATGTGAGGCATGGACAGGGGGGATAGGGAGCAGCTGTTCCCTCTAGTTAAAGGGTCAATCACAAGGGGACACAAGATCAAGGCGAGGGGAAAACCGTTTTTACCCAGAGGGTGGTGATGGAATGCACTGCCTGGGAGAGGCGGGCTGCCTCACATCCTTTTTTTAAATATAAATTTAGATTACCCAATTCTTTTTTTCCAATTAAGGGGCAATTTAGCGTGGCCAATCCACCTATGCTGCACATCTGTGGGTTGTGGGGGTGAAACCCACGCAGACACGGGGAGAATGTGCAAACTCCACACAGACAGTGACCCAGAGCCAGGATCGAACCTGGGACCTCGGCGCCATGAGGCAGCAGTGCTAACCACTGCGCCACCGTGCTGCCCCTCACATCCTTTAAAAAGTACCTGGATGAGTACTTGGCACATCATAACATTCAAGGCCAAGGGCCAAGTGCTGGCAAAGGGGATATGGAAGGCAGGTCAGGTGTTTTTCACTTTTCAGTGCAGAGTCAATAGGCCGAAGGGCCTCGTCTGCACGATGTGATTCTGTGATGTGGTGCAGGTACATCCACAATGCTGTCAGGGAGGGAGTTCCAGGATTTTGACCCAGCAATAGTTAAGGATCGATGCTCCTGCATCTTGGACTGTTAGCTTTCCCAATGTATAGTGTTGTGACAGGAATGTATGGCTTGTCTTCTAATAGGAAATGTGTCTTGGGCAAGGAAACACATTTCAGTAATGATGTCAGCCATGAATATTTAAAGTGTATCTTTTGTGGTTCAGGAAATAAATATGTATAGATGGATCCATTAACTGTGGTATAGAAACGTAAATAAAGCTTGTTCTACATTCTCCCCGTGTGTGCGTGGGTTTCGCCCCCACAACCCAAAGATGTGCAGGGTAGGTGGATTGGCCACGCTAAATTGCCCCTTAATTGGAAAAAATGAATTGGGTACTCTAAATTTTTTTTAAAAATAAATGTTCTTCAAAGAGGATATGATCAGTTAGGTCAGGAAGTCGGGTTTGTGAGAAATAACTTTGGAGTAAACAACTACAGCTGTTCACATGAATGGGTTGTCTTCAAAAGGATTTGGGAATAGTTACATCACGAGGCCTTATCTACGACATGTACCTTTAATGTTGATAAATATGATAAATATGAGGCAGTGTGGTATTCAACAATTCTTCAGAGGGCTTGAATTCCAGGACTAGAAGCCCAAACGCCAGTCTCTTGTTCCAGGTTGAGCTGATCCCCGAGCATCCTGGGTGTCAATAAAGTTTACTCTATATTCTACATTCTCAAATGTCTCAAGCTTACTCAAAACACGTTGTGAGCCAGAGAAGGAAGGTTGTCTGCTAACTTCATTCCATGTTCACTTTGTGTAAAATTGTTGAACTGCAACATTTGTCTTGAGTGTCAGTAAGGTCCAGATTGATGGAAGTGTGAGGGTGGGTCACAGGGCCTCAGCTTTGACTGTGTGTATTCAGTGATTGTACTGATCTCTGTTGCAGGCTGTACGTGAAGGACAGAATGAAGAGCTGCCTTTGGCTCTGGCTAGGATATCATCATATACTGTAAGTTCACTATTAATGTACTACAGTATAGATGATGTACTATTCAGTGTTCGCTTACATAGCCAACACAAGGGCTGGGAGAACGGTGCCAATCAACATCAACCCAAAGAAGCAGTGGGCTTGAGACTGTAAGTGGCGGGAATAATCTCTCAAAAAAAACCCCACAGAAACAATCTTTATTTTCCAGCACAGGAGACAGAAATAGCATCACTGATTTTGTCTTTAGTTCCAGGTGCAAAATGAGGACTTTTGCATCTTTCTTCAGGTCTATTGACAATTCTTTTTGTATCTGATGATCTACTCTATTTAAAACAAATATTGTGCAGAATGGAATTTTCTGTACCCTTTCTATTTAGTCACCATTTACCATCTTGGTCAACCAGGAGCTCCACTCTTGCTGCTTGGTGGGTCCCAAGACACTCACTCTCCAGGTCTCTGTAGCTCCCGACAACCTTTGTCTCGTCTCTCGTGTGTTTATTCTCAGGATGGATCGCTGGACTCTCAAGGGAGTGTTGGTTAAACCGTTACCATTACTTGTTTAAGTACTGGTAAGGGTTATACTGCTGCTCCCAAACTCATCTCAGCAGCCACCAAGAAGCGAAGGTAAGATGTGTATCACTGATGTTAATCCAGCTCCCTCACACTGTCACTCAGTAACCCCTCTCCCCCAGATCCCTCACACTGTCACTCAGTAACCCCTCTCCCCCAGATCCCTCACACTGTCACTCAGTAACCCCTCTCCCCCAGATCCCTCACACTGTCACTCAGTAACCCCTCTCCCCCAGATCCCTCACACTGTCACTCAGTAACCCCCCTCCGCCAGCACACTGTGTTACTGACTGTATCTCTACTGATGTTAATCCAGCTCCCCCACACTGTCACTCAGTAACCCCTCTCCCCCAGCACCCTGTGTTAATCCAGCTCGCACACACTGTCACTCAGTAACCCCTCTCCCCCAGCACCCTGTGTTAATCCAGCTCCCTCACACTGTCACTCAGTAACCCCTCTCCCCCAACACCCTGTGTTACTGACTGTGTCTCTACTGATGTTAATCCAGCTCCCTCAGACTGTCACTCAGTAACCCCTCACCCCCAGCACCCTGTGTTAATCCAGCTCGCACACACTGTCACTCAGTAACCCCTCTCCCCCAGCACCCTGTGGTACTGACTGTGTCTCTACTAATGTTAATCCAGCTCCCTCACACTGTCACTCAGTAACCCCTCTCCCCCAGCACCCTGTGTTACTGACTGTGTCTCTACTGATGTTAATCCAGCTCCTTCACACTGTCACTCAGTAACCCCACTCCCCCCAGCACCCTGTGTTACTGACTGTATCTCTACTGATATTAATCCAGCTCCCTCACACTGTCACTCAGTAACCCCTCTCCCCAGCACCTTGTGTACTGACTGTATCTCCACGGATGTTAATCCAGCTCCGTCACACTGTCACTCAGTAACCCCTCTCCCCCAACACCCTGTGTTAATCCAGCTCGCACACACTGTCTCTCAGTAACCCCTCTCCCCCAGCACCCTGTGTTAATCCAGCTCCCTCACACTGTCACTCAGTAACCCCTCTCCCCCAGCACCCTGTGTTAAACCAGCTCCCTCACACTGTCACTCAGTAACCCCTCTCCCCCCAGCACCCTGTGTTATTGACTGTATCGCAATTGATGTTAATCCAGCTCCCTCACACTGTCACTCAGTAACCCCTCCCCCCAGCACCCTGTGTTACTGACTGTATCTGTATTGGTGTTAATTCAACTCCCTCACACTGTCACTCAGTAACCCCTCTCCCCCAGCATCCTGTGTTACTGACTGTGTCACTACTGATGTTAATCCAGCTCCCTCACACTGTCACTCAGTAACCCCTCTCCCCCAGCATCCTGTGTTACTGACTGTGTCACTACTGATGTTAATCCAGCTCGCTCACACTGTCACTTAGTAACCCCTCTCCCCCCAGTACCCTGTGTTACGGATGTTAATCGAGCTCCCTCACACTGTCGCTCAGTATCTATAGTACATTATCTGTTCGAGTGCAGTCAGAACTGTAAACCATCTCCCCACCTCCCACACATCATCACAGAAGGAGGAGAGAACAGACAAATCAATGATTTACCAAGTGACATATTCGAAGGCGAGTTTTGCCTCCCTGTCCTCATTGAGCTGGGGACTAGGGGCTGAAGGTACAGGCCCTGGGTCATCCACACAGCTGGTCCTCACGTGAACCTTCCCACCAGCAGCACCAATCACAGCCTGCGCTGGCCTCAACTGGCAGTGAAACCCAGCTTCTAATTTAAATAAATTCTTTCATGGAGGTGGGCGTCGCTGGCTGGGCCAGTAGGTGTTGCCCATCCCTAATTGCCCTTGAAATGAGTGTCTTGCGGGACCATTTCAGAGGGGCAGTTAAGAGTCAACCGCAATGTGTGAATCTGGAGCCACATGTAGGCCAGACCGGGTAAGGACGGCAGATTTCCTTCCCTGAATCACATTGTGAACCAGACATTAGCATTAACCTGGGTCTCTGGATTACTAGGTCAATGATATTACCATTACATTACCGTCCCCGTGTGATAGGAAGGCAGAGATTGGAAGGGAAGCAAAGATCAGTTCAATATTCAGACAATGGCTTCCATTCTAATGTTTGCCGATGTTTTCATTTGCTTCTCCTGCCCTGAGCCGTTTGATTATCCTCTTCATTTTGCTTCCTTCCTGTACCACTCACTGAGCCTTCAAATCAGCCGAGTTATTTTTAACCTCTGACAATTCACACTTCATTGTTCAACGGGTGTTTCGCAATTCTTTGCCAAACAGAGAACAAACTGTAACTTCTGTCAATATTGTGGGTGCCAACAATGCCATCATCTGGCCTTTGTGAAGCCGGGGTCTGATGTTTAATGTTGTGCCAGATCGAGCCTCTTTTGAATTTATTCGGTATCAGAAAAGTTTAACCAATTAGATTAAAGTGTTAGATTCAAACCAATGAGTTGCCTCGGATCTGTTGCTGAAAAATGTCACGTTTAAAACAGACATTGGGGTGAAAGGGCCGTTGTCGATAGAGCAGGGCACCATTAGAACCTAAGAAAGTTGATGAAGAACGTTAACCGGGGCTTTAAAGGGTTAAATTAAGAGGACAGTTTACACAATGGTCATAAACTATAATGTTTAGAAGATTAAAGGAGTGAACAGACTGAGGTACTGAAACGGATTAAAGGGTTCACTGGAGTAGTGAGGCCATAAAACAAAGGAGCAGAATTAGGCCACTTGACCCAGCAAGTCTGCTCTGCCATTCAATCATGGCTGATGGTGCTTCCCATCCCCATTCAATCATGGCTGATGGTGCATCCCATCCCCATTCAATCATGGCTGATGGTGCATCCCATCCCCATTCAATCATGGCTGATGGTGCTTCCCATCCCCATTCAATCATGGCTGATGGTGCATCCCATCCCCATTCAATCATGGCTGATGGTGCTTCCCATCCCCATTCAATCATGGCTGATGGTGCTTCCCATCCCCATTCAATCATGGCTGATGGTGCTTCCCATCCCCATTCAATCATGGCTGATGGTGCATCCCATCCCCATTCAATCATGGCTGATAGTGCATCCCATCCCCATTCAATCATGGCTGATGGTGCTTCCCATCCCCATTCAATCATGGCTGATAGTGCATCCCATCCCCATTCAATCATGGCTGATGGTGCTTCCCATCCCCATTCAATCATGGCTGATGGTGCTTCCCATCCCCATTCTCCTGCCTTCTCCCCATAACCCCTGATCCCCTTATTAATCAAGTTAGAGAGAGACCAATTCCTCTGCTTGGGGGCCCAAACTTAAAATTCGAGCCAGGATGTTCAGAAGTGATGTCGGAAAACACTTCTTCACACAAAAGGGGAGCGGAAATCTGGAACTCCCCCCCCCCCCCCCCCCCCCCCCCCCCCTCGCCAAAGCTGCAGATGCTGGGGGTCAATTGAAAAATCAAGGATGAGACTGATACATATTTTATTGGGCAAGGGAATTTAGAGATTCAGAACCACAGTGGCCAATTGGGAGTTAAGATTCAGGTCAGTCATGATTTAAGTGAATGACAGAGCAAGCTCGAGGGGCTGAATGGTCTCCTGGGGTTTCGGTGGATTTATTGAGTGACGTTAAGCTTTAGATTTGAAGCCTGTAGTTTGCAGCACAAAGGCAAACCTGGAGAATGTGAATGTTGTCACAGATTAAGGAGGATGAGGAAAAGAGCAGTGTTGGGTTACTATCAGCAATCGCTTTGGGATATTTACTATGTTAAAGATGCTGTATTAAAACAAGTTGTTGTTCAATGATTACAAGTCTTAACATTGTTAAAAAACACAAAAGTCTGAGAACACACATGAACAGACTCAAAAGCAGCTTCTTCCCCGCTGTTACCAGACTCCTAAACGACCCTGTTATGGACTGACCTCATTAACACTACACCCTGTATGCTTCATCCGATGCCAGTGTTTATGTAGTTACATTGTGTACCTTGTGTTGCCTGATTTTGTATTTTCTTTTTATTTCTTTTCATGTACTTAATGCTCTGTTGGGGTGCTCACAGAAAAATACTTTTCACTGTACCTCGGTACACGTGACAATAAATCAATCCAATCCAAATGAAGACAAGCTCTTTGGACATCTTCAATCCAGAGGAGAGAAACCCAACCCAGTCTTCGTTCCTGATCTCTGTGGCTCTTGGTTTGCAATGAAACCCTTTCTCTTCCCTCTTTATTCTCAGGATGGATCGCTGGACTCAGAAGGGAGTGTCGGTTAAACCGTTACCATTACTTGTTTAAGTACTGGTAAGGGTTATACTGCTGCTCCCAAACTCACCTCAGCAGCCAGGAAGGAACCAAGCGGGAGGGTGCGAGGGGCTGAATCACGCGCTGTGGATTTGTGACTCCTCCAGGTACCAACTCCTTTTTTTTTTTTTTAAATAATTTTTATTGAAATTTTTCGATACAAACATTTACCCCTATTACATTTTAAATTATAACACCACAAGTCCCCCCTGGAAAAACCTCCCCACGCCCTCCCCCGCGCGCACCCCCCCACCCTCCCCCCCCCCCCCCCCCCCCCCCTCCGCGCTACCAGTCTAGCAACCAAACCGTTTTTCCCTTTCTGCCGATGGCCTCGGGCAGTCCTTGCCCGCGACCCCCCGCTGACGTGCTCCCTTTGTTGCTATTCCCCCCCCCCCTCCCTTCCCCCCCCCCTTTTCTCCCCGGGTTGCTGCTGTTTCGGCCTCCGGTTCCTATCTCTGATCTAGAAAGTCAAGGAAGGGCTGCCACCGCCGGAAGAACCCCTGTACCGACCCTCTCAGGGCGAATTTGATTCTTTCCAATTGGATGAAGCTTGCCATGTCGTTTAACCAGGTGTTAACGCTTGGTGGCCTTGTGTCCCTCCACTGAATCAAGATCCTTCTCCGAGCTACCAAGGACGCAAAGGCCAATATTCCGGCCTCCCTTGCCTCCTGTACTCCTGGCTCCACCCCAACCCCAAAAATCGCTAGCCCCCACCCTGGTTTGACCCTGGTTCCCACCACTCTCGACACCGTCCCCGCCACCCCCTCCCAGAACTCTTCCAGTGCCGGACACGTCCAGAACATATGTACATGGTTCGCAGGGCTTCCCGAACACCTAACACACCTGTCCTCCCCCCCGAAGAACCGACTCATCCTAGTCCCCGTCATATGGGCTCTGTGCAGCACCTTAAATTGGATGAGGCAGGTACCAACTCCGATTGTCAATCAAACAAATATAAATCTGAGAAGTAGTCGAGCAGCTGACCAACACAGCGGCATCACGCGCAGTCTCCCTTCAATAAAACGTCTGCGGCAAGATTTCCATTCAGTTAAAAATAAATGCAAAATAGCAATTACTTACCCTCATCGAAATTAAATCAAACATCACCAGGGGCCAGAGAAGATCTGCTTCTGACAGTATGGAGGGTTCACAATACAAATGAATACTTTAGACTGTGATTACAAATCCCAAAGATTGTGGACGACACTAAATTGGGGGGAGGGGGATTAGTGCCAAGGAGCAAGTGAAATGTAAATGAAATGAAAATCGCTTATTGTCAGGAGTAGGCTTCAATGGAGTTACTGTGAAAAGCCCCTAGTCGCCACATTCCGGCGACTGTTCGGGGAGGCTGGTACGGGAATTGAACCGTGCTGCTGGCCTGCTTTCAAAGCCAGCGATTTAGCCCAGTGTGCTAAACCAGCCCCAGTGTGTGTGTGACAGATAGACATTAATTTTTAGAATGGGCATGTCATTTGCAAAATAAACTCTAATAAAAATAAGTTTGAGGCGGTCTATGTTGATATGAAGAATAAGGACTCTTGCTACTTGGATACTAAGGGTCTAAATGTGGTCAAGGGACAAAGGGATCCGGGGTAATAATAATAATCTTTATTATTGTCACAAGTAGGCTTACGTTAACACTGCAATGAAGTTACTGTGAAAAGCCCCTAGTTGCCACATTCCGGCGCCTGTTCGGGTACACAGAGGGAGAATTCAGAATGTCCAATTCACCTAACAGCACGTCTTTCTGGACTTGTGGGAGGAAACCGGAGCGCCCGGAGGAAACCCGCGCAGACGCAGGGAGAACGTGCAGATTCCGCACAGACAGTGACCCAAGCCTGGGACCCTGGAGCTGTGAAGCAACAGTGCTAACCACTGAGCTACGGTGCTGCCCAGATTTGTAAAGACAGACAAATCGGTAAAGCAGCGACGTGGGTTAATTGTAAGAAGTCTTACAACACCAGGTTAAAGTCCAACAGGTTTGTTTCAAACACGAGCTTTCGGAGCACGGCTCCTTCTTCAGGTGAATGGAAAGGCTTGTTCCAGAAATGTTTATATAGACACAGTCAGAGATGCCCCGGAATGCGAGCACCTGCAGGCAATCAAATCATCAAAGATGCAGAGAGAGAGGTAACTCCAGGTTAAAGAGGTGTGAATTGTCCCAAGCCAGTTCAGTCGGTAGGCCTCTGCAAGTCCAGGCTTGTTGGTGGGGGCCGAATGTAATGCGACATGAATCCCAGATCCCGGTTGAGTCCGCATTCATGCGTGCGGAACTTAGCTATAAGTTTTTGCTCAGCAATTTTGCGTTGTCGCGTCTCCTGAAGCCCTCCTTGTAGAATGCTGACCCGGAGATCAGAGGCTGAATGTCCTTGACTGCTGAAGTGTTCCCCAACTGGAAGGGAACAGTCCTGCCTGTTGATAGTCGCACGATGCCCGTTTATTCGTTGTCGCAGTGTCTGCATGGTCTCGCCAATGTACCACGCTTCGGGACATCCTTTCCTGCAGCGTATGAGGTAGACTACATTGGTCGAGTCGCACGAGTATGCGCCGCGTACCTGGTGGGTGGTGTTTCCACGTGTAATGGTGGTGTCCATGTCGATGATCTGGCATGTCTTGCAGAGTTTACCCTGGCAGGGTTTTGTGGTGTTGTGGTTGCTGTTCTGAAGGCTGGGTAATTTGCTGCAAACAATGGTTTGTTTGAGGTTGCGCGGTTGTTTGAAGGCCAGTAGTGGGGGTGTGGGGATGACCTTGGCAAGATGTCCATCCTCGCTGATGATGTGTTGGAGGCTGCGAAGAAGATGTCGTAGTTTCTCCGCCCCAGGAAAGTACTGGACGACGAAGGGTACTCTGTCAGTGGTGTCTCGTGTTTGTCTTCTGAGGAGGTCGGTGCGGTTTTTTGCTGTGGCGCGGTGGAACTGTCGATCAATGAGTCGAGCGCCATATCCCGTTCGTACGAGGGCATCTTTCAGCATCTGTAGGTGTCTGTTGCGCTCCTCCTTGTCTGAGCAGATCCTGTGTATACGGAGGGCTTGTCCATAGGGGATGGCTTCTTTAATGTGTTTCGGGTGAAAGCTGGAGAAGTGGAGCATCGTGAGATTATCTGTGGGCTTGCGGTAAAGCGAGGTGCTGAGGTGACCGTCCTTGATGGAGACGAGTGTGTCCAAGAATGGAACTGAATTTGGAGAATAGTCCATGGTGAGTTTGATGGTGGGATGGAACTTATTGATGTCATCGTGTAGTCGTTTCAGTGATGTCTCGCCGTGGGTCCAAAGGAAAAAAATGTCATCGATGTATCTGGTGTATAGCATCGGTTGAAAGTCCTGTGTGGTGAGGAAGTCCTGTTCAAACTTGTGCATGAAGATGTTGGCATATTGAGGTGCAAATTTGGTCCCCATGGCTGTTCCGTGCGTCTGGATGAAGAATTTGTTGTCGAAGGTGAAGACGTTGTGGTCTAGAATGAAACGGATGAGTTGCAGAATTGCGTCTGGAGATTGGCAGTTGACGGTGTTGAGGACTGAGGCTGTTGCAGCAATGCCGTCGTCATGGGGGATGCTGGTGTAGAGTGCCGAGACATCCATTGTGACGAGGAATGTTCCTGGTTCAACTGGTCCATGGGTGCTGAGTTTCTGTAGGAAGTCCGTCGTGTCGCGACAGAAGCTGGGTGTACCTTGTACGATGGGTTTCAAGATGCCCTCGATGTGGCCAGAGAGGTTCTCACACAGGGTCCCATTGCCTGAAACGATAGGACGGCCTGGTGTGTTGGCCTTGTGTATTTTCGGGAGGCAGTAGAGATCTCCAATGCGGGGATTACGTGGGATGAGAGCACGTAGGGTGTTCTGAAGGTCTGGATCTAAGGTCTTGATCAGTCTGCTGAGTTGGCGGATGTGTTCCTTGGTTGGATCTGCGGGTAACTGCCTGTAGTGTTCCTGGTTGTCGAGTTGTCGGTATACTTCTTTGCAGTAGTCCGTTCTGTTCAGTATGACGGTGGCCCCTCCTTTGTCTGCTGGTTTGATGACGATGTTGCGGTTGGTCTTGAGAGTGCGGATGGCGTTGCGTTGTGCTTGGGTGACGTTTGAGGCTGCCTTGTGATTGCGAGTGATGAATCTGGCATTGACACGACTTCTGACGGCTTGAGCATACATGTCGAGTCTAGGGCAGCGGCCTTCCGGAGGGGTCCAATTTGACTCTTTCCTTTTCGGTTGCTGCACTGCAGATCTCGCGGTCTGCTGTTCCGGTTCATTGGTCGTGTCCCTGGGTTCGCTGTCGGCCTCTTGGGGTCTGTGGAAGAATTCCCGGAGCCTCATTCGCCTGATGAATTCCTCCGTATCTGCCGCGAGACTGATGGGGTCCATTTTGGTGGTGGTGCAGAAATTGAGCCCTCTGCTGAGGACTTCGATTTCGTCTGGTTGAAGGGTGTAGTCTGACAAGTTGACAATGGATTTCCCTGTATTGTTTTCGACTGTTGTACCGGGAGAAGCTTGATTGCTGCTGGTGGTGATGCCAAGTTTCTCAAGCTTCCTGTTCTTGGTGTGCATGTAGGTGGCATAGTATTGCTGTCTCATCTGTTTGGCGGTGTTCCGCAGCTGGTCTGCTGTGTCCTGAGCGCAAGTTGAGAATATGGCCTCTCTCTTGGTTTCCAGGTTGCGTCGACTGCTGTAGAGTTGGTGTACGAGGTGTTTGAGGAGTGTGACAGAGGTGCGGTGGCAGAGTCTTTCAGCGTAGTCTGTGTTGTAAGTCGACTTGAGTGGGTTTTTGATCTGTAGTCCTTTCGGGATCTTGTCTGCTTTTTTGCATCTTTGTAGAAACTGAATGTCAGTGTCTATATGCGCGATCTTCCTGGAGATCCTCTCCACTTTGAGCCGGCAGTTTGCGGTGTCAATGGTAGCCATGATGTGGAGATGCCGGCGTTGGACTGGGGTGAGCACAGTAAGAAGTCTTACAACCGAGTTGTAGGCCGCTGCCCTAGACTCGACATGTATGCTCAAGCCGTCAGAAGTCATGTCAATGCCAGATTCATCACTCGCAATCACAAGGCAGCCTCAAACGTCACCCAAGCACAACGCAACGCCATCCGCACTCTCAAGACCAACCGCAACATCGTCATCAAACCAGCAGACAAAGGAGGGGCCACCGTCATACTGAACAGAACGGACTACTGCAAAGAAGTATACCGACAACTCGACAACCAGGAACACTACAGGCAGTTACCCGCAGATCCAACCAAGGAACACATCCGCCAACTCAGCAGACTGATCAAGACCTTAGATCCAGACCTTCAGAACACCCTACGTGCTCTCATCCCACGTAATCCCCGCATTGGAGATCTCTACTGCCTCCCGAAAATACACAAGGCCAACACACCAGGCCGTCCTATCGTTTCAGGCAATGGGACCCTGTGTGAGAACCTCTCTGGCCACTTCGAGGGCATCTTGAAACCCATCGTACAAGGTACACCCAGCTTCTGTCGCGACACGACGGACTTCCTACAGAAACTCAGCACCCATGGACCAGTTGAACCAGGAACATTCCTCGTCACAATGGATGTCTCGGCACTCTACACCAGCATCCCCCATGACGACGGCATTGCTGCAACAGCCTCAGTCCTCAACACCGTCAACTGCCAATCTCCAGACGCAATTCTGCAACTCATCCGTTTCATTCTAGACCACAACGTCTTCACCTTCGACAACAAATTCTTCATCCAGACGCACGGAACAGCCATGGGGACCAAATTTGCACCTCAATATGCCAACATCTTCATGCACAAGTTTGAACAGGACTTCCTCACCACACAGGACTTTCAACCGATGCTATACACCAGATACATCGATGACATTTTTTTCCTTTGGACCCACGGCGAGACATCACTGAAACGACTACACGATGGCATCAATAAGTTCCATCCCACCATCAAACTCACCATGGACTATTCTCCAAATTCAGTTCCATTCTTGGACACACTCGTCTCCATCAAGGACGGTCACCTCAGCACCTCGCTTTACCGCAAGCCCACAGATAATCTCACGATGCTCCACTTCTCCAGCTTTCACCCGAAACACATTAAAGAAGCCATCCCCTATGGACAAGCCCTCCGTATACACAGGATCTGCTCAGACAAGGAGGAGCGCAACAGACACCTACAGATGCTGAAAGATGCCCTTGTACGAACGGGATATGGCGCTCGACTCATTGATCGACAGTTCCACCGCGCCACAGCAAAAAACCGCACCGACCTCCTCAGAAGACAAACACGGGACACCACTGACAGAGTACCCTTCGTCGTCCAGTACTTTCCTGGGGCGGAGAAACTACGACATCTTCTTCGCAGCCTCCAACACATCATCAGCGAGGATGGACATCTTGCCAAGGTCATCCCCACACCCCCACTACTGGCCTTCAAACAACCGCGCAACCTCAAACAAACCATTGTTTGCAGCAAATTACCCAGCCTTCAGAACAGCAACCACAACACCACAAAACCCTGCCAGGGTAAACTCTGCAAGACATGCCAGATCATCGACATGGACACCACCATTACACGTGGAAACACCACCCACCAGGTACGCGGCGCATACTCGTGCGACTCGACCAATGTAGTCTACCTCATACGCTGCAGGAAAGGATGTCCCGAAGCGTGGTACATTGGCGAGACCATGCAGACACTGCGACAACGAATAAACGGGCATCGTGCGACTATCAACAGGCAGGACTGTTCCCTTCCAGTTGGGGAACACTTCAGCAGTCAAGGACATTCAGCCTCTGATCTCCGGGTCAGCATTCTACAAGGAGGGCTTCAGGAGACGCGACAACGCAAAATTGCTGAGCAAAAACTTATAGCTAAGTTCCGCACGCATGAATGCGGACTCAACCGGGATCTGGGATTCATGTCGCATTACATTCGGCCCCCACCAACAAGCCTGGACTTGCAGAGGCCTACCGACTGAACTGGCTTGGGACAATTCACACCTCTTTAACCTGGAGTTACCTCTCTCTCTGCATCTTTGATGATTTGATTGCCTGCAGGTGCTCGCATTCCGGGGCATCTCTGACTGTGTCTATATAAACATTTCTGGAACAAGCCTTTCCATTCACCTGAAGAAGGAGCCGTGCTCCGAAAGCTCGTGTTTGAAACAAACCTGTTGGACTTTAACCTGGTGTTGTAAGACTTCTTACTGTGCTCACCCCAGTCCAACGCCGGCATCTCCACATCGTGGGTTAATTGGGCCATTGTAAAAATAAGCTAACCAAACACAAAAGGTTCATTTTCAAAGGGAGTATATTGAAAATTAAAGAAATTATGGTCAATACGTTTGGAACCATGATCGGACCGCATGTGAGGGTACCGTGCTACTGGAGACGGTGCAAGAGAAAAAAAAACACGAGGGTGATAACAGAACTGAGGGGATGTACTCAAGAGGAAAAGCTGAAGGTGGCTGAGCCTCCTCTGGTGAGAAAAGGGTAAGCAGAGGGCTGGCCTGACACTCACCCCCAAGGGAATGAAAGGCTTCATTAGAATAGATCTGGAGAAGATGTTCCCAGGTACAGAGGAGTCCAAACCTAGGGGGTCACAAACATAAGACAGTCACAAATAAATCCATTAGGGAATTGAGGAGGAACTTATTTTCCCAGACAATGGTGAGAATGTGAAACTCACTGACACAGTTAGTTTAGGCAGACAGTATAAATACATTGAAGTTGGATTAACAGGAGGGTGAAAGGGGTAAAAGGATAAATTGATGAGGAATGATGAAGAGGGGGCAGGAGGCTCATGTGGAGCATTATCACTGACAGAGCTGATGGGTCAAACGCATTGTTGCTGAGTTGTACATTCCATGTCATTCAAATCTGAGAGACACCACATTTGGAAAAGTTCATTTTCCGAGTCAGAGAGGTTGACTGGCAACAATGGACACAGGAAATGATTAATCGGGCACTTACTTTCAGTGCCTACTTTCATTCGTATCGACCATTTCACTGCAGCAACATCACATGCTCGATGCAATTCAGGGCTGAGGCAGAGATACAGTTTTTAACAAAGCTGGACCAGCGACGCCCAGTCAGCAACTTCTGGATCTCATCTTTAACCGTACAGTTGCCACTCTCAAGTTGCTGCAATATAAATAATGAGAAGCGGTATTCATCTCACCATTATGCTGACAGCAAAATCTGGGCCACTAAAATGAATTGTGTAACTTTAATGAGCGATGAATGGCCAACGAAACCTGTCAGACCCAGAATGAGGGAAATGGAGAATATCTGGGATTCTGTGGGGCTGCTGCTGTTTTGTTGGATTTTTTCCAGTCGACTCTGAATATTTAATTTCCTCTTTCACCGTGATTGAATGCGGGAGTTGGCTCTGTTCTCCTTACAGCAAACGAGATTAAGGGGAGATTTGTTACAAGTGTTCAAAATCATGAGAGGATTTGCTGGTGTGGATACAGAGAGCCTATGTCTATTGGCAGAGGGGTTGGTAAGCAGAGGAGATAGTTTGAAGACAATTGACAAAATAACCAATGTGAAATAAGATTTTCCTTTTACAAAGGTTAAAATCCGGGATGCACTGCCGAAAATGGTAATGCAGATTCAATAAAAACATTAAAAGCTGTGCAGTGCAGTGTGCCCTCAGTACTGACCCTCTGACAGTGCGGCACTCCCTCAGTACTGACCCTCTGACAGTGAGGCGCTCCCTCAGTACTGACCCTCTGACAGTGCAGCACTCCCTCAGTACTGACCCTCTGACAGTGCGGCACCCCCTCAGTACTGACCCTCTCACAGTGCAGCGCTCCCTCAGTACTGACCCTCTCACAGTGCAGCACTCCCTCAGTACTGACCCTCTGACAGTGCGGCACTCCCTCAGTACTGACCCTCTGACAGTGCAGCACTCCCTCAGTACTGACCCTCTGACAGTGCGGCGCTCCCTCAGTACTGACCCTCTGACAGTGCAGCACTCCCTCAGTACTGACCCTCTGACAGTGTGGTACTCCCTCAGTTCTGACCCTCTGACAGTGCAGCTCTCCCTCAGTACTGACCCTCTGACAGTGCAGCGCTCCCTCAGTACTGACCCTCTGATATTCCAGCGCTCCCTCAGTACTGACCCTCTGACAGTGCAGCGCTCCTTCCATACTGACCGTCTGACAGTGCAGCACTCCCTCAGTACTGACCCTCTGACAGTGCAGCGTTCCCTCAGTACTGACCTTCTGACAGTGCAGCTCTCCCTCAGTACTGACCCTCTGACAGTGCAGCATTCCCTCAGTACTGACCCTCTGACAGTGCAGCACTCCCTCAGTACAGACCCTCTGACAGTGCTGCACTCCCTCAGTACTGACCCTCTGACAGTGCAGCTCTCCCTCAGTACTGACCCTCTGACAGTGCAGCACTCCCTCAGTACTGACCCTCTGACAGTGCAGCACTCCCTCAGTACAGACCCTCTGACAGGGCAGCACTCCCTCAGTACTGACCCTCCAACTGTACAGTTCTCCCTTGGTTCTGCCCCTCCAACAGTGCTGTTGGGCTTTTCACAGTAACTTTATTTGAAGCCTACTTGTGACAATAAGCGATTCTCATTTTATTCCCCCAGTAGTCACCCTCTACATTTGCTGTGTTCCTCAGTACTGACAGGGGGGTACACTCAGTGCAGTGTTGTGCTTCTCAATACAACACCAGAATGGGCCCAGATCATGTGCTAAAATCTCTAGAATGTGACTTGAATAAGTCAAGAGGGAAAATACGATCAGCAGTCCAGAGCTGATACCTCGATCACTCTAATAATTGCAGTCGGCTGTTCCAGCAATATCCACCCAAGTGTTTGAGACTAATATGGTTTGTGATGATGAACAGTCTGGATCACAGAACAATGATACAACACAAGACATTCATTCCATCTCGCCTGTGCCAATCTTGTTAGAATTACCCAATTCATTCAAAAAAGTATTATCCAATTAATCCTCCCTCCAGCTCTTTTCTCATAAACCTGATTTAAGTAATTATCCAATCCAACTCTGAAAGGTATTATTTAATCTGCTTCCACTGCCCTTTCAGCCAGCGCATCCTGAATCACACCCGTGTTTAAAAAAAAGGGTTCTCTTTTCAATCACCATGAATCTGTTTCCTTGGCCTTTCTGCCACTGGTAACACTTTCTCTTTATTTATTCTATCAAACCCATTGATATAAAAAAAATAACTTTAAGAGTACCCAATTAATTTGTCCAATTAAGGGACAATTTAGCGCGGCCAATCCAACTACCCTGCCCATCTTTGTGTTGTGGGGGGAAGAGGCCCACGCAGACACGGGGAGAATGTGCAAACTCCACACGGACAGTGACCCAGAGCCGGGATTCGAACCTGGGATCTCGGCAATGCTCACCACCACAATCAAAATCACAATGTAGTTTGCATTGGTGGTTCAGTGGTAGAATTCTCTCTTGCCACGCGGGAGACCCGGGTTCGATTCCCGGCCAATGCATTGCAGCTCTTTTATAAGGGGCTGGTTTAGCTCACTCAGCTAAATCGCTGGCTTTTAAAGCAGACCAGCAGCACGGTTCGATTCCCGTACCAGCCTCCCCGGACAGGCGGCGGAATGTGGCGACTAGGGGCTTTTCACAGTAACTTCATTGAAGCCTACTCGTGATAATAAGCGATTTTCATTTTTTTTTCCAAAACCATTCATGATTCTGATCATGTGCTCAGTAAGGCAGAAAAAGAGGAACAGGAGCAGGCCATTCAGCCCATCGAACCTGCTGTGCCATTCAAATAGATCACGGCTGACCATCTACCTCAACGCCACCCTCCCGCTCTATCTCCATATCCCTTGATGTCAGTGGCCTCCAGAGATCTGTCGACCTGTGTCCTGAACGTGCTCAATGTTCGAGCTCCCACGAGGTAGCAGGAGGCTTGTGTGGAACATAAACACCCAGATGGGTCAGTCGAGCCAAGTGGCCTGCCCCCAAGGCTGTAAATTCGATGCAATATCTTTGACTGTTGTCAGTCTCCACAGTTGACAAAAAACAGGATTTTCAGGTCATTAAAAATAGTCACAGTTGGAACATTTGGTGCACGCTCAACAGCCAGTCAGCGGGAAGGGCAGCTGGTTCTGCATGTGGATCATTGTTATCTCGAATTATGCGCTCCAGACCTCTGCTCTTACCATCAGCTCCAAGAGGTTGCATTTCACCAGTGCACTGGGGTCAGAGATAAGGACAAGTCTGACCCCAGCTACCCACAGTGTCACCTCCCACAGCAGCTGTCTCCAGTGAGCAAGATGGGGGGGGGGGGGGCTATCATTCTCCACTGCCCCCCCCCCCCCAAAAACAAAAACAGGTATCTAGATCCAAACATGACTTCGCTTTATCACTTCACCCAATACTAAACCCTGAAACACTGGCCGTTATTCACCATCCTCCAGGGGTTTGGGCTGTCAGGAATTCATCATTTAACTTCTCCCCTCCAGGCACAAAAGCGGAAAATGCTGGAAGAACACAGACAGGAAACTCCAAACCCTTTGTCAGAACTGGTTCAGGAGGAGCCTGATCACCTGTATGAAGTTACATTATCTCAGCTGGGGTTGTAACGGGTTTCCTTCAGCATCACTGAGATAGAGAGGGAATGAGATCAGCTCGAGACACCCACTCTCCTCGCCACAGTACAGCCACGCTTGCTGACAAATGTGTACATGTTGGGTGTAAGTGGTGCTGCCCCTTTGACCTCTGCTCGTTCTGATACAGGTTTGGCCTTCATCAGCCCTTTTTCAGGGTAAATATTACTTGGTTTCTGTGCCATTCACAACCCTGAATCCAATTCTCATGCCCTGCACTTCTGGGTTGGTTGAAGGCACGGCTCCGCATTCAGTTACTCGTAACCTTTACTGAAAAAGACAGGCCGCTTAGCCATGACCTTATTGCTATTTTTGGCATCTTGCTGTGTGCAGATTGGCGTCCATGTTTCTTGCAATGACTGCACTTCAAAAGGGCTTCATTGACTGGAGAGGGATTTAGCGGGGGGTGGGATTGAGCACAGGGTCTCATTGTTTGTGGACAGTCTGTTACACGTGTAGTTCGGACCCGGAGAGCAGCACCGGAGGCATCATGACGATTCTGGGGGAATTTGGCTGGTTTTCGAGATACAAATTGACTATGTGAAAAAGCGAGGTGTTCCCAAATGAACCAGAGGGTGGGACAGATTAGGGGAGTTGCCGTTTAGGGTAGTGGGGGAGAGTTTCAGGTATTTGGGGATCCAGGTAGCGTGGAGTTGGGCACAGTTGCTGGTGGAGCAGATGAAGGTGGACTAAGAGGTGGATGGGATGTGGTACCGCTGTCACTGGCAGGGTGGGTGCAGACAGTGAAAATGATGGTGCCGCCAAGCTTTCTGAATGTGTTTCAGTACCTTCCAATCTGTGTGCCCGAGTCATTTTTTAGGAAAGTGAACAGGTTGATTTCTGGGCTTGTGTGGGTGGGGAAGACCCTGCAGGTGCGGCGGGCTTTAGGGGCAGCACGGTGGCAAGCACTGCTGCCTCACGGCGCCGAGGTCCCAGGTTCGATCCCGGCTCTGGGTCTCTGTCCGTGTGGAGTTTGCACTTTCTCCTGCGTTTCTGTGGGTTTCGCCGCCCACAACCCAAAGATGTGCAGGGTAGGTGGATTGGCCACACTAAATTGCCCCTTAATTGGAAAAACATTAATTGGGTACTCTAAATTTTCAAATGGTGTGACAACTTTCTTGGAGCAAGGGGGTTGGCGCTGCTGAACATGAAGGGAAGCACGGTAGCACAATTGCGACCCAGGCACTGTGGCTGCAGGTTCGATTCCCCGCTGGGTCACTGTCTGTGTGGAGTCTGCACGTTCTCCGTGTCTGCGTGGGTTTCCTCCGGGTGCTCCGGTTTCCTCCCACAGTCCAAAGTCTTGCAGGTTAGGTGGATTGGCCATGATAAATTGCCCTTAATGACCAAAAAGGTTAGGAGGGATTATTGGGTTACGGGGATATTGTGGAAGTGAGGGCTTAAGTGGGTCGATGCAGACTCGATGGACCGAATGGCCTCCTTCTGCACTGTATGTTCTATGTTCTGTTATTGGGCAGCAAACAATGCTATGTTAAGGAAATGGGCCGCGGGGAGGGGTCGGTGTAGGGGCGGGTGGAGGCGCCATTGTGCAGGAGATGTTGGAGGGCTTTATTGTTGGCACATTTTCCATCTTCGCTGGCCAGGTACTCTGTGAGCCCAGTGGTGGTGTCGACTTTGAGGGTGTGGGGGCAGTGGAGGCAGCATCTAGGGCTGGAGGGTACCTCAGAGTGGGCGCTGATGTGTATTAATCATAGGTTTGCACCGGTGGGGCTGGATGCGCGGTGGAGGGGGTGGCGGCAGGCAGGGATTGAGCGCTTTAGTGACTTCTTCACAGGGGACAGATTTGCGGGGCTGGAGGAAGTGTATGAATTGCCCACGGGAATGGCTGCAGGTTCGGGACTCTGTAAGGAGAGAGATGCTGTCCTTTGCTGGGCTGCCGTCCCTGGGGTTTGCTGGATAAGGTGCTGTCGAAGAACAAAATAGGGGAGGGGAAGGTGTTTATAAGGAGTTGATGGAGTGGGAGCCCTAGTGGAGGATATTGAGAGCTGGGAGGGGAGGGGAGGGCTGAGACCTGGGCAGAGGCCTTGCAGAGGGTGAATGCATCCATGTCATGTGCAAGGTTAAGCCTCATCCAGTTCAAGGTGGTACATAGAGCTTTTAAAGCAGACCAAGCAGGCCAGCAGCACGGTTCAATTCCCGTACCAGCCTCCCCGGACAGGCGCCAGAATGTGGCGACTCGGGGCTTTTCACAGTAACTTCATTTGAAGCCTACTCGTGACAATAAGCGATTTTCATTTCATTTTTCATTATGACGGTGGGTGAGGATGAGTAGATTCTTTGAGGGGGTAGAGAATAGGTGTGGGCCGTGCCCGGGGGGGGGGAGCGGCAGCGAATCACATCCACATGTTCTGGGCGTGTCCAAGATTGAGGGGGTTCTGCAGGGGTTCGCAGACGTGATGTCCGAGCTGCTGGGGGTGGAGGAGGTTCCGAATCTCGAGGTGGCAATATTCGGGATGTCAGGAGGCCCGGGAGTCCAGGGGGCGAGAGAGGCCGATGTTTAGGCCTTTGCCTCTCTGATAGCCCGGAGACAGATTTTGCTGGGGTGGCGGGACTCGGAGCCTGCCGAGGGCTGGGGTGTGGGTGAGCTACCTGGCAGAATTTCTCAGGCTAGAGAAGGTCAGGTTCCTCTGGGGGGAGGGGGGTCGGTGGATGGGTTCACCTGGAGGTGGAAGCTGTTCATTGATTTCTTTAAGGAGGTTTGAAGGGTCAGCCGGGGGGGGGGGGGGGGGGGGGGGGGGGGGAGGTTAAAATGGGGGAGTGAGGAGGGGGTGGCAAGGAGGTAAGGGGAGAGTGGTTGCTGGTTGTTTATTACATTGTTTCATTGTTCTTCTGATTCTGTTTGTATACATGAGAATGCCTTGAATAAAAATATTTTTAAAAAACGCTTTAATGACTGCACAGAATTTTGGCAGAGTAGGGTGCTATACAGATCCAGGGTCTTAATTTCTTTCCTCGGTGCAGTTCCTGAAATAAGAACATTGTTTCAGCGCAAGCGTCTGTCTGCAGAGACCTCCCACATAACATGTGCCATTTGCCGAGTTCTGGAGACATCTAGTGTCAGCAAGGCAGCTTGGTGTTCACTTGTGCACTTCCAGTCTCTCTCTCCCCACTACAGGAATGAAATGGAATAAAAAGTATCTGCTTTTCACTCCCGAGACCCAGATAACAAGCATGCAGCTGAAAGGTGAAATCCAGAAATGCAATTATATTACAAGCTAGGAATTTAAATGTTTCATTGCAAAAGGGGAGATTCTCAGGGCCTCAGTTTAGAAGATCTGGGGAAAGAAGTTGAACTTAGCCGAAAGATGGAGGAAGCATTCAGCATGTAAGATGGTTGCTTGTTTCTCCCTCTGGAATAAATAATAAGAGAAGCAAGGGTTGCAGCACAGAAAGAGGGGCTAAAGATAAGCCGCAAGAAGCTATTTCTCATATCCCCTCCTGGAGTGCTAGATTTGCAGAGTTAGTTTGAGGGCGAGAAACTGGGGTCTCGCGCGCACGGTCTGGAGTTAAACAAAGACAATTACATCGGCAGGAGGACAGATTGGGCCAGAGTAGACTGGCAGAGAGACTGAAAGGTAGGACAGTTGATGAGCCGTGGCGGGTGTTTACGGAGGCGGGTGTTTACGGAGGCGGGTGCTTACGGAGATAATTCCACCCAACTAAAATATATTCCAGAGAGGAAGAAAGATTTTGAGAACCGGGGACAAAAATCATCCATGGCTAAGTAAGGAAGTTCAAGATAGCATAAAAGATTAAAACTAATACATGCTGCATTGCTGAGGCCTGTGACGTTTTTGCGTAAAAAGGTACTATAATGAGCAAAGGTAAATTATGAAAGAAAAGTAGCACAAAATGTTTTAAAAGGATAGCAAAAGCTTCTATAGAGAGTAGCTACAGTGAATGTTGGTCCCTTGGAGGATGAGACTGGATAATTAATAGTGGGGAACACTGAAATTGCGCAGACACTAAAATGGGTATTTTGCCTCCGTTGTCACGGTGGAGGGCACTGGGACCATCCCAATAGTAACGGAGAATGCAGAGATAATAGAAAGGGAGGAACTTAGAACAATCATTATCAATAGGGACAAAGTATTAAACAGACTATAGGGATTGAAGGCAGAAACGTCCCCAGGGCTGATGGCCTACGTTCTAGGCTGTTAAAGGAAGTGGCAGCGGAGATAGGGGATCCATTGGTTAGAATATTCCAAAATTCCCTGGATGTGGGAAAGGTTCCAGTGGATCGGAAAAATGCTAATGTAACACCCTTATTCAAAAAGGCAGAATGTAGGAAGCTATAGGCCAGTTAGTTTAACATTTGTCATTGTAAAAGTGCTAGAACCCATTAAGGACACTTGGAAAGTCAGCATGGTTTTATGGAACATTAATCGTGTTTGAATAACTTGGTAGAGTTCTTCAAAGATGTAACAAGCCCAGTGGATAGTGGGTATTCTGTAGATGTAGTATATCTGGACTTCCAGAAGGCATTTGATAAGGTGCCGCACAAAAGGTTAATACACAAGGTAAGATCACTTGGATTTGGAGTAATTTATTCACTCGGATACAAGCCTGGCTAACCAGAAGCAAGAGTCGGGATAAATGGGTCTTTTTCTAGATGCTGGATGGGTGCCACAGGATTCAGTCCTCAGACCCCAACTATTTACGATATATATTAACAACTTGGATACAGGGATGGGAGGTACAGTAGTTAAAGTTGCAGATGACACAAAAATAGGTGGGACAGTAAATTGTAATGAGGAAATAAGAAATTTACAAATGATATATATAGGTTAGGAGAGTGAGCCAAAATTTAGCAGAGCTTAACGTGGATAAGTGTGAGGTTATTCATTTTGGTCAGAAAAATGGAAAGGCAACTTATTATCCAAGTGGAGAAAAAACGTCAGAGGGCTTCAGTGCAGAGGGATCTGGGTGTCCTTGTGCATGAATCGCAGAAAATTAGCATGGCAAATGCAATTTTAACCTTCATAGCTCAAGGAATAGAGTATAAATGTAGGGAAGTGTTGCTGCAACTGTACAAGGCATTGGTGAGACTGCACCTGGAGTACTGTGTATACTTTAGATCCCCTTACTTGAGGAGAGATGTAGTTGCATTGGAAATAGTTCAGAGGAGGTTCACTAGATTAGCCAGAGATGAAGGGTTTGTCTCATGAAGTAATTGAGAAGTTTAGGCCTATTTGCTCTCGAGTTTAGAAGAACGGGGAGTGATCGAATTGACGTACACAAGATGATAAAAAGGTATCGACAAAGTAGGTGCAGGGCGCCTGCTCCCACCTGTGGGGCTTCCAGGATGAGAGGTCATTGTTTTAGGATAAGGGGTAGCAAATTTCAAATAGAGATGAGGAGAAACTACTTCTCGCAAAGTGTCGTGAATCTGTGGAATTCGCGACACCAGAGTGCAGTGGATGCTGGGACATTGAGTAAATTGAGGAGATAAGACAGATTTTTAAGGAGTAATGGGTTATGGAGAACAGGAGGGAAAGCAGAGTTGAGGCCGAGAGGAGATCAGCCATGATCATATCGAGTGGTGGAGCAGACTCGAGGGGCTGAATTGCGACTCCTGCTCCCAGCTCTGTAGGTTCTTATTGACGAATCCATCTATTTCTGAGTACCAAGATTTATTATTATTGAGGCACAGGGTCAATGCTAAACGGCAGGTTTTGAGGGCATCTTTGTGTCGAGCTTGTGTTGCTGGGCCAGAGAACGGGAGATTAAATCCCATAGTGGGCACTGCGAAACTTAGAACTCCCTTTGAAAAATCTGGGAATAAGTGCACAAGTCAGTAAAAAACAGCCAGGAAGTTGATGGGTTGTTGCTAAAACCCACCCATTTCACTGATGTACTCCAGGAGAGGCCGTTATTCGGACTTGGCCTGTGTGAGACGCCAGCCCCCCACCAATTCGGGTGTCTGAAGAACCAAGCTTTATTAGTAAATCTCGCAGCTGTAATAACGTTCCTATGTCGGACTTCTAAGGATGGATACTAAAAAGCAGCAACGCCCACCCGCTGAGCATGAATAATACAAGAATATTTATTTAAGCACGACACATGGGTTACGTTACACCACACCAAGCTGCCTAATGAGCTGATTTGCCAACAGGAAAAAACCTCAGAACAGCAGGCTCGGTGATCCATCATCATAACCTGCTGCTTCCAACCCCACCACACGACTTGCTTCAGCCAACATGCCCAGTAATAAGAAGAGTTTGCAAACGGGATAGTTTTAAAAAAATAATAAGCCGGGAACCCGGAAACTCTCTTCGGAGAGGCTTGCAGAAATACCCTTACAGACACAAAAACCCAGTGAAGATTTACCACCATCCGGAGAGGCTCAACCCCTCTAATGGACATCTGAAGGTTTGCAGGAAGCGGATTACAATCAGTGAGGAAACCGCGCTTGAAGCCGAGTTTGGATGTTGAATCAGTTCAGGCATGAGGCAGCAAGTGGTGACTCCTGAAAGGTGGTAGTGAATGGCACAGTCACTTCTTCACTTTCACACACAACTTCAACTGCACGTCGCAGAGAAAGACGTTCATTAGGTCCTGTCCCACGTCTCGGGCAATTTTACCGATCAGCTGCCCTCCCTGGCCAATTAACAACCGCTGTGGAGGCAAAATTTCAAAATATAATAATATAAGAGAGGATTTCACATAATCTCAAAGCACTTTACATACAATGAACTACTTTGGAGTGCAGTGGCTCAGTATGTACTGTACGATCCCAACTGATCTTAGTACAGGACAAGTTCGATCCCACAGTGACTGGACTTGATGAATCCCAAAAGCGGAAATCTAAAACAATAACAGAAAATTCTGGGAAAACCCAGCAGATCTGGTAGCATCTGTGGAGAGAAACAGAATTAACGTTTTGAGTTTGTACGCTCTGAATAACCATACAGACTCAAAATGTTAACTGTCAATTCACGGATACTGCCACACCTTTCATTGTTTTGAAACAAGAAAACATTAACTCTATTGCACTAAGCAACATTTTGGAAAGATTTCAATACAAACAGAAGAAAATGAATCAGATCACATTATTTCTTTTACCCCAGAAATACCCTCACAGACACAAAAACCCCAGTGAAGATTTACCGCTATCTTAGCACCAAGGCTGGGCTGGAACAGTTTTTTTTTCTGGCAGACTTCTGAGCATTCACTAGATTCTCTTCCTCAATTGGTAACCCTCGCCAAGACACCCAAAAACTGCCCTCTAGATTCACTATTACTTCAACCTTCGGGCAAAGACCAGAGTTCCCGAATCTCAGCTCCCCAGCAGGATTTCTTACCAGAGAGTTTTAAACCTTCTGAGTGAGACTCTGGTACCATGCAGACTAACTGACAACCCTTCTATGTTTCCCTGTCAGTGTGTTGCTGGACCCCTGTTGCAGGAAACAGCGCAGATTTTTGAACTTCCTTTAGCTTCACTAATCTACTAACCCGTTGATAACCCATCTCTTCCAAGAGTTATAAAAATGCATGTAAAAAACAGAATCACAAACTTGTCGGCTCCCAGTTCATTTTAAATAAAACTCTTAGGGCGCACGGTGGCGCAGTGGGTTAGCCCTGCTGCCTCACAGCGCCAGGTCCCAGGTTCGATCCTGGCTCTAGGTCACCGTCCGGGTGGAGTTTGCACATTCTCCCCGTGTCTGTGTGGTAGGTGGATGTGCAGGCTAGGTGGATTGGTCACACTAAAGTGGCCCTTAATTGGAAAATCTGAATTGGGTACACAAATTTTTTTTTTAAAAACTCTAAATGAAACTAGATGCAGGTTCCACCATTCTGAACACAAAAGTACAAAGTGGAAATTAAACTTAAAAGCTACACATTCTTCCAAAACGGGACACAAATAAATTAGAAAATTCTGGGCTGAACTAAATTAATGCAAAGATGATTAAAGGAAGTGTTACAGGAGACAGAGAAATATTTCTGCTGATGGGCAGAGTCGAGAACAAGGGGGCATAGCCTTAAATGTAGAGCTATGAAATATATCCTGATTGCATATGGAGGGTGGTGTAAATCTGAAACCGACTCCCCCAACAAGTTGTTGAGTCTTGTGCGCGCGCCGGGGGGGGGGCTGTCTAACCACTGCGCCACAACGCTGCCCTGCAAGTGTATAATAATAATCTTTATTAGTGTCAAAAGTAGGCTTACGTTAACACTGCAATGAAGTTACTGCAAAAAGCCCCTAGTCGCCACACTCCGGCGCCTGTTCGGGTACACAGAGGGAGAATTCAGAATGTCCAATTCACCTAACAGCACGTCTTTCAGGACTTGTGGGAAGAAACCGGAGCACCCGGAGGAAACCCACGCAGACACGGATATCTCACATTAAATGCTTTCTCACGACAATAGGTTGGAAAAATTATTATTTAAAAGAAAAAAAAAATTTAGAGTACCCAATTCATTTTTTCCAATTAAGGGGCAATTTAGTGTGGCCGATCCACCTAGCCTGCACATCTTTGGTATGTGGGGGCGAAACCCACGCAAACACGGAGAGAATGTGCAAACTGCACACGGACAGTGACCCAGAGCCGGGATTGAACCTGGGACCTCGGCTCTGTGAGGCTACAGGGCTAACCCACTGCGCCACCGTGCTGCCCCCAAATTATTTATTTTTAAAATATATTTTAATTTAGTGCTTCACACAGAGACAGTGTATGGTCACACTGTAATAAGATGCTAAATCTTAAAGAGGAACTCCCTTTTTATACATAACCACACAATCTATAAGAGGAGATGGAGGTACAGTCATAGCATTCTCTCAAGTTCCACTCCATTTCCCACTGAGTAAAATAGACTTCAGATTGCGAGGCATGGCCGGATTTAGGACGGGAGTAAGAGTTTCTCAAATAAGACAGTCACAGACACCCTTATTTTCTCAGTTTGACCTTTCACACCAGTGTCAAACCAGGTTTCGACAATGCTCCTATGGAGTTTCCAGGACACTTTGTTACTAATCTTTATTCGTGTCACAAATAGGCTTACATTAACACTGCAAAGAAGTTACTGTGAAAAGCCCCTAGTCGCCACACTCCGGCGCCTGTTCGGGTACACTGAGGGAGAATTCAGAATGTCCAATTCACCTAACAGCACATCTTTCAGGACTTGTGGGAGGAAACCGGAGCACCCGGAGGAAACCCAGGCAGGAGACGGTGCAGTACTCCGCACAGACAGTGACCCAAACCGGGACTCGAACCTGGGAACCTGGCGCTGTGAAACAACAGTGCTAACCACTGTGCCACCCATTAAAGGTTTGTAGCACAGGCAGGCAAATTAAGTTAAGATATAGATTGGCCAATATTTAATTGAAGGACCAAACGCAGCACAGTAAAAATATTCAACTAAATACTTGCTAGACAGAAACCAAACTGAATGAGGTTGAGGTCAAGTTTCACACAGGAGCAGTTTGTATACCCCTACTTTCAAAGAGACATTTAGAAAGGGAACTGCAAAACCCCATTTTTGTGTACGACTTGGTCTGATATCAAATCGGGGATACTTGAAACAGAAATGAGAGCAGTTACTTTTTAAGCATTAACTCTGAATTAAGCACGGTGGCCTAGTGGTTAGCACAACCGCCTCACGGCGCTGAGGTCCCAGGTTCGATCCCAGCTCTGGGTCACTGTCCGTGTGGAGTTTGCACATTCTCCCCGTGTCTGCGTGGGTTTCGCCCCCACAACCCAAACATGTGCAGAGTAGGTTGATTGGCCAGGCTAAATTGCCCCTTAATTGGAAAAAATAATTGGGTAATCTAAATTTAAAAAAAAACTCTGAATTATCAGAAACAAATGTTGACAATCTATAAAGAACTTATGTCGTGGGAGCTGAACCCAGATAGGGGAGGTAAAGTGTAAATGGGAGGATGAGTTGGGAAAGGAGTTAGAGGCGGGGCTGTGGGAGGAGGCTCTGAGCAGAGTCAACATGTCCTATCCTTGCCAGGCTCAGCCTGATACAATTCAAGGTGGTTCACCGGACACACATGACGGCGGCCAGGATGAGCAGGTTTTTTGGGTAGAGGACGGCCTGCAAACCATGGCCACATTTTGGGCATGTCCGAAGCTCAGGGGATTCTGGCAGAGATTTGCCGATGTCATGTCCACTGTGCTAAAGATGAGGGTGGCGCCGAGTCCGGAGGTGGCGATCTTTGGAGTGTGGGAAGACCCGGGGGTCCTGGGGGCAAGAGAGGCTGGCGTTTTGGCGTTTGCCTCCTTAGTAGCCCGGAGATGGATCTTATTAGGGGGAGGGACTCGGAGCCCCCGAAATCAGGGGTATGGGTTAGTGGCATGGCTGGGTTTCTCAGGCTTGAGAAAATTAAGTTCGCCCTATGGAGATCAGTGTTAGGGTTCGTTCGGAGGTGGCAGCCATTTATCGACTTCATCGGGGAAAACAATACAATAAGAGTGGGGAGGTACGGAATAAGGGGGGTAGGGGGAGTTAGTTTAGTTGGGATCAGCGAGAGGAGACTGAGGGACCTGGGGAGTGTATGTATAAGCCATGTTGGCGGGGTATGGTTGTTGGTTGATGCACTGAATTATGTTTACATTTGTATTTGTAGCTTTTGTTGTTATAAAACCATAAATGCCTTAATAAAATGTTTGTTAAAAAAAACCAAATGTTCACACTCGGATTGAGCTGTTCCCTGGTGTAAAGGCACGGCAGCACAGTTTCATCCCCACATGTATACTTGCCGCGTGGTTCTTTCTAGCCACGGTGATATTCTGTAGAATTCTGAGCTCCCCACTCGGTCCTTCTTCCCACAGTTCTGTGCTCTGAGGGGGTAAACAGGCCGTTAACGTGATTCTTGTTAAAAGTTTTTCTGCTGCCTCTCAACTTGGCCTGGGCACGCATCACAACGCTGATCTACACTCCCTCTTTAGACGAAGGGACCGAAGGTGTGGTGGAAAAGTAAATTGTGGAAGAGGACATAAGGAGGCTGTAAAGGGGAATAGAAAGGTTAAATGCGTGGGCAAGGATCTGGCAAATGGAGTATGATGTGGGAAAATGTGAAATTACCATTATGGCAGAAAAAATAAAGAAGAAACAGTGTTTAAATGTTTAAAGATTGCAAACTATGAGATGCAGTCCTAGTGTACAAATCACAAAAGGTTAGCAGATAGGTACAGCAAATAATTGGGAAAGCTAATAGAAAATTGACGTTTATTGCAAGGGAAGCCAAAGGTCATGCTTGAGTCGTACAGATCTCCTTATTTAAGGAAAGATGTAAATGCTTCGAAAGCAGTTCATACATTTCCTGGACCAAAAGCAGGAATGGGAAAGGGCGGCACGGTGGCGCAGTGGTTAGCTCTGCTGCCTCATGGCGCCATGGTCCCAGTTTCGATCCCGGCTCTGGGTCACTGTCCGTGTGGAGTTTGCACATTCTCCCCGTGTCTGCGTGGGTTTCACCCCCACAATCCAAAGATGTGCAGTTTAGGTGGATTGGCCACGCTAAATTGCCCCTTAATTGGAAAAATTGGGTACTCTAAATTTATAAATACAAAAAAAGGAATGGGCAGATTGTCTTCTGAGGAAAGGTTGGAGAGGTTAGGCTTGTCCCCATTGGATTTTAGAATAAGAAGAGGTAAGATGTGAGGAGACTTGACAAAGTGGATGGGGAAAGGATGTTTCCTCTTGTGGGAGAACCTGGAAACGAGGGCTAATAAAGGCTCACTCATTTCAGACAGATGCGGAGACTTATTTTTCTCTTGAGGGTCACGAGACTCAGCAACACTTTTCCTCAAAAGGCGGTGGTGGAAGCAGAGTCTGAATATTTTAAAGGCAGATCCCGATAGATTCCTTAATCACAAGGGGGTGAGAGGTTATCATGGGTAGCCAGGTGTTTTCAGGTTGCAATCAAATCAGCCACGATCTTATTGAGTGGTGGAGCAGGCTCGAGGGGCCGAGTGGCCTGTTCCTGCTCCCCATGGAAACAGTCCATCGGGCCTGTGCAAGTCATCAACTCCTCCATTGCACCCAGTACAATAGTTTTAAAGGGGGCGGCACAACAGGATAATCAACCCACAAATGGCGGGGGGAAGCGGGCCTGGCAATATCAGGGAGTGAGGGGAACAGAGACGCGGGGGGGGGGGCTGGCAATATCAGGGAGTGAGGGGAACAGAGACTGGGGGGGGGGGGGGGGAAGCAGGCCTGGCAATATCAGGGAGTGAGGGGAACAGAGACTGATTGGGGGGGTGGGGGAGCGGGCCTG
The DNA here is from genome assembly GCF_902713615.1 of Scyliorhinus canicula. NCBI lineage: Eukaryota > Metazoa > Chordata > Chondrichthyes > Carcharhiniformes > Scyliorhinidae > Scyliorhinus > Scyliorhinus canicula. Next base: position 160,056,614 of record NC_052157.1, read on the forward strand.
GCAATATCAGGGAGTGAGGGGAACAGAGACTGATTGGGGGGGGGGGGGGGGGGGGGGGGGCCTTGCAATATCAGGGAGTGAGGGGAACAGAGACTGAGGGGAGGGGGAGAGGGGGGGAAGCGGGCCTGGCAATATCAGGGAGTGAGGGGAACAGAACTGATTGGGGGGGGGGGGGGGGGTTGGGGAGAGAGGGCCTGGCAATATCAGGGAGTGAGGGGAACAGAGACTGAGGGGAGGGGGATGGGGGGAAGCGGGCCTGGCAATATCAGGGAGTGAGGGGAACAGAGACTGAGGGGAGGGGGATGGGGAGGGGGAGGGGGAGGGGGGGGGAAGCAGGCCTGGCAATATCAGGGAGTGAGGGGCACAGAACTGATTGGGGGGGGTTGGGGAGAGAGGGCCTTGCAATATCAGGGAGTGAGGGGAACAGAGACTGAGGGGAGGGGGAGGGGGGAGGGAAGCGGGCCTGGCAATATCAGGGAGTGAGGGGAACAGAAACTGGGGGGGGGAAGCAGGCCTGGCAATATCAGGGAGTGAGGGGAACAGAGACTGGGGGGGGGGGGGGGGGAAGGGGGGAGGAGAGAGACGACGACGAAGGTGTGGGGTGAGCAACAAAAATAAACTTTGTGATCTGGTGATTGTGCCCCGAGGCCAGAGGTTCAGGCACCCAGTGTCAGCAGCTCCGTCCTCATGAAAACTGCTGCCTAACGCAACAGCACCTTTTACCTAAGCAGCAATCCTAGTGAACATGACAATTAATGTGAGGGAAGGGGCAATTCATGCTGGATCCAAGAGGGAAAGATAATTCTGCATTTGTGCGGCCCCCTTGTGTCTTCGAGAAACATTCTGAAGAGCTTCACATGCAGTGAGCTATTGTGGAACACACTAATGGTGTATATGTAAACATAGCAATTAATTTTTACACAGCAGGATCTCACAAACAGCAACAAGTTGTAAGCATTCAAATGATCTTTAAGTCTGGCTGTGTCAGAAAATTTATCGAAGACCATAGCCGTTGATATTTAACAGGTTAACGACAGATGACTCGGTTTCTGGTGGGGATGCTGCAAGGAATGTTGGCCTCAACACTGAGCTCTTCTTCAAATAGAGCCACGGGGTCTTTATCATCCACCTGGATAGGCAGACAGGGGTTTAGCTGAATCACCTGCTTCAGGGTGAAGTGTGTGCAAACTTATTTAACCAGCATCTGACCAGAGATTATCTGATTGAAACCAAAGAGGCCAGAAAAGGGTCAGTGCTTTACCCAGTCCAGTCCGATCCACCATTACCTGTATGATGTTGTAGGGCACCTCTTGAGGCAGGTGCTCCAATAATCGTTCCCGGATCAGGTTACAGCAGATCTCCTGGGGTGATTGGTCAGTGACGATGGCACTGTGATAATCCCAGGATCCTGGTTGGGCCTTTGACATCAGGTACCGCTGAGCACACAAGAAAAGGATCATAGAATAATTCAAGACTGTTTTGAGGAACTAGGCATACTTTTTAGAATGACTGTCTCCATAAAAACACATTGGCTTCGAGTCCATTTACACAGTTTGTTTGATTGATCTCCCCCAGTTACCCATTCCAAACTCTATTGCCCCTTTCAGTGAAATCGTACTTGCGAGTTTTAAATAATTGTTCAATGACTCAACTGTCTCGAACAATCCGCTATACCCGTGATGAATGTAGGAATTTCAAATACATATTGTATCATATGTATTGGTAAGGGTTAAAAGCCTGGATTGGTGTGTGTATGACTGCTGCAGTCATGTTTATAAAAAAACTGGTTTACAAGACCAGCAGACACTTTTACTACAGCACCTGCTGGGGGCTTCTCCAGGATTGTAATATACCCTGGAGATTTATACCGAGGGTCTGGAACATCAGTCTCCATGGCAATGCAATCAAAACCAACCACAAAAACAAAAATATGACAAACTGGACTGTGGCCCTCCTCATAACCATTGACTTTAAATTGAAGTGTGGAGGGGAGATCCAGTCAGTCAGTCACACACCCTGCAGGAGGGATCCAGTCAGTACACTCACCCTGCAGGAGGGATCCAGTCAGTCACAATACACACCCTGCAGGAGGGATCCAGTCAGTCAGTACACACACCCTGCAGGAGGAATCCAGTCAGTACACACACCCTGCAGGAGGGATCCAGTCAGTCACAATACACACCCTGCAGGAGGGATCCAGTCAGTCACAATACACACCCTGCAGGAGGGATCCAGTCAGTCACAATACGCACCCTGCAGGAGGGATCCAGTCAGTCACAATACGCACCCTGCAGGAGGGATCCAGTCAGTCACAATACACACCCTGCAGGAGGGATCCAGTCAGTCACAATACGCACCCTGCAGGAGGGATCCAGTCAGTCAGTACACACCCTGCAGGAGGGATCCAGTCAGTCAGTACACTCACCCTGCAGGAGGGATCCAGTCAGTCAGTACACACCCTGCAGGAGGGATCCAGTCAGTCAGTACACACCCTGCAGGAGGGATCCAGTCAGTACACACACCCTGCAGGAGGGATCCAGTCACTCAGTACACACTCTGCAGGAGGGATCCAGTCAGTCAGTACACACCCTGCAGGAGGGATCCAGTCAGTCAGTACACACACCCTGCAGGAGGGATCCAGTCAGTCAGTACACTCACCCTGCCGGAGGGATCCAGTCAGTCAGTACACACACCCTGCAGGAGGGATCCAGTCAGTCAGTACACTCACCCTGCCGGAGGGATCCAGTCAGTCAGTACACACACCCTGCAGGAGGGATCCAGTCAGTCAGTACACACACCCTGCAGGAGGGATCCAGTCAGTCAGTACACTCACCCTGCCAGAGGGATCCAGTCAGTCAGTACACACACCCTGCAGGAGGGATCCAGTCAGTCAGTACACACACCCTGCAGGAGGGATCCAGTCAGTCAGTACACACCCTGCAGGAGGGATCCAGTCAGTCAGTACACACACTCTGCAGGAGGGATCCAGTCAGTCAGTACACACACCCTGCAGGAGGGATCCAGTCAGTCAGTACACACACTCTGCAGGAGGGATCCATTTAGCTGCTACACGCCCCGAATTCAAATAAATCATGACTGATCGATTTAACTCCAGCTGCTCCCCTTGGCTCCCCAACATTTAATATATTTTACTAACAGAAAACCATCACTATCTCCACGACCCTAATCTATACTCTTTTTAAAAATAAATTTAGATTACCCAATCATTTTTTCCAATTAAGGGGCAATTTAGCGTGGCCAATCCACCTACTCTGCACATTTTTGGGTTGTGGGGGCGAAACCCACGCAGACACGGGGAGAATGTGCTGAGGCGGTTGTGCTAACCACTAGGCCACCGTGCTGCCCTCCTAATCTATACTCTTGATAAATTGAAGATTCGAATGCTTTCCTGGCCGGCTTCCATTTTTCACCCAACTCAAACCTGTACTATCCAAATCCCTGCTGCCCGGAGCTTACCTCACATCCATCACGTTGCCCCTTTCAGTGAAATCGTACTTGCGAGTTTTAAATAATTGTTCAATGACTCAACTGTCTCGAACAATCCGCTATACCCGTGATGAATGTAGGAATTTCAAATACATATTGTATCATATGTATTGGTAAGGGTTAAAAGCCTGGATTGGTGTGTGTATGACTGCTGCAGTCATGTTTATAAAAAAACTGGTTTACAAGACCAGCAGACACTTTTACTACAGCACCTGCTGGGGGCTTCTCCAGGATTGTAATATACCCTGGAGATTTATACCGAGGGTCTGGAACATCAGTCTCCATGGCAATGCAATCAAAACCAACCACAAAAACAAAAATATGACAAACTGGACTGTGGCCCTCCTCATAACCATTGACTTTAAATTGAAGTGTGGAGGGGAGATCCAGTCAGTCAGTCACACACCCTGCAGGAGGGATCCAGTCAGTACACTCACCCTGCAGGAGGGATCCAGTCAGTCACAATACACACCCTGCAGGAGGGATCCAGTCAGTCAGTACACACACCCTGCAGGAGGAATCCAGTCAGTACACACACCCTGCAGGAGGGATCCAGTCAGTCACAATACACACCCTGCAGGAGGGATCCAGTCAGTCACAATACACACCCTGCAGGAGGGATCCAGTCAGTCACAATACGCACCCTGCAGGAGGGATCCAGTCAGTCACAATACGCACCCTGCAGGAGGGATCCAGTCAGTCACAATACACACCCTGCAGGAGGGATCCAGTCAGTCACAATACGCACCCTGCAGGAGGGATCCAGTCAGTCAGTACACACCCTGCAGGAGGGATCCAGTCAGTCAGTACACTCACCCTGCAGGAGGGATCCAGTCAGTCAGTACACACCCTGCAGGAGGGATCCAGTCAGTCAGTACACACCCTGCAGGAGGGATCCAGTCAGTACACACACCCTGCAGGAGGGATCCAGTCACTCAGTACACACTCTGCAGGAGGGATCCAGTCAGTCAGTACACACCCTGCAGGAGGGATCCAGTCAGTCAGTACACACACCCTGCAGGAGGGATCCAGTCAGTCAGTACACTCACCCTGCCGGAGGGATCCAGTCAGTCAGTACACACACCCTGCAGGAGGGATCCAGTCAGTCAGTACACTCACCCTGCCGGAGGGATCCAGTCAGTCAGTACACACACCCTGCAGGAGGGATCCAGTCAGTCAGTACACACACCCTGCAGGAGGGATCCAGTCAGTCAGTACACTCACCCTGCCAGAGGGATCCAGTCAGTCAGTACACACACCCTGCAGGAGGGATCCAGTCAGTCAGTACACACACCCTGCAGGAGGGATCCAGTCAGTCAGTACACACCCTGCAGGAGGGATCCAGTCAGTCAGTACACACACTCTGCAGGAGGGATCCAGTCAGTCAGTACACACACCCTGCAGGAGGGATCCAGTCAGTCAGTACACACACTCTGCAGGAGGGATCCATTTAGCTGCTACACGCCCCGAATTCAAATAAATCATGACTGATCGATTTAACTCCAGCTGCTCCCCTTGGCTCCCCAACATTTAATATATTTTACTAACAGAAAACCATCACTATCTCCACGACCCTAATCTATACTCTTTTTAAAAATAAATTTAGATTACCCAATCATTTTTTCCAATTAAGGGGCAATTTAGCGTGGCCAATCCACCTACTCTGCACATTTTTGGGTTGTGGGGGCGAAACCCACGCAGACACGGGGAGAATGTGCTGAGGCGGTTGTGCTAACCACTAGGCCACCGTGCTGCCCTCCTAATCTATACTCTTGATAAATTGAAGATTCGAATGCTTTCCTGGCCGGCTTCCATTTTTCACCCAACTCAAACCTGTACTATCCAAATCCCTGCTGCCCGGAGCTTACCTCACATCCATCACGTTGTGTAGTGATTGGGTCAGAGTCCAACAATGTCTTGACTTTTAAATCTGCACACTTGTTTTCCAGTTGCCGTGACCTCAACCCTCCTTCTCTCTGTAATCCACCCCTCTCCAATTTTCATTGCTCTCTCCAAGCTGCCTTGGTCCTAACATCTTGAATTACCTCCCCAAACCTCTCCATCATTTTATCCTCCTTAACTTTTTTTTTAAACTGACCTCTTTGACCAAGCGTTGTTCACCTGTCTGGATATGTCCTCCTGTAGCCATCGTCAAAATGTTTCTTTACCAATCGTGAAGCACTATTGGTCAATTTATGACATTTAAAAGGTGCATATAAATGCAAGCTGTTGTCGTTGGAGGTTCCTTGGCGTTAGTCTCCAATCCCCTATGGTTAATTTGAAGATTTTGGGGGGCAGCACGCTGGCGCAGTGGTTAGCACTGCTGCCTCATGGCGCCGATGATCCAGGTTCTATCCCGGTCTGCTGTTAGCGTGGAGTTTGCACATTCTCCCAGTGTCTGCGTGGGTCTCTTCCCCCACAACCCAAACATGTGCAGGTTAGGTGGATTGGCCCCGATAAATTGCCCCTTAATTGGAAAAAAAAGAATTGGGTACTCCAAATTTAAAAAAAAGTTTAGATTTCAGACACCCACTAGAAAGAAATCGGAGATAGCTTACCTCTATCTAATCTACCAATTCTTTAAACAACTTAAACATGTCAAGTAACACATTACCCTACAATATTCAACGGATTACAAGCTTGGTCGATGCAATTAGTCTTGCTAATTCAAATCTCCTCGTCTAGGTGCCATTCTGGGCATCCTGTGTTTCACTTCCTCAGAGGCCAACATATCTTTCCTGAGGGGTAGCACCCAGGACCAAATGCAGTTACTCCAGATGGGATCTACCCAGAGCATAATACGACTACTAACATTTCTCACAGCCCCTTGTATTCCGGAACCCCCACCACCCTGACAACTGAAGTCTAATATTTCATTAACTTGTAAATTATCCTGTGTACCCGCCATTTCACTGGTTGATGTGGCTTTGCTCACTCACCTGAAGAGTCTCTACTTCCTCTCCATTGACAGCTGAAAGCATAAACACTTCCTTGAAGTGAGGCCAGCCCTCTCGATGCTTCGAGTCCCCAGAGTCTTCATGCTGGCCAGCTAATCCCTGGTGCCGCTCGCCCCCTGTATCTGCAGGCTGCTGTACGCTGTCGTTACTGCCAGAAACACAGTCAGTGGACACCTCTGCATGAGGGAACGCAGAGTCTCCCTGCGAATGCTCAGAGGGGGCTTTCTTATTCCCGACATACTCCCCATCCCAGACTCCAGTTTCAATTGGTGCTTCACCGTCCCCACATCCTTTGCTCCCAGTTCTGTTTTTCCCGGACACATTTCTGGACAAGGTGCTCTGCTGCGGCCGAGAGTTGAACCTTGGCTTTATTTTCAGTTTCCTATTGTTCACTACTCCCTCGGTCAGCCTGGCGGTCAATTCCAGAAGGAGGCCTTTGTTGGTTAGCAAGTCCACCTGGAACCGATAGACAAAAGGAAGTGAGAAACTCAACGAGTTGAATTTTTCTTTAAATGTTCTACTGTGCTCTTAAATCTAATTTCCCTTACAGAATGAGTTCTCTGCATTTGTCTTGTGAAATGTCCCAAAGGATCACACAGAAGATGTTGCTTCTCCAACAGAAAACTCTAATTTTAGGGCAGCACGGTGGCCTAGTGGTTAGCACAACCGCCTCACGGCGCTGAGGTCCCAGGTTCGATCCCGGCTCTGGGTCACTGTCCGTGTGGAGTTTGCACATTCTCCCCGTGTCTGCGTGGGTTTCGCCCCCACAACCCAACCTCATGCAGAGTAGGTGGATTGGCCACGCTAAATTGCCCCTTAACTAGAAAAAATAATTGGCTAATCTAAATTTATAAAAAAAAAGAAAACTCTCATTTTTATAGCGTCTTTCACATTTTCACAATGTCCGAAAGCTCTTCACAGGTATTGAAGTGCTTTTTGAAATGTCGCCATTGTGTAATGTAGGCAACACTGCAGACAATTTGCACACAGCAAGATCCCACAAACATCAATGAGATATGTTCGGTAAACAAAGGTTATTTAAGTGATTTATATTTGCTTTGGTAAACATTAGAATTATGTATAGTTCTAGGTGTGTTTCTGTGCTTGGAAAAAAGGTAAAATCTATTGTTAAGATTCATGCTGGACAAAGGTGTTTATATGTGTGGGGGTTGATAGGATCCAATTGGGTTTCTATTGTGCTTAGAGGGGGCTGCAGGATGAAAAATAAATAAAAGGCAAGCACTTGGCTGTTGCTTAGCAACTGGAGGCCTTCGTAAGGTAAAAAGCTTTAAGGTTTTAGATTAGGCAATTCGAGAGCAGTTGGAATCAGGATCTCAGGGAGTGAACATCTCTGAACTCTGCCAAAAGCAAGGCTGGACATGATGGGAGCTGCAAAGAGGCAGGCTTTGTAAAGTACAAGTTACAATCCAGATAATCAGGGTATTGGAACAGAAAGTGTGTGTAAGATGACTCAAGTTAAGGGAACCAAGGTGCTGTTCAGAAGATTCAAGGAAGAGTAAACAAAGTATTCTGAGTTTTTTTTTAAAAAGTGTTTTTGTTGGGTTTCCACATCTTAGATTTCACAATTCATAAGTTACATATTACAAAACTGCGCCAACAAAAGGAAAATAAAACAAGATAAACAGAAATCAGCAGATATAATTACAGGCAATTGTCTTCTCTCCCGCTGTGACTGTTGCCCCCCCATTAGTCAGCCTATAACTGTCACAATCCCCCCTCAGGCCAGAGCTTTCTTTTTCGCCCCGTGGCTCGCTTGTCTCTCTTGCCACTCCCTTTACTGGTTGATGGCTACGAACAGATCTTGGAACAAGTTGGTTAACGGAAGCCCTCTTCCGACCCCCCCATTGGCAAATGTTATTTTTTCCAGCCTGAGAAATTCCTACGAGTCGGACAGCCAGTCTGCAGCTTTGGGTGGCGTTGCCAATCGTCAGCCGAGCAGGATTTTCTGGCGGGTGATCAGGGAGGCAAAGGGCTAGGGCATCAGCCACCCTCCCTATGAAGAGTTCTGGCTGGTCTGAAACCCCAAAGGCTGCCACTTTTGGGCATGGCTCCACCCTCACAACCCTGGACATCACCACAAAGGTTCTCCAGTACCCCGTAAGTCTAGGGCAAGCCCAGAATGTGGGTGTGGTAGGCTGGGCCTCCCTGAATCCATTCACATTTGTCCTCTACCTCTGGAAAGAACCCACTCATTCAGGTTCTGGTTAGGTGCGCTCTGTGCACCACCTTTAACTGTGTTATGCTCAGCCCTGCGCATGTGGAGGTGAAGTTTGCTCTGTGCAGTGCTCCGATCCAGAGTGCTACCCCCCATCTCTATGCCTAGTTCCTCCTCCCATTTTTTCCTCGTCTCGTCCAGGGGGGGAACATACCTCCTCCAACAGCCATCCATATATGTCCCCACAGTTTCCCTTCCCTAGGTTGCCCGTATCCAGCAGTTCTTCCACTAGTGAGTGTTCTGATATCTGGGGTACGTCGTTGTTTCCTTATTGAGGACGTTTTTGATCTGAATGTATCTCAGATCATTTCCTCTTGGTAACTGGATCCACTCCGTGAGTTCCCCCAGAGTTGTGAGTCGATCATCTTTGTACATGTCCCTAACCGTCAGAGTCCCCTCATTCTCTCTCCACATTTTGAAGGTGGCGTCAACTATTGCATGAGTAAACCTGTGGTTGGTGCAGATGGGGGCCATGGTGGACATTTCGGTCAGGCCAAAGTGCTGCCTCATTCGGTACCACGTCAGGAGCATGGCTACTACCACTGGGCTGCTCGTGTGCTTGGCCGGGGGAGGGATGGGAGAGTGGCTGTGGCCAAGGTTCAGAGGGACGGTTCTGATGGAGGAACTCTCCTCCATCTTCACCCACTCTGCTCCCGGTTCCATCAGCCATCCCCTTCCTCTTTCTGTCGTGGCCGCCCAGTGGTAGAACTGTAGATTCAGGAGGGCCAGGCCTCCCATGTTTCTTTTACTTTGTAGGACCTTCTTTTCGATCCTCGGGTTCTTCCCCACAAACGCCATGATTAGTTTGTCGACTGTATTGAAAAAGGGGTTTGGGTTGTAGATCGGGAGGGATCTAAACAGGAAGAGGAACCTGGGTAGTACGCTCATTTTGATCGTCCCCGGCGAGGGAGTGGGAGCGGGCCCCACCTCTGCAGGTCCCTTTTGACTTCCTCCACCAGGCTCGTCGGGTTCCATTTGTGGATTTGCGTCCAGTGGAGGGCTATTTGGAATTCCAGGTACTGGAATTTGGTCTGGACTTGTTTGAACGGCAGTTACCCCAGCTCTGTCCTTCCTTGTTGCGGGATCACAGGGAGGGTCCCGGCTCTTGCACAGGTTAAGCTTGTAACCCGAGAAGGCTCCAAACTCCTTTCGGAGTTTCATTATCCCTTCCATGCTGGTCTGGGGGATTCAAGAAAGTTTTCTGAGTTAAATAGATAATTGTAGATTTAAAGTGGGGACAGCAGACTCCAGGGGTAGATGAAACATTTCATGTCATTTTAATAGTCTGGAAATCAAGAGTTAAAGCAATGGTGAGCAGTTTGCATAACAGTCACGCCCAAGAAATCCTAAAGGGGTTGGTGTGAAATCCTGGACTGGATTTGCGGAAGCTTTGTTTGAATGTGTCATTTGTAAAATCTGGACTGAATTTCGGAATGTAATCATCCAAGGGAAAATATTATTAAGAGGGAAAATTTTAAAGGGTGTTTTTGGGAGTGGAGTTTGGAAACTAATGTGACAATCATCTGGGACGATTTGGAAAAAACCACAGATACTAACTTGTGTTCAGACGGGAGTGAGTGTATTTGACCACTGTCATTTTGTGTGCTTGAAAGGGACTTTTTGTGTTAATGAGACCATTGTAGCTTAATTCTGTGTATTTGTTAAGCTGAAGTTGGGGAGGGGCTGCAATAAAGGAGTATTGTATTAAAATTGAATGTTCCGTGTTTAATAAATGTTCTTTTCTAAAATTTAGAGTACCTAATTATTTTTTTTCCAATTAAGGGGCAATTTAATGTGGCCAATCCACCTAACCTGCACATCTTTGGGTTGTGGGGGGGAAACCCACGCAGACATGGGGAGAATGTGCAAACTCCACACGGACAGTGACCCAGGGCCAGGATTCGAACCCGGTCCTCAGCGCCTCAGTCCCAGTGCTATCCACTGAGCCACATGCCACCCGATGTTTTTCTGGTTTTAAAAACTAATTAGCGATCCTGTGAATCTGTACCTCCACGTTTTACAAAGAAAAAGTTACAATCTTTTGAACCAGGGTTCCATTTTGGAAGCTTCCCATCCAGTTATTTATTTATATTTTTAATAAATTTAGAGGACCCAATTCATTGTTTTTTTCCCAATAAAGGGGCAATTTAGCGTGGCCAATCCACCTACCCTGCACATCTTTGGGGGTGAGACTCACGTAGATGTTGATATTATAACTGGAAGAATGTGCAAACTCCAAGTGGGCAGTGACCCAGGGCCGGGGTCAAACCTGGGTCCTTGGCGGCGTGAGGCAGCAGTGCTAACCACTGCGCCACCATGCCACCCTGCTCCTATCCGATTATATCAACTGGGATTGTAACAGATAAATGACCAGATAGCCGCCTTTGCCTCATTGATCGCCCGAAGGCGGATCCTGTTAGGGCGGAGATAAACCTCTCCACCCTGTGCCCAGGCGTGGCGGGGGGACCTGCTGGAATTCATGACCTTCTTGAATAGGTCAAATTTGAACTGAGGGGAATGATGATGGGGTTCTACAATTCATGTGCATTATTCATTATACACTTCGAGAATTGGATCACATTTAACATGGGGGGGGAGACGCGGGGACTATATGTGTTAATGGTGACTATGGGTGATTCCTGATTCCTTTTTGTCATTTGTTTATGTTAACATGCGGGCCAATGTTTGGGGGGAGGATGGGATCGTTGTTATTGATCTGGGGATTGGCATTACATTCGTTACTGATTATTGTTTATTGTTGGGTGTAAATTTGGGAGAAAATGTGAAAAGGAGGAGAATAAAAAATATTTTAAAAAACTGACCAGATAGCCTGTCTTTTTAAAAAAAATTGGGTTGAGGATAAATATTGACCTGGACACGGTGGAGAGCACCCAGAGTCTCTTAGAAATATTAACATGCGGCCTGAGGGGGCAACCAGGACCTCACTATAACAGCTCATCTGAGACGTTGCACTGCCAACTGTACAGTGCTCTTCAGTCCTGCACTGGTACCATTGGCCTGAGTTAGGTGCTGGGGGGGCTTGAACCCATAACCTTCTGAACTTCTCTGGAGAAGTTCCCTGCTTATTTTCACAAAAGGCCCCCTTTTGTTTTATTTAAACTAGTTCAATTTAATTCCAAAGATAATTCCACTGGAAGGAGGTCCAGACTCGTACGGTGCTGGGGAATTAAGAAAAGAGAAGATGGGAAGAAGTCATTGCTGCCTACCTTATTCAGGACCAGAACTGCTGGGAGATGGGGATATTTGGAAAGGCATTTCAATAATTCAGTGTGGAGCTTGTTTCGTGTCCAGTGGTCAGAGATGTCAACCAAAACGAGCACTAGGAGGCAAAAGACAACAATGTGAAGCATTGTAATGTAGCCATCTAAGTGTTAAGCACACGGCCTTTAAACGGAGGCGTGTTAATCACACTCCAGTAAAACGAGCAACAGTATCCAGGCTCGGTCGGCGCAGCCACAATAATGGAGATAGATCTCTCTCTCACTCACCCAGGTTTGCTTCTTTCACTGAATGCCACGGATCATCCAACAGCGATTTCTCCAGGTTGTGCCTGGCAGGAATGGAATGGTTAACTTATTAAAAGACTTGAGAAATAGTCAAATGTGAAATAAAAGTAGAAAAATATGAAGAACCTTTTTGCTTTGGCAGCTGAAATGAGGCCGGGTGTGTCCAGTAGAACCTGCAGAGGAAGAGAGAGAGAGAATGATCAGGAACTACACAAGAATGAATGCTAATCTGCACCTACAGAGCATGCTAAAGGGATTCCAGGCATAACACAGGGGATATTAAACATCAAGCAGGAGTTAGGAAAACAGGAGGTGACAAAATGTCAAGCGGTAGATCTGAGAGCCTTGAAAAAAAGGAATAAAGCAAAGGGCAGGGAGTTAGAGAGCATTTCTGACTGTGGCAGATGCAAATAATCCAACAGCAAGGACTCTGGAGAGGAAAGAGAAGTTGGAGATAAGGAGGTAATCTGCAACAATACAGCTTTTCAAGGTTTTAAGGAGAAGGTTAGCGGTCTGGGACCCAGGCATGGAGATGGGAGGTTAGCAGCTTTATGAAGTGGAGGTTTGTCTTGATGGGTAACAGGGAAGAAGCGGAATGATAGTCTCAATATTAAGTGCCAAAGTCCATGAGCCGCTTGCACTCAGTGCATCTGTAAACGTCCTTCCTGTTTATTCCATTATTTCCTCTTGCTTTAATTTTTGCCGTTGCATTTTTGATCCATGAATGATTTATGGACATGTATCAGCAAGGCACCCTGAATCTTTACTTCAAGCAGAAGGAAGCAGTGGCCTGTACCTTTAATTCAAGGCGGCAGCTGTGCTATTTTAGACTGGCCAGTGTCAGTGATGACTTGGTTTGATCGATTTGGCTGATGGACAATGAATTGGCCTTAAAGGTTCCGCACTGCCCGGCAACAGGTGGTGATTGGAGCTGATCAGACTGGAATGATTTCAGAGTCACGAGGTTCAATTTTGGTTTCACTTTTGATTCTGCCGCCTAGATGGAGGAAACTAACTAACTCTGTCCGAAAACGATCTAACTAAACCTCTTCAGGAGGCCACTGTGAGAGCTGACTCTCTCTCCAGCAAGTCTGGGCCACGTTCTCTTGAGACGGCAGAGGCCTGAAGTCAAACCACGAGCTGAAGACGAGGTTTGATGTGAAGTAAGGTCTCTATACAGAAAGGTAGGCCTGAATGTGAACCGCGAGCTGAAGGCCCAGTTTGATAAGCAATAAAGTGTCTCTCCGGAAAGCCTGCTGCCTAAAAGTGCTGTATTTTCTAACAGACGGGAAACATAAAACAGTACAGCACAGAACAGGCCCTTCGGCCCTCAATGTTGTGCCGAGCCATGATCACCCTACTCAAACCCACGTATCCATCCTATACCCGTAACCCAACAACCCCCCCCTTAACCTTACTTTTATTAGGACACTACGGGCAATTTAGCCTGGCCAATCCACCTAACCCGCACATCTTTGGACTGTGGGAGGAAACCCACGCACACAGGGGGAGGACGTGCAGACTCCACACAGTGACCCAGCCGGGAATCGAACCTGGGACCCTGGAGCTGTGAAGCATTTATGCTAACCACCATGCTACCCTGCTGCCCCAAACCTGATTCAATAACTCTGCAAGAAAGACCATAACCACCTGTAAACCAGAGACTGAACAGCCAGCGTACTATGAAGAAAATGTGCTAAAGAACCACCATTTGAAGCAATGACTCTTATTTTTTGACCTTCATCCATATTATTTTATCCCTTTCCACCACTCTGTTTGTCTGTCCTGTGTGTGCGGGTGGAGGGTGGGTGAGTTAAAGGGAGGTAGTAGATATAAGTGGATCAGGGGTTACGAGGAGAAGGCAGGAGAATGATGACGAGAAACATATCAGCCATGATTGAATGGCGGAGCAGACTGGATGGGATGGGTGGCCTAATTCCGCTCCTATGTCTTATGGTCGCGTATTAGGCTGTTGTTATCCAGTTGAATTTACTGCATATTTCATGATAGTTCTTGGTATAAATAAACATTAATTGTGCTTTAACTTACAAACCTGATGACTGTAATTATTGGGCAGCCAAGGGCCAAAGACTTGGGAATTTTATAAGAATTATTGGTTAATTAATTTGTGTTGTGACTCCTAGACGAGTGGGGCTGGAATTGACCACGCACTTACCCAGGGTGTTGTAACACATTGCACAGGTAAGCAGGGTTTAAGGAGGTGGTTGGTAATGGACATGGTCTCAGACCTGCAGCCATTCCTCGCTGTGAAACCAGTCAAGAGGAGCTGCGCGAAAAGTAAACTGGACACTCGATCTAACTTATCCTTTTCTGCCACAGTTGTAAACGGCACTGACATTCTCTTTCAAAGTTGAATTCTAATCAAGAGCCACAGCCCGACATGAAACAACAGACTCAGCAGAGGAACAAGAACAGAGGCCACAAGTCCCTGTATTAACCACAAAATTCACAACCCGGCCCCCACTAAAAACAGAATTAAAGTCACATGGAGCCAAGACCCTTTGAAAAGAAACCAGGAAAAGGTGGGCACACACTATTTGTGTTGTTCCATCAGTGATGACTCCTTGAGCTCGACAGCGCGTTGTGTGGACTTTACTTGAAACAGGAAAGACCTGCAACGCAATAAGCAGAAAAGATCATTAAACCAGAACTCACTCAAGACACAATTTTGAGCAGTTACTATTTTAATCAGCCAGTAAACATCGTTAATATCCATTTAAACATCACACTCAGATGCTGTTTAACTATTGAATCACCTCAGCTGTCCTACCCTTTATGAACACATTTAAAAATGTGTCCGTGTGTGTTATATTTTTCAGGAAAATATATATATTCCAACATTTCCTGTCACCCGTTCTCTGTTACGCTGAGTTGAGACTGGGAGCCTTTCTCACCAGGAAAGGACAATAGAATAAACTTACCAGACAGCTCGTCCTCAACAAGAATGCTGGAACTCAGCCAGGGAATGAAACAAAACACAGCTAGACCAAAGGGAGGAAGGAAGCTGAGTCACACGGACTTGGAAGATCTGAGGTTCTTGTAACTCACGTCTGTGTGCATAGAGTTAGCTGATCTCAGCTGGGACGGAAGCTCATGCAAATACCTATGGCACAGATTGACTGCTCGTCAGTAAGACAGAGAGACATGGGGCCAACAGGGAAGGATAAAACTGGGCCCAGCTGTAAAACTCGGTACAGGTTACCAACAGTCACTGCCTGCGACTCAACATGAAAAATTGAACCTCAGAGATTCCAGGAGGTACCGCATTTCCTACAAAGCTGACTCACTTCTTTAGGCAAAAGAGCATATCCTACATTGGGTGATCCAAAGTGTTTTATAACCAAAGTCATGAAACGCTTGTCTTTTACTAAATTGTGTCATACCATTGAGGGGTGGGGTTGGACCGGGTATAAAGAGAGGAACTGTAACAGCCTTGGCAAAGGCTCTCAATGACTGTAACAAAACAATGCTCTAAAACTCAACATCAAATTCAATGATTTCAGTCATATGCACTGCTCCCATTTCCTCGGACAATAGGTGCTGGTAACGATTTGGCCGTCGCCATTGACAGCTCCTTGGTTTTTGTTTTTTTTAAAAAACCATCTCATTCTGCCTTGCAGCATCATTCCTTTCCTCAGTGAAATATCTCCTGCTCTCCACTTTATCTCAGTTTTCCTCTCCCATATTCCTGCCAATATACTTGCTATACTTACCTGTTTCATCTCCTAACACTTTTCAGTTCTGATCTATTGGTCACAGGTCTGAAGCAACTCTGTTTCTCTCTCCCCCGATGTTGCCTGCCCTGCTGAGTATTTCCAGCATTTTCTGTTTTTGTTTCCAGCATCCACAGGATTTTGCCTTTGTATTAACACTATCCTGTTTCTGGTCTTTGCTGAGGTGAGGTGTGAAGATGTAACACAGCTCCCTGATCAGTCATCACTAATCAACAATTAAAATATTGCTGACCACAATGTTTTGTTTGAATAAAACCTCAGTAACAGGTATATCCCAGACAAAATCAGGTGCATCTAATCTTTCTTCAAAAGGTGGGTTTACCTTTCTGCCAAGAAGCCGGTTGGACAAGGTGGATTTACCAGCATTCGGCGCTCCAATGATGGCAACTCTCAGCACTCGAGAGTTTTCAGGCTGATCCGGTTGATGGAGGAGGAGGTAGTCCTGCTCAGCTGGGACACAGAAATACAACTTCAATCATTTTGGAGAAGGAAGCGTGTAAGCAAAGCGCTGGGCCAAGGCGGGGGCCAAGAATACAGAGTGAATGGCTAATGAGAGCTAGCTTAGATCCATCTGCATTCAGTTCTGGGCAGTGAACCTCAGAAATGTCACAATGGACTCAAATAGGTTTAAGCACATATTAACCTCAATTATAGCCGGGGTTCGGAACAGGAGGAGGCCATTCAGCTCATCAATACAATCCTGGCTGATCAAATACGTCAATGCCGCGCCCACACTATCCTCATGACCTTTTATGTTATTGTTAATCTGAAATCTATCAATGTCTGCCACCCCGAGCCAGCCAGCCAGAATGATCCATTTATTCCTACTCTCTGCTGGTTAGCCATCCAGGGTTAAATTGGGAGGATAAGTTCAGAAAACTATGTCTGTATTTTCTTGAATTGAGAAAGTTAAACGGTGATGTAATTGAGAAGTTTTAAATAAGAACATGTTGGATACCAATTGGAACTTTCAAAACTGAGATCAATAGATTTTTGTTGGGCAAGTGCACATTGGGCATGGAGAAAATGTAGGTAATTGGAGTTGTGGTCAGCCATGATATAACTGAATATGGAACATGTTTATGTGCTGAATGGCTTCCTCCTGTTTCTAAGCACAAACGCACAGCACCAACACCACATATATCTCGATTTGAAAAACAATTTATAACTGAAAAGAAAGTGAAAGATTCTCCAGGGCCTCAAAGTATGCCAACCCACAATGGCAATAAATTTCTCCCTCCCCCATGATTTTTTGTGCCTGACAAGCTGAGGGGCTGCAGTGTCAGGAAAGTGACTATGTTTTTGCTTCAGAAACCCAGTGGAAGATCACTGTTTCCAAAGCTGGTTCAGTATGTAAAAGGCCAAGTAAAGCTTCCTCTACAATATGCCATCGGCGAGTCTCAGGCCCAGCTTAATAAGGAAACCCCTCATACCACAATACTGTATGTACTTTCCACTTAACACACTAGCCTCGCAAAAGTATTTTCTGAGCAAGATGCCAATTTGCACATAATTACGAGCAGTGTTGTGCAAACCAGTTTCACTCAGTTCCCCTCTCCTGATGACAGTGTGCAAAATTGAGAGAGTCCTGCTGTGTACCAGGCTGGTCTTTTAATCCAAAATTGATTATTCTTCAAAAGATTGATTCGCACTGATTCCCACTTTGCAAATGCAGAAGGAACACCAGGCCTATCAAGTCCACACCAGCCTTTGGAAAGAGCACCCTACCCGAGCAACTTTTGGACATTACGGGGCAAATTAGCGTGACCAAACCACCTAACCTGTACATCTTTGGACTGTTGAAGTAAACCGGAGCACCCGGAGGAAATCCACGCAGACACACAGAGAACATGCAGACTCTGCGTAGACAGTGATCCAAGCTGGAATCGAACCTGGGGCCCTGGTGCTATGAAGCAACAGTGCTAACCAATGTGCTATCATGCCGCCCTTCTTCAGAATTTGCAGTAGTCACAAAATTATAAACATCCGTAGTCACAAACGTCGCTTGCAGAAAAAGTCAACGTCCAACGATTAAATAAAATTTTTTGCAGATCATCCAACTTTAGAAGGAAGCCCAGTGCAAGTAAGGGAACCCACCTTTACTCACAGAAACAGCAGAAGGGTATGGTCCACCAACGTCCTCAGTTTCCTGTTTTGTGACACCCAATATCTTTCCCAGGGCCGAGCTGCGCCCCTCGTGGCTAGCCAATGAGCGGGTGAAGCTGTGAATCCAGTCATTTTTCAGAAAGGGAAATGCTGATAACCACAAACACAAGCCATGCAACGTTACAAAGAATCACACCAACAGTGAACCGTCTCAAATCATTTCTCAAATCTGCCTCCGTTCACTTGTTTAAAATGAAATAAGGCCCACTCCCCCGCCGTATCGACATAACCCCACTTAACCTGCACATCTTTGGACACAAAGGAGCAATTTGGCGTGGCCAATCCATCTAACCTGCACATCTTTGGACTGTGGGAGGAAACCAGAGCACCCAGAGGAAACCCACGCAGACACAGGGAGAACGTGCAAACTCCGCACAGTCGCTGGAGGTCGGAATGAAACCCGGGTCCCTGCCGTTGTGAGGCAGTAGCGCTATCCACTGTGCTACCGAGCCATCCCACATGTAATGCGTGAACTTCTAACCGCGTGTAGTTGGTCGCAAAATGTTAAGATGGTAGAGTTTATTATTTAATCATCACTACATTCCCTCCCTGAAACCTCTTCCTATCCTTTAAACCTCTTTGACCGAACCTTTGGTATGCTATCCTAAAATTCTTTGGCTTTGTTTTACTTTGTTGGTCTAGCACAGGGCTAAATCGCTGGCTTTGAAAACACACCAAGGCAGGCCAGCAGCACGGTTCAATTCCCGTAACAGCCTCCCCGAACAGGCGCCGGAATGTGGCGACTAGGGGCTTTTCACAGTAACTTCATTTGAAGCCTACTCGTGACAATAAGCAATTTTCATTTCATTTCATGTTCTCCCTATTTAAGGGTGCTATAGAAATGCAACGTGTTGGTTACTGAATGGGGTTGTTTGATTAAATACAAAGACATGTGAACGATTTACCTGCTGGACCTGCTTGAGGTGATTTCTATTAAACGAGTGAATATAATTGAAACGCCTGACCTGCAGCCAGTCAGATCATTTCTCCTGGACAATGTCTATCTCTGGTTACCCCCACGGGCTCAAGCCCCGGGCCCGGCTCTGAATCTCCGCCCACCTACTCCACCTGAGCCTCGGCCGGCCCTTTGCCCAAGAGGCGCCTCCCGCTACTGACCTGCCTGGCGGCTGAGCCTGGGGCCGAGATCCGTGTTCCTCAGGACTCGGCAGAGCCAGACCCTGCCCAAGGCCGCAGCCATCGATTGCCGTCTCCGGGGCTCCTCAAGCTTCACTCTCTCACAGAGCCGCTCTGGCCACCGCCATGACAGTCCCGCCGTGCATTGTGGGAGCGCCGCGGCATGCTGGGATAGATTCCCAGTCCTAAACAGCGCCACCCACAGGTGGGGAGGAGACGGCGCCAGGGAACAACATTCAGCCCTTCAACCATCCAGCCCTCAGCCAACATTCAGCCCTTCAACCATCCAGCCCTCAGCCAACATTCAGCCCTTCAACCATCCAGCCCTCAGCCAACATTCAGCCCTTCAACCATCCAGCCCTCAGCCAACATTCAGCCCTTCAACCATCCTGCCCTCCGCCAACATTCAGCCCTTTAACCATCCTGTCCTCTGCCAACATTCAGCCCTTTAACCATCCAGTCCTCAGCCAACATTCAGCCCTTTAACCATCCAGCCCTCAGCCAACATTCAGCCCTTCAACCATCCTGTCCTCAGCCAACATTCAGCCCTTTAACCATCCTGTCCTCAGCCAACATTCAGCCCTTTATTCAGTCCAGAGCCAACATTCAGCCCTTTAACCATCCTGTCCTCAGCCAACATTCAGCCCTTTAACCATCCAGTCCTCAGCCAACATTCAGCCCTTCAACCATCCAGTCCTCAGCCAACATTCAGCCCTTCAACCATCCAGTCCTCAGCCAACATTCAGCCCTTTAACCATCCTGTCCTCAGCCAACATTCAGCCCTTTATTCAGTCCAGAGCCAACATTCAGCCCTTTAACCATCCTGTCCTCAGCCAACATTCAGCCCTTTAACCATCCAGTCCTCAGCCAACATTCAGCCCTTTAACCATCCTGTCCTCAGCCAACATTCAGCCCTTTAACCATCCAGTCCTCAGCCAACATTCAGCCCTTTAATCATCCAGTCCTCAGCCAACATTCACTCCTTTAATAAACAAAACATCAATCTTCTACAATAAAAATCTACAAAAAAAACAGAATGCAAAATCTCCTTGGGATCATCTTCTGCCCATCCTGCTTCTGGACGTTTCTGTACATGTTTCCCTAGAAATCAACTCAGCCCTTGAACCAACACAGGTCCACCCACATCAATGCTACACCAAGAAAGCACAACAGCTCCTATACTTCCTCAGAAAATGAAGGAAATTCGGCATGTCCACACTGACTCTTACCAACTTTTACAGATGCACTATAGAAAGCATTCTATCTGGATGCATCAGAGCCTGGTATGGCAACCGCTGGGCCCAAGACCGCAAGAACACACCCCAGTCCATCACGCGAACCTGCCTCCCATCCATTGACTGTCTACACCTCCCGCTACCTTGGGAAAACGGGCTGCATAATCAAAGACCCCTCCCAACTGATGTGTTATCTGTGTTGGTCTAACATCGACTGCAACTGGATGCAGTAAAACGAGAAACAGGCTTCCGACACAGGAGATGGTCCAACACTGTTTTATTTAACCTGTTGATTGCTGTACATAATCTGCTGTGGGTTGACACTCTATTAACCTAACTGATTACCTCCTACTGGCTTGACCAGACTAGCTCTCTACCACATGATGATGATGTTCATTGGCCTCTGCACTGCAACTATCACCCTAGCCATGTCCTGTGAGAGAGAGAGCCTTAATGCCCTGTGGGCTTTATTGTGGTGGTGTCCTGTCTGGTGATTGGTTGTTCTGTGTCGTGTGTGTTCATTGGTTATCCTGTGTGTCAATCACTGCCTGTCTGCATCTCATGATATACAGTAGTCCCCCGTTATACCGCGCTCCGCAATACCGCGGTTCGCGATATACCGCGGGGGGCTTATGGACCCCAACTGTCAGTTGTGTCAATTTCAGCGGCCGGCTCACTTTGATCCGGAGAGGGAAGCTGCTCTCACTGAAGCAATCAGCCGGCCGCTGAAATTGACACTGCCCACTGCTCTCTCCCTCCAATCCAACTTTTAAGTTTTAATGTTTCTGATTGGAGGGAGAGAGCAGCGGGCAGTGTCAATTTCAGCGGCCGGCTGATTGCTTCAGTGAGAGAGCAGCTTCCCTCTCTGGATCAAAGTGAGCCAGCCGCTGAAATTGACACTGCCGGCTGCTCTCCCCTCCAATCAGAAACATTAAAACTTAAAAGTTGGATTGGAGGGAGAGAGCAGTGGGCAGTGTCAATTTCAGCGGCCGGCTGATTGTTTCAGTGAGAGCAGCTTCCCTCTCCGGATCAAAGTGAGCCGGCCGCTGAAATTGACACTGTTTTAATTGGATCCATGATGGGGGTTTTAAATTTATTTTAAAATCTATGCTAGCGCTTCCCATTGTGAGTCTACGGGGGTCTGACCTCTCCCCCCGCCCCCCGTAGACTCACAATGGGAAGCGCTAGCATAGATTTTAAAATAAATTTAAAACCCCCATCATGGATATCCGCGGCTCGGATACAACGCGGGTGGCTGTCTTGGACCCCAACACCCGCGTTATAAAGGGGGACTACTGTACATGAGTGGATATTATGACACCACCCGACTTAATCACTCTTCCAACTTCTTCCATCGGACAGTAGATACAAAAGTCTGAGAACACGCACTAACAGATTCAAAAACAGCTTCCTCCCCGCTGTTACCAGACTCCTAAACAACCCTCTTATGGACTGACCTGATTAACACTACACTCCTGTGTGCTCCACACGATGCTGGTATCTATGTATTTACATTGTGTACCTTGTGTTGCCCTATGATGTATTTTCTTTTTATTTTACTTTATTTTCACGTACTAAATGATCTGTTTGAGCTGCTTGCAGGAAAATACTTTTCACTGTACTTTGGTACACGTGACAATGAACCAATCCAAATCCAAACCCGCAGGGGTGGGTCTGCTGCTGGAGCACCAGAGCATTCCGTCGACGGAAATTCCGCAGACAGTGTTAGGGCAGCACGGTAGCATGGTGGTTAGCATAAATGCTTCACAGCTCCAGGGTCCCAGGTTCGATTCCCGGCTGGGTCACTGCCTGTGTTGAGTCTGCACGTCCTCCCCGTGTGTGCGTGGGTTTCCTCCGGGTGCTCCGGTTTCCTCCCACAGTCCAAAGATGTGCCGGTTAGGTGGATTGGCCATGCTAAATTGCCCGTAGTGTCCTAAAAAGTAAGGTTAAGGGGGGGGGTTGTTGGGTTACGGGTATAGGGTGGATACGTGGGTTTGAGTAGGGTGATCATTGCTCGGCACAACATTGAGGGCCGAAGGGCCTGTTCTGTGCTGTACTGTTCTAAGTTCTAAGTGTTTTGGCCTCAACTACTTCCTGTGGTAACAAATTCCACAGGCCCGCCACTCTCTGGGTGAAGAAATCTCTCCTCATCTCTGTCCTAAATGGTTTACCCCGTAACCACAGACTCTGGTTCTGAATACACCCACCATTGGGAACATCCTTCCTGCATCTACCCTGATTGGTCCTGTTAGAATTTTATAGGTTTCTAGGAGATCCCTCCTCATTTTTCTTAACTCCAGCGAATACAATCCTAACCAATCCAATCTCTCCTCATACGTCAGTCCAGCCATCCCAGGATTCAGTCTGGTAAACCTTCGCTGCACTCCCTCTAGAGCAGGGGTGGGCAAACTACAGCCCGTCAATGGTTTTTATGCGGCCCGCCAATGAGGTGCCCGGAATCATAACCGGCATTTTTGAAAAGCCGCCGGGGAAAAGCGGCTTTTCCCCGGCGGCTTTTCAAAAATGCCGGTTATGATTCCGGGCACCTCATTGACAGGCCGAATAAAAATGCGCGTAGTGGGGTGGATGTGTGGGGCTGTCTCATTGGTCGGTTTAGTTGGGTGTGCGACCAATAGGAGTCCAGGTTACAAACAATAAGCCTTATTATTGTTTCTAACCTGGACTCCTATTGGTCTCACACCCAACTAAGCCGACCAATAAGGCAGCCCTACTCATCCACCCCACTACGCGCGTTTTTATCGTTGACTCGGCTAGGCTGTGCTTCTGTCAGTGTTAAGGATCAGCACAAGCAACTTGACACCTGATTTCAACAAACTGGTAAATGGCTGCAGTCAGATGCATCATTCTCATTGACATTGTTCTGTTACTTACTGAGTTACTTTGTTTTTCAAATAAATGTGCTTTTTTTTCTTTAAAGACCTTTTATTTTGGCTATTTAAAATATTAATTATTTCACTTAATATACTATGCGGCCCTTTAAAATTGTGAATTTCTGAATGTGGCCCTTGCATGGAAAAGTTTGCCCACCCCTGCTCTAGAGCAAGAACATCCTTCCTCAGATAAGACCACTGCTGCACACATTATTCCAGGTGTGGCCTCACCAAGGTCCTGCATAATTGCAGGAAGACAACCTTACTCCTGTACTCAAATCATCTCGCTATGAAGGTTAGCATATCATCTGCCTTCTTTACCGCCTTCTGCACCTGCATGCTTACCTTCAGTGACTGGTGCACGAAGGCACCCAGGTCTCGTTGCACATTCCCCTCTCCTAATTTATGGCCATTCAAATAATCACCAGCCTTCTTGTTTCTGCGACCAAAGTGGGTTACCTCACATTTATCCAAATTATACTACATCGGCCATTCATTTGTCCACTCACTCAATTTATCTAAATCACACTGAAGGATCTCTGCATCCTCCTCACAGCTCACCCTCCCACCCAATTTGGTGTCATCTGCAAATTTGGAGATATTGAATTTTGTTCTGTCATCCAAATCAGTGTTCTTCAAACTTTTTTTCCGGGGACCCATTTTTACCAACCAGCCAACCTGCGCGACCCACGCCAGCCGACCTTCGCGACCCATGCCAGCCGACCTTCACGACCCACGCCAGCCGACCTTCGCGACCCACTATTTTCTCTTACCTTGTTTGCTGCTGACAAAAATGGAGGAAATAGTTTTGGGTCCCTTTGGCCCTCGGACACGCTCCTCCAACGGAACCTGTTTGGATGAAGGTGAAGCCTTCCGGTGTCGGAAAGTATGGAGTCTCCATCTGTCCAAAGTTCTGCATTTTCTTCCTGTCAAATTTTCTCAAATAAAACCCCCCCGAACTTGTAAAAAGAAATAAAAATAAAATGAATAAAATAAATGAAATAAATAAAAATTAAATGAATAAAATAAATGAGTAAAATGAATTAAAAAACCCCGAACTTGTAAAACAAAAAGTTGCGACCGTTTTTTAAAAAAGCGGCTGCACTGCGCATGCGTGCCCGATCATCGGTGCGCATAGTTTTGTGCATGCGCACCGATGATCTGGCACGCATGTGCAGTTCAGCCGCATTTTTTTTTACATGTTCGCGGCCGTTTTGAAGGCCGCTTGCAGGCGGTGTCCTTAACAGCCGGCTGTTGCGCGCAGATTTGCGTGATCGGGAGCGCTGAAGTGTCTGATAACCTGCAGGCAACATCAACATGCCTGCGTAAGTTTCCTCCCACAGTCGAATGATATGCAGGTTAAGTGGATTGGCCACGTTAAATTGTTCCTTCGCCGGGCAGCACGGTGGCCTAGTGGTTAGCACAACCACCTCACGGCGCTGAGGTCCCAGGTTCGATCCCGGCTCTGGGTCACTGTCCGTGTGGAGTTTGCACATTCTCCCCGTGTCTGCGTGGGTTTCGCCCCCACAACCCAAAAATGTGCAGAGTAGGTGGATTGGCCACGCTAAATTGCCCCTTAATAGAAAAAATAATTGGGTAATCTAAATTTAAAAAAAAAAATTGTTCCTTCGTGTCCAACAGTTCGGTGGGGTTACCGCGAGAGGACTGGGGAGTGCGCCTGGGTAGGGTGCTCTTTCAGAGGGTCGATGTAGACCCGAAGGACCGAAGGGCCTCCTTTGCTCTGTAGGGATTCTATGAACGTTCTTGTGAATTGTAAATATAAGTTGCTGCTTTATTTGATTGTCAAGACGATACCAGAAAACCCCATCCACAGCAAAGTGACAACCTGCTGACCCAGCAATGAGAACCATCCAAGACGGAAAGTCACAGACAGCTCGCTCAATATAACTGATATCAGATGGCTGACTCTAAACCACTCAAGCTGAATTTTCACTTTTTATGACTCATCCGAGTCTGTGCATTGTGATTTTTGGATTAAAATAATTATAACATATATATCTTAAGCCTTTAATTGTTTTTACTCATTTATGGGATGTAGACGTCACTGGCTAGGCCAGCATTTATTGCCCATCCCTAGTTACCCTCAAAAAGATGGTGGTGAATGCCTTCTTGAACTGCTGCAGCCCATGTGGTGTAGGTACACCCACAGTGCTGTTAGGAAGGGAGTTCCAGGATTTTGACCCACCGACAGTGAAGGAACAACAAAATATTTCCAAGTCAGGATGGTGAGTGGCTTGGAGGGGAACCTCCAAGTGGTGGGGTTCCCAGGTATCTGCTGCTCTTGTCCTTCTGGATGGTAGTGGTTGTGGGTTTGGAAGGTGCTGCCTAAGGCACTTTGGTGAGTTACTGCAGTGCATCTTGTCGATGGTATATATGGCTGCCACTGATTGTTGGTGGTGGAGGGAGTGAATATTATCGGAAAGGGTGCCGATCAAACAAATGCTTTGTCCCGGATGGTATTGACATTTTTGAGTGTTGTTGGAGCTGTACTCATCCAGGCAAGTGGAGAGTATTCCATCACACTCCTGACTTGTGCCTTGTAGATAGTGCACAGATTGTGGGGAGTCAGGAGGTGAATTACACATGATTCCTAGACTTTGACCTCCTCTGGTAGCCACAGTATGTATGTAATTTAGAGAACTCAATTTTTTGTTTCCAATTATGGGGCAATTTAGCGTGGCCAATCCCCCTAACCTGCACATCTTTGGGTTGTGGGGGTGAAACCCACGCAGGCACAGGGAGAAGGTGCAAAGTCCACACAGACAGTGACATGGGGCCGGGAACGAACCTGGGTCCTCAAAGCGATAGGCAGCAGTGCTAACCACTGCGTCACCATTCCGCCCCTCGCCACATTATGTATATGGTTAGTCCTGTTCAGCTTCTGGTCAATAGGAGGGTAGCATGGTGGCACAGTAGTTAGCACAGATGCCTCATGGCGCCGAGCTTCCAGGTTCAATCCTGGCTCTGGGTCTCTGTCCGTGTGGAGTTTGCATATTCTCCCCGTGTTTGCATGGGTTTCACCCCCAGAACCCAAAGATGTGTAGGGTAGGTGAATTGGCTTTGCTAAATTGCCCCTTAATTGGAGAAAAATAGTTTCTGGTCAATGGTAACCCACAGAATGTTGATAGTGGGAAATTCAGTGATGGTAATGCCACTGAATGTCAAGAGGCAATGGTTAGATTTATATTGTTGGAGATGGTCATTGCCTGGCACTTGTGTGGCACAAATGTAACTTGCCATTTGTTAGCCCGAGCCTGGGTATTATCCAGGTCTTTACGCATTTGGACATGGACTGCTTCAGTATCTGAAGAGGCACAAATGTGCTGAACATTGTACAATCATCAGGAAACATTTCCATTCTGACCTTATGTTGGAAAGGAGGTCATTGATGAAGCAGCTGAAGATGGTTGGGCCAAGGACACTACCCTGAGGAACCCCTGCAGTAATGACCTGGGACTGAGATGACTAACTTCCAACCACCACCACCATCTTCATTTGTACGAGGTATGACTCCAACCAGCGGAGGGTTTACCCTGATTCCCATTGACACCAGTTTTCCGAGGGCTACTTGATGTCAAACCCAAACCCGGTCAAATGCTGCCTGGATGTCAAGGGTAGTCACTCTCACCTCACCTCTGGAGTTCAGCTATTTTAGTTTATTGGAGAAATGTTTTCCTGATTGTTTTCTATATCAGAACTTGGGTTCCCATATTGGGTTGGACACAAACCCTGCTGCCTCCAGCTGCTCCACCCCAAACTCCTACCACTGGTCGCTTAACCTGTCCACTGTTGCCTTCCTCCACCTATTGAAAAGTGAATAGACTCCATCAGCTTGGCTGTCAGTCTGTCTTTCATTGCCTTGGTCAACAAAAGCATTAATAAATTAACCACCATGGTCTTGGGCACCGGCTTTGTTTCCTTTTTTAAGTTTGTTTTGGATTTTCTCCTGTTTTCTTGCAGTCAGCGGTACATCGGCTGGAGGCACATCTTTGTGTTTCTTTTCACCTTTCACCATTCTCTTTGGCTCTTTTGACCAACTCTTCTGTCAATCAACCTCTCCTGTCTTTCACATCATCAGAGACTCCTATTGTCCTTGGCCAACCCACCCCTGTTCAAAATAGATCTTCTGCTCTGTGGATCGTCAGAGACTGGACACACAACCCCAGAGGTACGTTGGGACCCCGCGGAGGTTCTGACGCACTGACACACGTGGAAATTGCCCAGGACATTTCAACTTTCGATGTCTCTGCTCCCTGGAACCCTCCGCAAGAGTCTCCAACTTCAGACTGTTCCGATGTACTTACCTGGATATTTACCCAGGAAATGTTAAGACAATTTTAAACCTAGTTTAGCTCCTGAGTAACTACACAATGAATCTCTTTCCCCAATAACTCACATTGACCCCCTCCAACGACTACCCATCCTGACCATCCCTAATCTGACCAAACTACATCTCCTGACCACTTTAATGCTCTCAACCAAGTACCTCCCCAACCACCTGACAGACCCCTCCAATCGACCCTATCTGACCCAATTACCCCTACCAACCACACTACATGCTTGACCACCCAACTATCCCCACCGACCAGACCTGATTACCCTTCCTTTTAAAAAAATAAATTTAGCGTACCCAATTCATTTTTCCAATTAAGGGGCAGCTTAGCGTGGCCAATCCACCTACCCTGCACATCTTTGGGTTGTTCCGGGGGGGAGGGGGGCACGCAAACACGGGGAGAATGTGCAAACTCCACATGGACAGTGACCCAGAGCCAGGATCGAACCTTCGACTTTGGCGTCGTGAGGCTGCAAAGCTAACCCACTGCCCCACCGTGCTGCCCCCGGCTCCCCTTCCTAATGCACCTAGCTCACCCACCAGCCATCTCACCCAACTGACACCCTACCCATCTGGCACCTCCCTCACATGCCATCTCACCTACCTGACTTCCTACCCACCTGGCACCCTACCCACCTGCCACCCTACCCACCTGTCATTTCACCCGCCTGCCACCCTCCCTAATTTCCACACTACCCACTTGCCATCGCACCAACCAGCCACCCTACCCCATTTCATTGCCACCCTCCCACATGACTCACCTGGTGCCCGACCCACCTATCACCTTACCCACCTGTCATCCTACTCACCTATTCCCTCACCCTATGAGATACTTCACCCAATTGTCACCCAACACGATACCCCACCCACCCTACCCATTCACTCGTTTATCCATTCCCCTATTCACTGACGTTCACACTGAATACAAAGCAAGGACATCCAGCACCATAAACAGGAGGAATGTCCTGTCTTCCCCTGACTCTATTGATCTGATGGAATTCTCTGAAATATACTTTACTCTCCATTTCTGAGAACATCAGACTTGGTAGGATATGTGGAGCAGGTTGAGGCAGGGGAATACAAAAGAACAAAGAACAAAGAAAAGTACAGCACAGGAACAGGCCCTTCGGCCCTCCAAGTCCATGCCGACCATGCTGGCCGACTAAACTACAATCTTCTCCACTTCCTGGGTCTGTATCCCTCTATTCCCATCCTATTCATGTATTTATCAAGATGCCCCTTAAATGTCACTATCGTCCCTGCTTCCACCACCTCCTCCGGCAGCGAGTTCCAGACACCCACTACCCTCTGTGTAAAAAACTTGCCTCGTACATCTCCTCTAAACCTTGCCCCTCACATCGTAAACCTATGCCCCCTAGTAATTGACCCCTCTATGCTGGGGGAAAGCCTCTGACGATCCACTCTGTCTATGCCCGTCATAATTTTGTAGACCTCTATCAGGTTGCCCCTCAACCTCCGTCGTTCCAGTGAGAACAAACCGAGTTTATTCAATCACTCCTCATAGCTAAAGCCCTCTGATGTGACCATCAATTCACTAGAGACACGATTGGAAGTAAACTGTGGTTTTAATAGTCTTACAACTGAGCCTGCCTGCAACCAGAGGAACTGAGAGCAGGCTTATGGCTGCAGGACTTTATACTTCCGGTAGTGGGAGGGGCCATGGGCGGAGCCAAGGGTGGAGCCCTGTACAAGCTCCTCATCTCCCCCTATGGGCAGAGCCGCGCAACGGCTCACATACAGAGCCCACAAGGACATAATACAATGCAATGCAATATAGTGTGAATTACAATGCAGTATAATTCACCACATTCACCCCCTGTAAAAAAATCAAGTCCGGCGGGGGTGACGGGTCTACAAGTTGAGCCGGTCCGGTGGCCGAGTCATCCTTTGGGATCGGCAGAGCACCGGGGTTGCAGCCTCTTCGAGTGGCTGGGTGGTGACGATCGGTGTGGGTATGAGGATGGACTCCGGGAGTGTTTTGGTCCGAGCTTCATACCTGACCGGTGCGACGGGCGACGGGGGAGGGCAGGAAACCTACAGGCGCGAGGACACCGAGCATGGGCAGGGAACCTATAGGTGCGGGGGCGCAGGGGGTTGGGTGGGGTGTAGTATGAGGGGTACCTTGGCGGTGGTGGTGGTGTTGGATCCTGCAGCCGCCAGGTCCCGGAGGGAAACGGTGTCCTGATGGCCTTCGGGGTATTCAATAAAGGCGTATTGGGGGTTCGAATGAAACAGTAGCACTCTCTCTACTAGAGGGTCTGTTTTGTGTGTCCGGACGTGCTTCCGGAGGAGAACTGGGCCTGGTGTCCTCAACCAGGATGGGAGCGAAGCCCCCGTGGTAGTACCCCTAGAGAAAACAAATAGTCGTTCGTGAGGGGTCTGGTTGGTGGCGGTGCATAGGAGGGACCTAATTGCATGGAGAGTGTCGGGGAGGACCTCCTGCCAATGGGAGGTCGGGAGATTCCTCGACCGGAGGGTCAGTAGGACGGTCTTCCAGACCGTCACGTTCTCCCTCTCCACCTGCCCGTTCCCCCTGGGGTTGTAGCTGGTAGTCGTGCTCGAGGCGATGCCCTTGTCGAGCAGGTACTGACGCAGCTCGTCGCTCATGAAGGACGAACCCCTGTCGCTGTGCATGTAGCTGGGGAAACCGAACAGGGTGAAGACATTGTGCAGGGCCCTGATGACTGTGTGGGAGGTCATATCGGGGCATGGGATGGCAAAGGGGAAGCGGGAGAACTCATCGATGATGTTAAGAAAGTACACATTTTGATTGGTCGAGGGGAGTGGCCCTTTGAAATTGATGCTCAGGCGTTCAAAGGGCCGGGATGCCTTTACCAGGTGGGCCTTATCTGGTCTATAGAAGTGCGGTTTGCACTCCGTGCAGATCGGGCAATCCCTGCTGATGGCTTTTACCTCCTCGGTGGAGAATGGCAGATTTCGGGCTTTGACGTAGTGGGCGAGCCGGGTGACCCCCGGGTGGCAGAGGTCATTCTGGATAGCCTTCAGGCGGTCGTCTTGCGCGCTGGCGCACATGCCGCGGGACAGGGCATCTGGGGGCTCGTTGAGCTTCCCTGGTCGATATATGATATCGTAATTATAGGTGGAGAGTTCGATCCTCCACCGCAAGATTTTATCATTTTTAATTTTGCCCCTTTGTGAGTTGTCAAACATGAAGGCAACCGATCTTTGGTCGGTGATGAGGGTAAACCTCCTACCTGCGAGGTAGTGCCTCCAGTGCCGTACGGCTTCCACAATGGCTTGAGCTACCTTTTCGACTGAGAAGTGTCGAAGTTCCGAAGCGGAGAGGGTTCGGGAGAAGGCGACTGGTCTCCCTGCCTGATTCAGAGTGGCGGCGAGAGCGACCGCTGAGGCATCGCTCACCATTTGAAAAGGGACGGATTCATCCACCGCCCACATGGTGGCTTTGGCGATGTCCTCCTTAATGCAGTTGAAGGCCTGGCGGGCCTCAGCTGACAGTGGGAAGAGTGTGGTCTTAAATAGTGGGCGGGCTTTGTCCGCATACTGGGGGACCCACTGGGCGTAATAAGAGAAAAATCCCAGGCACCTCTTGAGGGCCCTGGGACAATGAGGGAGAGGGCATTGTCGGGGCCGGGTCGGTGCCCAGGACTCCGTTTTCCACGACATTCCACGAGGATGGCTAGTCTGGTAGTGCGGAAAAGCATTTCTCCGTATTGTATGTGAGATTGAGTTTCTGGGCGGTTTGGAGAAATCGGTGGAGGTTGGCGTCGTGGTCCTGCTGATCATGGCCGGAGATGGTGACATTGTCCAAGTACGGAAACGTGGCCCGCAGCCCGTACTGGTCCACCATTCGGTCCATTGTTCGTTGCAACACCGAGACCCCATTCGTGATGCCAAAGGGGACCTGGAGGAAATGGAAGAGGCGGCCATCGGCCTCGAACGCCGCGTAATGGCGGTCCTCCGGGCGGATTGGGAGCTGGTGGTATGCAGACTTCAGATCCACCGTGGAGAATATGCGGTACTGGGCGATCTGATTAACCATGTCTGCAATACTGGGGAGGGGGTACGCATGAGGTGCATGAACCGGTTAATGGTTTGGCTATAGTCCACTACCATTCGGAACTTTTCCCCGGTCTTGACGACCACCACCCGAGCTCTCCAGGGCCTCTATGACTCCCTAATGTAGGAGCCGCTGGACTTCGGCTCTAATAAATACCTTGTCCTGCAGGCTGTACCGCCTGCTGCGAGTGGCTACGGGTTTGCAGTTCGCAGTGAGATTAGCGAAGAGTGGAGGGGGGTCGATTTTTAGTTTCTAGAGGCGAAGGAAATCTTCCTACACTGGTCCTGAATTCCTTCCAACTGACACTTGAAAGCCTCCCACATGTCAGATGTTGATTTACCCTCAAACGTCCGCCCCCAATCTAGGTTCTTCAGTTCCCGCCTAATATTGTTATAATTAGCGTTCCCCCAATTTAGCACATTCACCCTAGGACCACTCTTATCCTTGTCCACCAGCAGTTTAAAACTTACTGAATTGTGGTCACTGTTCCCGAAATGCTCCCCTACTGAATCTTCTACCACCTGGCCGGGCTCATTCCCCAATACCAGGCCCAATGGTGGAGCTGAACGACAATCCAATGACGATTGACTCTCCTATGAAGATTTGGGCCATTATATCTCTGACGTCTCCCAGTCCCGATGAAAGGTCACAGAGGTTAACTCTCTTTCTCGCTTCACAGAAGCTGCCAGTTTTCCTAACATTTTCTGTTTATGTTTCAGATTCCCAGCATCCGCAGTGTTCTGCTTTCAGCGTAGTTAGATGTATGCCTGGAGGTGTCGGCATGTGACCCTGCCTCCGAACTTTCCACCCAGTGAGATTATTTTTCTCCCCCTCACCACCACTTGCCCCAAAATATTTTATAACTAATGAACTGAAAGTGAAAAAAAAAAGTGATTTTTTTTTTAATGCTTCAATATTTACTCTTCTGGGTGTTGCTTGCAAGAGTGTCCAGGGTCAACCTAATCTTTAATTCCTGGAGAATCTAGAACAATCCGCGAAGGTTATCAACCCTTGCCCTGTGGGGGAAGCAGGTAGGTTCTGTGGAAAGTCGCTCCAACACGGAGACTGTGCCAATGGGTCGCTCTGCCCATCCATTTCATACTGGATAATCCAGGACACGTTGATCCTCCTCCGTAACTGATCTTCATGCAGCTCACAAAGACAACCCATAATTACAGCTTTCCACAAAGCCAGAAAATTGCTGATATTTTCTCACAGGCAAAGCATATTTTTGCAACTCGGTAATTCTTCAAACCTGAATGGGAGGACGACTCTGAAATCTGTAAATCGTGGTGTAAAATCCCAGTTAATTACATGGTAAACGCCACTTTCTTTGAACACGTTTGATTCATTAATTATAAAATGTATTGAAGATGTTGGGGAAAATAGATTGCCTTAACTGGGTGGGGTAGCCAGTGAATACTGTGCACAGTCCCGGTCTCCATTTTACAAAAAGGATATAGAAGCAGTGGATAAAAGATTTACTGGGATCTTACTGGAACTGAGAGGTTCCAGCTATCGGGGAAAGCTGAAAATGCGAGGTGTTTTGTTTCCCATTTACTTTCTTCCCTGTTCGATAAGGTAGAGATACATACATAGAATATGCAGTGCAGAAGGAGGTCATTCGGCCCATTGAGTCTGCACTGACCTATTTAAGCCCTCACTTCCTCCCTATCCCCATAACCCAATCTAACCTTTTTTGGATACGAAGGGCAATTTAGCATGACCAATCCACCTAACAGCAAGTCTTTGGACTGTGGGAGGAAACCGGAGCACCCAGAGGAAACGCACGCAGACACGGGGAGAATGTGCAGACTCCGCACAGACGGTGTCCCAGCGGGGAATCGAACCTGGGACCGTGGCGCTGTGAAGCCACAGTGCTTGCCACTTGTGCCACGTGCTGATAGGAATGAGTCCTTGTTCATTCACTCACTGCAATCCCTGCACCCAGAATGTGAAAAGTGAAAGTGAAAATCGCTTATTGTCCCAAGTAGGCTTCAAATGAAGTGACTGTGAAAAGCCCCTAGTCGCCAAATTCCGGCGCCTGTTCGGGGAGGCTGGTACGGGAATTGAACCGTGCTGCTGGCCTGCCTTGGTCTGCTTTCAAAGCCAGCAATTTAGCCCTGTGCTAAACCACCCCCTGTGTGTCCCCTCCTCTGCTGTATAAACCCTTTTAGTTTGTTACCTTGCTTTGCTTTCCTCTCCCCTAAGAACCTGAGGGGTGCCTAACAGAAGTCTTCATGATTCTGAAGGGCTTCGCTGGGCTGTGGCAGAGAAAATTATTCCATTAGCAGGGAATCCGAGACTCGGGGCCACAAATCACTAATAAATCCAGTGGGAGATTCAGGAGAAATGGTTTGACCCACAAAGTGGTGAGAATACGGAACCTATTAATACAGGGGGTGGTGGAGGTGAATAGTAAATGCGCATTTAAGGGAAAACTGGAAAAGCACATGAGGGGAAGAAGGATATTCCATAGGGTGAGATGAAGCAAAGTGGGAGGAGACTCAGGTGGAGCAGAAACACCACTAAGGGACAGCACGGCGGTGCAGTGGTTAGCACTGCAGCTTCACGGCGGGTTCGATCCCGGCTCTGGGTCGCTGCCCGTGTGGAGTTTGCATATCCTCCCCGTGTCTGCGTGGGTTTCACCCCCACAACCCAAATATGTGCAGGGTAGGTGGATTGGCCACGCTAAATTGCCCCTTAATTGGGAACAAAAAAAAATAATTGGGAACTCTAAATTTATTTAAAAAAAGAAAAGGAGTCTGCATGTCCTCCCCCTGTGTGCGTGGGTTTCCTCCGGGTGCTCCGGTTTCCTCCCACAGTCCAAAGATGTGCGGGTTAGGTGGATTGGCCATGCTAAATTGCCCGTAGTGTCCTAAAAAGTAAGGTTAAGGGGGGGGGGTTGTTGGGTTACGGGTATAGGGTGGATACGTGGGTTTGAGTAGGGTGATCATGGCTCGGCACAACATTGAGGGCCGAAGGGCCTGTTCTGTGCTGTACTGTTCTATGTCTATGTCTACCACTAAGGACCGGGTGAAGCAAGCGTTATCGTTCTGCGCCATCAATTTTTCAAATTTAGAGTACCCAATTCATTTTTTCCAATTAAGGGCCAATTTAGCGTGTCCAATCCACCTACCCTGCACATCTTTGGGTGGGGGGTGGGGGGGGGGGGGGGGGGGGGGGGACCCGCGCAAACACGGGGAGAATGTGCAAACTCCACACGGACAGTGACCCAGAGCCGGGATCGAACCTGGGATCTCGGCGCCGTGAGGCCACAGTGTTAACCACTGCGCCACCTCTGTGCCATAAATTAATCGCCATAGAAATTGTTATACCCCGCACAGGACCTACAGTGTGGGAATGCGTGTCTTCGCCGGGCTCCTTGCGGAGTACAAAGCTGCCCCGCTAGGGGTGGGGTATCTTAGTTACTCAGCGTATATCAGGTCGGCCAGTAAGGCACAGACAAAGTAGGAACCCGGTGGGGGTTTACCGGGAAGTGTATAGAAATTGTTTGTCAATGAAACTTTGTTCTTACATTTGCTCAGCGTGGACTCCCCGTGTCTGTATTAAAGAAATCTGACCCCGTGAACCCCTTAAAAGACAGGCATCTCGTAGAATCATAGAATGCCTGCAGTGCAGGAGGCCATTCCGTCCATCGAGTCCGCACCGACCCTCAGAAAATGTACCGAGGCCCAATTTCCCCGCCCTAGCCCCGTAACCCCACCTAACCTTTTGGACACTAAGGGCAATTTATCATCGCCAATCCACCTAACCTGCACACCGTTGGACTGTGGGAGAAAACCCACGCAGACACGGGGAGAAAGTGCAGACTCCACACAGTCGCCCGAGGTCAGAGTAGAACCTGGATTCCTGGCGCTGTGAGGCAGCAATGCTAACGACTATGACACGGTGCCGCCCTGTTTCAACATATCAGTGTGTACACCTATAATAGTCAAATATATAACAGGTAAGATACTCACAGGTAGTGAAATGAAAATCGCTTATTGTCACAAGTAGGCTTCAAATGAAGTTACTGTGAAAAGCCCCTAGTTGCCACATTCCGCCGCCTGTTCGGGGAGGCTGGTATGGGAATTGAACCGTGCTGCTGGCCTGCCTGGGTCTGCTTTCAAAGCCAGCGATTTAGCCCTGTGCTAAACCAACCGCTAAACCAGGACAAACATGAATAGAAATGCCAGAGTATTATATTTGAGAGTGGGAACATTGTTATGAAGTGCAAGGGAGGATGTATAAACAAAATGAATAATGTCAGCACCCAGTAATTTAATTTCACATCGATATCACAGTATTGCAAGGTGACTGATGGTCCTTGCTGACCGTCAGTGGCTCCGATGGTGTTTTGTTTCCTATTTACTTTCTTCCCTGTTCAATAAAGTAGGGTCTTTGTTCATTTACTCACAGCAATCTGTGCACTCAGAATGTGTCCCCTCCTCTGCTGTGTAAACCCTTTTAGTTTGCTACCTTGCTTTGCTTTTCCTTGTTTACGTTTGAGGGGCCCATCTTGTCTGAGCTCCTCCTACAACTCTGATTACAGTACTTTAGGGAGCCAAATTGCCCTTTGAAGTCTTTGCAAAGTGCTGATATTGATTCAACACTGTAAGGATGAGCATTGTGTCTGTGACCTTGTCTGTGTCATTAGCAGTAACAGTAATGTAATATTACTTTTTCCACTGAAAAAAAACATTGGCAGTTAGGTTGAAGCAGAAAATCAATGTATCCCTAAAGCCTGGGGAATAAAATCTAGAGTCTAACAAAGTCATAGCCCCTTATGTTCACAGTGTTTGAAATCTCTGTTACAGTCTATTATAAAAATGTTGTAATATATTACAAATGCAGTGAGACTCACAATAACACAAGAGCAAAATGGCTTCCTGTTTACAATCAACTGGCTTTTTCTTTCATTAACTGCTCCCTGTCTGGGAACATTAATAAGATTTTCCTGACGCTAAATCCCAAATCTCACTGCACCTCTTTGTACCTTCTGACAGCTAATCGGCTGCTCAGAGACAAGAAGGATTCGACACGGGAGATGAGCTGAAAAGATTTCATCCAGTGAGAGAGTGCAGAACAAAGGGGAATAAGCTTAACATACAAGCCCGGCCATTCAGGGTGGGATGTCTTCTTCGCACAAAGGTGATTGAAAATCTGGCGCTCTCTCCCTGCGGATACTGGGGGTTCAATTAAGAATTTCAACATTGAGAATTATACATTTTCATTCGGCAGACGCAGAACCAAGACGGGGAGATAAAGTTAACTTAATGATGCAACAGGCTTGAGGGACGGAAGGACCTCCTCCTGTCCCAATGTTTCTGGACATGTGTTTACAATCCCACTATCATAGAACATAGAACAGTACAGCACAGAACAGGCCCTTCGGCCCTCAGTGTTGTGCCGAGCCATGATCACCCTACTCAAACCCACGTATCACCCTATACCCGTAACCCAACAACTCCCCCCTTAACCTTACTTTTATTAGGACACTACGGGCAATTTAGCATGGCCAATCCACCTAACCGGCACATCTTTGGACTGTGGGAGGAAACCGGAGCACCCGGAGGAAACCCACGCACACAGGGGGAGGACGTGCAGACTCCACACAGACAGTGACCCAGCCGGGAATCGAACCTGGGACCCTGGAGCTGTGAAGCATTTATGCTAACCACCATGCTACCCTGCTGCCCCTCTTACAATCACTTACAATCTACCACATGCTTGCGAGGAGTGAAGGTGGACACATGGAATGAGTAACAGACAGGAAGCATGTGAGATTAAAGAGAAACAATGGCTTAATGGTAACATCATTGGGCGAATAATCGAGAGGCTCTGGGAATACAGATTCAAATCCTATCACAGCAGGTAGAACTGATTAAAATCAATGAATAAAGGTGACATATATAGCTAGTCTCAGTAATGTCGAAACTATCATTCATTATTGTAAAAACCGATCTGGTTCATGAGCGGGCTAAACAGCTGGCTTGTAATGCAGAACAAGGCCAGCAGCGTGGGTTCAATTCCTGTACCAGCCTCCCCGAACAGGTGCCGGAATATGGCGACTAGGCGCTTTTCACAGTAACTTCATTGAAGCCGACTTGTGACAATAAGCGGTTATTATTAGTATTTTTATTAATGTCCTATGAGAAGTAAATCCGTTGTCCTTCACTGGTCTACATGTGGTTGAATCTAAGTGACTCTCTGACATAGCCTGGCAACCAACAAATACTGTCCGACAGCGCACATTCTAAGAAAGAATAAATTAAAAAAGTAATGGTTCCATCAGGTGTGTCATATTGATTTTATGGGGTGTTGGGTGACAGTACAAGGTGAAGCAAGGTGCATTGTGCAATGATGGCTGACATAGTTTCAGCACATCTGAAAACAAAAGAAATAATTTGCATTTCTGTAGCCTCGTACACAACCTCCCAAAATATTTTCCAACCAATGAAGTACATTTGAAGCGTTGTAATGTAGGAAATGTAGCAGCCAATTTGCAAACAGCAAGATCTGACAAACAGTAATCCGATAGTGAGCAGATAATCCATTTACAGTGATGTTGGCTATGATATAAACATTGACCAGGACACTCATTTCCTCGACTCGTCTTGCAATAGCATCGTGAGGACTTTTACGTACACCTAAGACGGCAGAAGGGGCTCAGTTTAATGTCTCAGCTGACAGGTGCCACCTCCGACAGTGCAGCACTCCCTCAGTACTGACCCTCTGACAGTGCAGCACTCCCTCAGTACTGACCCTCTAACAGTGCGGCACTCCCTCAGTACTGACCCTCTGTCAGTGCAGCACTCCCTCAGTACTGACCCTCTGACAGTGCGGCACTCCCTCAGTACTGACCCTCTGACAGTGCAGCACTCCCTCAGTACTGACCCTCTGACAGTGTAGCGCTCCCTCAGTACTGAGCCTCTGACAGTGTAGCGCTCCCTCAGTACTGACCCTCTGACAGTGCAGCACTCCCTCAGTACTGACCCTCCGACAGTGCAGCACTCCATCAGTACTGACCCTCTGACAGTGCGGCACTCTCTCAGTACTGACCCTCTGACAGTGCGGCACTCCCTCAGTACTGACCCTCTGACAGTGCGGTACTCCCTCAGTACTGACCCTCTGATAGTGCAGCACTCCATCAGTACTGACTCTCTGACAGTGCAGCACTCCCTCAGTACTGACCCTCTGACAGTGCTGCACTCCCTCAGTACTGACCCTCTGACAGTGCGGCACTCCCTCAGTACTGACCCTCTGACAGTGCGGCACTCCCTCAGTACTGACCCTCTGACAGTGCGGCACTCCCTCAGTACTGACCCTCTGACAGTGCGGCACTCCCTCAGTACTGACCCTCTGACAGTGCGGCACTCCCTCAGTACTGACCCTCTGACAGTGCGGCACTCCCTCAGTACTGACCCTCTGACAGTGCGGCACTCCCTCAGTACTGACCCTCTGACAGTGCGGCACTCCCTCAGTACTGACCCTCTGACAGTGCAGCACTCCCTCAGTACTGACCCTCTGACAGTGCGGCACTCCCTCAGTACTGACCCTCTGACAGTGCAGCACTCCCTCAGTACTGACCCTCTGATAGTGCAGCACTCCATCAGTACTGACCCTCTGACAGTGCGGCACTCTCTCAGTACTGACCCTCTGACAGTGCGGCACTCCCTCAGTACTGACCCTCTGACAGTGCGGTACTCCCTCAGTACTGACCCTCTGATAGTGCAGCACTCCCTCAGTACTGACCCTCTGACAGTGCAGCACTCCCTCAGTACTGACCCTCTGACAGTGCGGCACTCCCTCAGTACTGACCCTCTGACAGTGCGGCACTCCCTCAGTACTGACCCTCTGACAGTGCGGCACTCCCTCAGTACTGACCCTCTGATAGTGCGGCACTCCATCA
Organism: Scyliorhinus canicula; assembly: GCF_902713615.1. NCBI lineage: Eukaryota > Metazoa > Chordata > Chondrichthyes > Carcharhiniformes > Scyliorhinidae > Scyliorhinus > Scyliorhinus canicula. The sequence continues at coordinate 160,096,351 of NC_052157.1, forward strand.
GTACTGACCCTCTGACAGTGCAGCACTCCCTCAGTACTGACTCTCTGACAGTGCAGCACTCACTCAGTACTGACCCTCTGACAGTGCAACACTCCCTCAGTACTGACCCTCTGACAGTGCGGCACTCCCTCAGTACTGACCCTCTGACAGTGCGGCACTCCCTCAGTACTGACCCTCTGACAGTGCGGCACTCCCTCAGTACTGACCCTCTGACAGTGCGGCACTCCCTCAGTACTGACCCTCTGACAGTGCGGCACTCCCTCAGTACTGACCCTCTGACAGTGCGGCACTCCCTCAGTACTGACCCTCTGACAGTGCGGCACTCCCTCAGTACTGACCCTCTGACAGTGCAGCACTCCCTCAGTACTGACCCTCTGACAGTGCAGCACTCTCTCAGTACTGACCCTCTGATAGTGCAGCACTCCCTCAGTACTGACCCTCTGATAGTACAGCACTCCCTCAGTACTGACCCTCTGACAGTGCAGCACTCCCTCAGTACTGACCCTCTGACAGTGCAGCACTCCCTCAGTACTGACCCTCCGACAGTGCAGCACTCCCTCAGTACTGACCCTCTGACAGTGCAGCACTCCATCAGTACTGACTCTCTGACAGTGCAGCACTCCCTCAGTACTGACCCTCTGACAGTGCGGCACTCCGTCAGTACTGACCCTCTGATAGTGCAGCACTCCATCAGTACTGACCCTCTGACAGTGCAGCACTCCCTCAGTACTGACTCTCTGACAGTGCAGCACTCACTCAGTACTGACCCTCTGACAGTGCAACACTCCCTCAGTACTGACCCTCTGACAGTGCAGCACTCTCTCAGTACTGACCCTCTGATAGTGCAGCACTCTCTCAGTACTGACCCTCTGACAGTGTAGCGCTCCCTCAGTACTGACCCTCTGACAGTGCAGCACTCCCTCAGTACTGACCCTCTGACAGTGCAGCACTCTCTCAGTACTGACCCTCTGATAGTGCAGCACTCCCTCAGTACTGACCCTCTGACAGTGTAGCGCTCCCTCAGTACTGAGCCTCTGACAGTGCGGCACTCCCTCAGTACTGACCCTCTGACAGTGCAGCACTCCCTCAGTACTGACCCTCTGATAGTGCAGCACTCCATCAGTACTGACCCTCTGACAGTGCGGCACTCTCTCAGTACTGACCCTCTGACAGTGCGGCACTCCCTCAGTACTGACCCTCTGACAGTGCGGCACTCCCTCAGTACTGACCCTCTGACAGTGCGGCACTCCCTCAGTACTGACCCTCTGACAGTGCGGTACTCCCTCAGTACTGACCCTCTGATAGTGCAGCACTCCCTCAGTACTGACCCTCTGACAGTGCAGCACTCCCTCAGTACTGACCCTCTGACAGTGCGGCACTCCCTCAGTACTGACCCTCTGACAGTGCGGCACTCCCTCAGTACTGACCCTCTGACAGTGCGGCACTCCCTCAGTACTGACCCTCTGACAGTGCAGCACTCCCTCAGTACTGACCCTCTGACAGTGCGGCACTCCCTCAGTACTGACCCTCTGACAGTGCGGCACTCCCTCAGTACTGACCCTCTGACAGTGCGGCACTCCCTCAGTACTGACCCTCTGACAGTGCGGCACTCCCTCAGTACTGACCCTCTGACAGTGCGGCACTCCCTCAGTACTGACCCTCTGACAGTGCAGCACTCCCTCAGTACCCTGTTGTGTAATTGTCAGGCTGGTTAAGTGCCCAAGTCTCAGGAGGAGAGTTTGAGTGATGACATTCTGACTGAGAGGACGGAGAGCTACCCACTGAGCTATGGCTGATACCTCCAAGCTGGACAGAAATCAAGAGGACACAGAAATATAGATTGCAACAATAGATAAGTAGCAGTTCAACGTTTATTCCAGAATCGAGAACTAAATCCATCCTGAATCCAGGTAATCAGGGCACATGTTCAGTCATAATTGCCACTGTAGTCTGGAGGTAAAATAAAATATGCATTGCCAAGGAAACAGAATAAATTCTCCCGAGCTGCTTCCTACGGGTACAATGACATCCACAATCCCCAGCATCAGACTAAACAAAGGTTAATAAACACGTTGGGTTAAATACTGCCTTTTAATTATGGGAGCAGATTCAACCTCCAGCCTGGGCTCGACATAATGTGTGAAGTGAGGGACTGCATCTGCCTGGTTTCTCACTGTTGTTTGCCAATTTTCCACTTCAGCACTTGAGCACAGAAGTCAAGGCTGACGCTGCCGGCTGGTCAGTGTCGGGCTGACCTTGAGGGTGCATTGCACACAGAGATGCTGGGCGGGATTCTCAGTCGGCGAGATCCTCCACCCCACCAGCAGGACGCCCAGGCCCACGGGTTTCCCGACAGTGCGGGATGGCCACGATGGGGAACCCCATTGGCCGGCTGCGGGAACGGAGAACCCCGTTGGCTGTTTATCAGAAGTGACATTAAACTATCTACCTGGTCAGATGGGTGTAACAGATCCCACAGCACCATTTCATTGAAGAACAGGAGATTTTGGGTGGCAAGGTAGCACAGTGGTTAGCATTGTTGCTTCGCAGCACCAGGGTCCCAGGTTCGATTCCCACTTGGGTCACACTGTCTGTGTGGAGTCTGCACATTCTCCCCGTGTCTGCGTGGGTTTCCTCCAGGTGCTCCGGTTTCCTCCCACAAGTCCCGAAAGACGTGTTGTTAGGTGAATTGGACATTCTGAATTCTCCCTCTGTGTACCCGAACAGGCGCCGGAATGTGGCGACTGGGGGCTTTTCACAGTAACTTCATTCCAGTGTTAATGTAAGCCTATTTGTGACACTAATTGTTTTTGAAATTTAGAATACTCAATTCATTTTTTCCAATTAAGGGCAATTTAGCGTGGCCAATCCACCTATCCTGCACATCTTTGGGTTGTGGGGGCGAAACCCACACAAACACGGGGAGAATGTGCAAACTCCACATGGACAGTGACCCGGGGCCGGGATTGAACCTGGGACTTCGGCGCCGTGAGGCAGCAATGCTAACCACTGCGCCACCATTTTGCCCTCTTACTTGTGACACTAATAAAGACTTGATTACCTGCAAATGCTCGCATTCCAATCATTGTCTGGCATCTTTGAATTTGCCTATATATATGTTTCTGGAACATACCTCTTCATTCACCTGAGGAAGGAGCAGTGCTCCGAAAGCTAATGTTTGAAACAAACCTGTTGGACTTTAACCTGGTGTTGTAAGACTTGTGCTCACCCCAGTCCAACGCCAGCATCTCCACATCATGGCTAATAAAGCTGATGATTATTATGATCCCGAGCGACCTGGATAATTTTGATCCTTTAACCAACATCACAAAAAAGATTGGTTATGTGGGTATTATCGTGTTGGTGTTGTGTGGGAGCTTGCTGTATGAAATCTGAACAGTGACTACACTTCAAAAGTACCCCATTGGACATAAACACTTTGAAACGTCCAGTGTTTTGAAAGGCGCTGTTTAACTGTAAGTCTTTCTTTGTTTTGGTAATGGTGCAGCTGTATTTTTTTCAATAATGTGTGTTGGTGATTCCATGTATTTAGAATGTACATCATTACCACAGAATTCAATAATCTGATAGCTTTGCTATTTGCAGCCTCAACAGTTCCTTTAGTAGGCCACAGACTAGTCTGAACTGAGATGGTCAGAAGGAAACGAGGTTTATTGCAAAGTAATTATCTTTGCAATATACAGGGCTGCACGATGGTGCAGTGGTTAGCACAGCTGCCTCACAGCGCTGAGGTCCCAGGTTCGATCCCGGCTCTGGGTCACTGTCCATGTGGAGTTTGCACATTCTCCCCGTGTCTACGTGGGTTTTGCCCCCACAACCAAAAAATGTGCAGAGTCGGTGGATTGGCCACGCTAAATTGCCCCTTAATTGGAAAAAATAATTGGGTAATCTAAATTTTAAAATAAAAAAAATAAAAATATTTGCAATATACATCAGATCCCAGCTGGGTCTGACGTGTCGCTTCCATGCCTGGCCAACTTTATACTGAACTCAATCATTATAGTCCTCGGGCTCCATGCCCCGAGCGGGGGAGCTCGTATTCAGCGAGGCTCATGGGGAGACTGATTGCTCCAACCCAGTCGGTCTCGTGCGGGTTATAAGAGTTCCATAGCTGTCCTGGCAGCCCTCCCGCCTTAGACCGGGGGTGCTGTTTGTTCATGCTTGTTCCTCGTTGGGAGAAGGCCACGTTCAGAGTCCGATCATGTGACATATTGATGACATCATTGGCCATTTGCACAGGAAAAGGGCAATCTATCCGAACATCCTGTGGAGTAAACACCTTTCCAATAAAGCTCTTGTTTCTTTGTTCCTTCGTGGTCTGCAAGCCTATCCTTTCAAAATGCTACAGTGTGCAAAACACATGCCCCAGAACCTGACTGGCATCTAAGCCCTGTCCACTCAGCGCCCCATTTTCTTGCTGAATTGGGCTACCTTTCTGGCAACACTTTGATTTTAAAAGTCTGATCCATGTTTTAAAACGTCTCCATGGTCTCGGCCACCCTGTGTGCCTGGATCGTCCTCCAGCCCCAAGCCCTCTCTGCATCCCTCCAATTTCGGCCTCTAGTGCATCCCCAAATTTCACCCTTTCTGAACCTCACTGTTGCTACAACTGTCTCTCCTCCTTTGAAATGCTCCTTTAAAACCTACCTCTCCAATGGGACTTATTAGTCAACTTTCCTCATGTTGCTCCATCACACATTTTAACCCAGCAGGGCAGCACGGTGGTGCAGTGGGTTAGCACTGCTGCCTCACGGCGCCGAGGTCCCAGGTTCGATCCCGGCTCTGGGTCACTGTCCGTGTGGAGTTTGCACATTCTCCCCGTGTTTGCGTGGGTTTCACCCCCACAACCCAAAGATGTGCAGGGTAGGTGGATTGGCCAGGCTAAATTGCCCCTTAATTGGAAAAAATTAATTGGGTACGCTAAATTTATAAGGAAAAACAATTTAACCCAGTATCCTCCTGTGATGCACCTTTTGAGGTTGTATTATGTTAAAAATGCTATATAAATACAAATTGCTGTTGTCTTCCAGAAAGTAAACTGACAATTTGTAAATGAACAAGCTGGTTTATTTTACACATGATATATTAATGAATAGAATTCAGTCCGAGAGAATTTCAATCTATTTCATCGCATTTTGCTTAACGTTGAAAACAAAGCACATCACTCTAACCGGATTAACTTCTGGATTTACTATACAGATTAGTGAATCCCATAAACTGGTGACTTTAACTTTAGGATGAGGGAATTCTTTATTGGTAACAGATGCATCTTTGCGGATAGCCCTCTGGCCTTGTAAGTCAGAAGGTTGTGGGTTCAAGTCCCACGACAGATATTTGAATGAAAAATCTAGATAGACGTTCCAAGTGCATTAGAGAGGGAGGGCTGCACTGTCAGGGGTGCCATCTTCCAGCTGAGTGGTTACACCGAGGCCCTGCCAATTGTCTCAGGTGGATGTGAAAGATCCCACGGCCACTACTGCAAAGCAGAGCAGAACAGTTCTCCCTGCTGTCCTAACCAACATTTATCCTTTAACCAACATCACTAAAATAAGTTAACTGGTCATTATCTCATTGCTGTTTGTGGGATCTTTTTGTGCAGAGATTAGCTGATGTATTCCCTCCATTACGGCACGATGACACAGTGGTTAGCATTGTTTTGTTTTAAAATTTAGAGTACCCAATTATTTTTTTTTCCAATGAAGGGGCAATTTAGAGTGGCCAATCCACCTACCCTGCACATCTTTGGGTTGTGGGGGTGAAACCCACGCAGACACGAGGAGAATGTGCAAACTCCACACGGACAGTGACCCAGGGCCGGGATTCGAACCCGGGTCCTCAGCGCCGTAGGCAGCAATGCTAACCACTGTGCCGCATGCCGCCCGTGGTTAGCATTGTTGCTTCACAGCGCCAGGGTCCCAGGTTCAATTTTGGCCTTGGGTCACTGTCTGTGTGGAGTCTGCACGTTCTCCCCGTGTCTGCGTGGGTTTCCTCCGGGTGTTCCATTTTCCTCCCACAGTCCAAAAATGTGCAGGTTAGGTGGATTGGCCATGCTAAATTGTCCCTCAGTGTCAAAGGATGTGCAGATTAGGTGGGTTTACGGGGATAGGTCGGGGGAGTGGGCCTAGGTGTTCTTTCAGAGGATCGGTGCAGACTCGATGGGCTAAATGGCCTCCTTCTGCATCATAGGGATTGTATGGATACAATGGTTGCTGAACTCCAAAAATACATCATGGACTGAGAAGTGCATTGGGATTTACTCGGTGAAGAGAGGTGCTAGAGAAATACAAGTCTTTCCGTTTCCACTCTAAATTTCTGCAGACTGTCGTGGCTTCCAACCAGGCAAAAAACCAAATACTTGCCTTGGTTCCTTTCCCAGGTCAGGATTTGAAGAGTTGAGCTGGTTTCTGGATGTTTCCCTCCAGCTCTGATGATAAAAGCTGGGTTTCCACTACTGCCTCTCTGCGGGCCACAACTGAGATGGGGAACTTGTCGGGGTTTGGAATGGCAGGCCCATCGCATCGCAGGCCCATCGCACTGCAGGCCCATCGCATCGCAGGCCCATCGCACTGCAGGCCCATCGCATCGCAGGCCCATCGCACTGCAGGTCCATCGCATCGCAGGCCCATCGTAATGCAGGCCCATCGCACTGCAGGTCCATCGCATCGCAGGCCCATCGCACTGCAGGTCCATCGCATTGCAGGCCCATCGCAACACAGGCCTATCGCATCGCAGGTCCATCGCATCGCAGGCCCATCGTAATGCAGGCCCATCGCACTGCAGGTCCATCGCATCGCAGGCCCATCGTAATGCAGGCCCATCGCACTGCAGGTCCATCGCATCGCAGGCCCATCGCAATGCAGGCCCATCGCATCGCAGGTCCATCGCATCGCAGGTCCATCGCACTGCAGGCCCATCGCATTGCAGGCCCATCGCAACACAGGCCTATCGCATCGCAGGTCCATCGCACTGCAGGCCCATCGCAACGCAGGCCTATCGCATCGCAGGTCCATCGCATCGCAGGCCCATCGCATTGCAGGCCCATCGCAACACAGGCCTATCGCATCGCAGGTCCATCGCACTGCAGGCCCATCGCAACGCAGGCCTATCGCATCGCAGGCCCATCGCATCGCAGGTCCATCGCACTGCAGGCCCATCGCATCGCAGGCCCATCGCACTGCAGGCCCATCGCATCGTAGGTCCATCGCACGGCAGGCCCATCGCAATGCAGGCCCATCGCACGGCAGGCCCATCGCATCGCAGGTCCATCGCACTGCAGGCCCATCGCATCGCAGGTCCATCGCATCGCAGGCCCATCGCATCGCAGGCCCATCGCAATGCAGGGTCATCGCATCGCAGGCCCATCGCAACACAGGCCCATCGCATCGCAGGCCCATCGCACACAGGCCCATCGCATCGCAGGCCCATCGCACTGCAGGCCCATCGCATCACAGGCCCATCGCATCGCAGGCCCATCGCACACAGGCCCATTGCATCGCAGGCCCATCGCAATGCAGGTCCATCGCATCGCAGGCCCACTGCAATGCAGGTCCATCGCATCGCAGGCCCACTGCATTGCAGGCCAATCACAATGCAGGCCCATCGCATCGCAGGTCCATCCCATCGCAGGTACATTGCAGGCCCATCACACTGCAGGCCCATCGCACTGCAGGCCCATCGCATCGCAGGTCAATCGCATCGCAGGCCCATCGCATCGCAGGTCCATCCCATCGCAGGTACATTGCAGGCCCATCGTAATGCAGGCCCATCGCAATGCAGGCCCATTGCAACATAGGCCCATCGTAACATAGGTCCAATGTATCACAGGCCCATCACATCACAGGTACATCACATTGCAGGCCCATCGCATTGCAGGCCTATCGCAATGCAGGCCCTTCATAATGCAGGCCCAATGTATCACATTACCAAGATCCCCTTCGAATACTACTTTAAATTTTGAATACATTACTGACAACTTAACAATGGTTTGCTATCGCTTTGAAGGTCAGAACGCGTTTTATAATCATAGTTGTTGGAGACACATAATCAATAATAATAGTCCCAAGAGCAGATAAAAATGGGCAATTCCCTTTTAATTCATCAATCATTCTTAGACTGAACATGCAATATATAATTAATCATCGTTTTTTAAACCATCGTACATCGATCCCTGGACTAAGGTAGAGAGAAAAGGTTTGTTTCTGCCGTATTACATTGGCGGAAATATCTCTTTACCCTTTCTGAAATGTGTTTGGTTCTGGAAAACACCAGGGGTGGGTGGTGGCATAGAGGTAATGTCACTGGGCTAATAATCCAGAGACCCAGGCTAATGACCTGGGGATATGGGATAAAATCACATCAAATAAACTGGTGGAATTTAAATTCAATGAATAAAATTTGGAATTGAAAGCTAATCTCAGTGATGGTAACTTTGAAACTCTCATTGATTATTGTAAAAACTCATCTGGTTCACTAACTCGCTTTAGGCCCAGACCTGACTCCAAACCCACAGCAATGTGGCTGGCCTTTAACTGCCCTCTCAAATGGTCGAACAAGCCACTATGGCACTGAGGACTCGGGCATGATCCTGGCCCCGGGTCACAGTCTGTGTGGAATTTGCACATTTCTTCCCGTGTCTGCATGGGTTTCACCCCCCACAACCCAAAGATGTGCAGGTCAGGTGGATTGACCACGCTAAATCTACCCGGCAATGTGGAAATTGTCTAGGTGTGTCCTGTACACAACAAACAGGACAAATCCAACCCAGCCAAATACATGCCCCAGGGGGGGCACAGTCTCAGAATAAGGGGCAAGTTATTTTAAGACTCGGGTAAGAAGAAATCTTTTCACTCAGAGGGCGGTGAATCTTTGCAATTCTTTACACCAGAGGGCTGTGGAGGCTCAGTCATCGAGTATGTTTAAGAAAGACATTGAAAAGATTTCTAGACACTAATAACATCAAGGGATATGGAGATAGCACGGGCAAATGGCACTGAGGTCGATGATCAGCCATGATCTAGTTGGAAGGTGGAGCAAGGGGCGGCACGGTGGCTAGCACTGCTGCCTCACGCCGCTGAGTTCACGGGTTCGATCCTGACCCTGGGACACTGTCCGTGTGGAGTTTGCACATTCTCCCCGTGTCTGCGTGGGTTTCAGCTCCATATCCCAAAAATATGCAGGGTAAGTGGATTGGCCACGCTAAATTGACTCTTAATTGAAAATAATTTTTCTTTAAAAAAAACTATAACAATAATAATCTTTATTAGTGTCACAAGTAGGCTTACATTAATACTGCACAGTCAGAAGTCTTGCAACACCAGGTTAAAGTCCAACACTAGCTTTCGGAGCACTGCTCCTTCCTCCGGTGAATGAAGAGATATGTAACTGTGAAGCTAACCACCGTGCTCCCGTGCCTCCCAAAGGTTTACAGCGAGCTAGCCAAGCCTAGCCCATCCAACCTTTATATAACAACCCGCCCATTCCAGGTATTAGTCTGGTAAACCTTCTCTGAACTGCTTCCAAGGCAATTATATCCTTCCTTAAATCAGATGGCTGATACAGTACACAGTACTCCCGATGTGGTGTTTCATTCGAGCTCTGTATAACTGAAACGGAATTTCCTTACTTTTTGATTCAGGTATGCACTGAGGAGTGGTGTCGTTCAGATGAGGGCTTTAGGGCGGCATGTAGCGCAGTGGATAGCACTGGGACTGCAGCGCTGAGGACCCGGGTTCGAATCCCGGCCCCAGGTCACTGTCCGTGTGGAGTTTGCACACATGTCTGTGTGGGTTTCACCCCCACAACCCAAAGATGTGCAGGTTTAGGTGGATTGGCCACACTAAATTGCCCCTTAATTGGAAAAAAAAATAATTGGGTACTCTTAAATTTATTTAAAAAAAGATGAGGCTTTAAACCAGAGACCTGTCTGCCCTCTCAAGTGGATGTAAACGATCCTGTAGTGTAGAGCAGGGAGAATCCCCGGGTATCCTGACTGGATATTTATCCTTCAAACAACATCTGTAAAAAAAAAGATAATCGGGTTGTTTATTTTGTTCACCTGATGAGTTTTTCCAGCATTTTCTGTGTCTGCATTTCTTTTGCTGTTGACTGTATGGTCCATTTCCAGCCACGTTTGCTCCATTGCAACACTGACTACATTTCAAAAGTGTTTATTTGGCTTTAAAGTGCTTTGCATCATCCTGAGGTAATGAAGGGCACTGTGGAAATGCAAGTTCTTTCTTTCTCTCGCATAACAACCGTCCTTGCATCTAGGTGCCAGTGAGAACTTTCATTTCAATTGCAGAATTGAAGCATTTCAAAGGAACCAGTTGGATTTGATGTTTGCAGATGGGCTGACTTTAATGTAACTTGTTAACCGTGGCAGAATGGGGAAGTGTGAACATCTTGCATGCCACTGTGAGCAAAATTATGTCAGAGCATTGTTTAATGGCAAACAAGGCCATGCCCTCAGGCAGAAAGGAGGAGAAGAGGATCGGTGCCAGACTGTAATGGCCAGCGGCTACTTTGGAGACGCAAATATTGAATAGCCTATTATAACTATCAAACAGTCACAAAGACGCCAAATTAGTATCTCCATCTACAACTGGAGGCTAAATCTCAAGGGAAGATATACGATGATTTACAATAAAGGCTTAGTGTCTTTGCAAAGTTGCAATACAATGGGGAGATTCAGAAGTTGGTTGTCAAAAGCCCTGAGAAAACTCTGAAGACAAGGTTGTGAGCAAGATCCAAGCTCAGAGATTGTGTTCCAGCCATCACTCACGTCTGTGGGTCTAGGGCCGAGCTGATATTTTGTGCTTGTCAAAAAGTAAAGGGATTTATCAATAAAATAAAAGGAAGTCTTGCATTTGTACAGCACTTCCCAAAGTGCTTTACAGCCACTGAAATACTTGTTTCTTGTCACTGTTGCAAAGTAGGGAAAGCTGCAGCCAATTTATGCACAGCAAGCTCCCACACACAGATGTATGATGAGAACAAGATGATCTGTTTTAGCAATGTTGGCTGCAGTGCGACTTGAACTTGCAACTTTCTGACCCACAGGTGAATTGTCACCCGTTGAACGGCAGCTGCTGTGTAACAGGATACTACTTCTCCAGCTTAGGAAACCTGGTGTCAGTATTAAACGTTTCTAGTACAATACTGCCATGTACATGGCAAAGCTCCAGGTATTCTGCCTCAAAATGGTGGCGAGATCCAGACCCACCGTTCTTCAATATCGTCCCTCTGCAGGTTACAGGAAATGTAAATGTACTTAATCAGGAAGAGTAAAAATTGCTTCAGTTTTTATGTAATCTTCATGTTTAAAACAGGTAGTCACTTAGATTGGGTAATAAAAGCTAGCTATTTGCATCATCAATTTTTAAAATTGCCTTTCCCAACATAAAGTAACCAATTTATTTTGGGCAGAATCAGGCACTGCAGGTCGCTGCGCTACCAAATTAATATTTAAAAATAGAACATAGAACAGTACAGCACAGAACAGGCCCTTCGGCCCTCGATGTTGTGCCGAGCAATGATCACCCTACTTAAACCCACGTAACCCGTATACCCGTAACCCAACAATCCCCCCATTAACCTTACACTACGGGCAATTTAGCATGGCCAATCCACCTAACCCGCACATCTTTGGACTGTGGGAGGAAACCGGAGCACCCGGAGGAAACCCACGCACACACGGGGAGGACGTGCAGACTCCACACAGACAGCGACCCAGCCGGGAATCGAACCTGGGACCCTGGAGCTGTGAAGCATTTTTTTTTTTTTTTTTTTTAATTTAAATTTAGCGTACCCAATTATTTTTTCCAATTAAGGGGCAATTTAGTGTGGCCAATCCACCTATCCTGCACATCTTTTTTGGGTTGTGGGGGCGAAACCCACGCAGACACGGGGAGAATGTGCAAACTCCACACGGACAGTGACCCAGGGCCGGGATTCGAACCCGGGTCCTCAGCGCCGTAGGCAACAATGCTAACCACTGTGCCACCGTGCTGCCCGGAGCTGTGAAGCATTGATGCTAACCACCATGCTACCGTAATGTATTTTTATTACAAACATGTATCATAAGAACATAAGAACTAGGAGCAGGAGTAGGACATCTGGCCCCTCGAGCCTGCTCCGCCATTCAATTAGATCATGGCTGATCTTTTGTGGACTCAGCTTAACAGGTTACAGCAAATAAACACCCCAGGAAACATACTTCCCAGCAATCAACAATAGTTTGTATAGATTTTCCCCCTTTTTCACACCCCCGACGACAAATAGCTCCTCAAATACGGTCACAAACATCCCCCACCTTTTCTCAAACCCCCCTGCAGAGCCACTTAACTCATACTTTATCTTCTCTAACCGCAGGAAGTCATATAGGTCACCCAACCACGCCACTACCCCCGGTGGCGATGCTGACCGCCACTCCAGCAAAATTTGCCGCCGTGCAATCAGAGAGGCAAAGGCCACAACATCGGCCTTCCTCCTCTCCATGAGCTCCAGCTTCTCTGAAACCCCAAATATCGGCATCAGAGAGTCCGGGTTCAGCTCTGTCTCCACTATCCTGGCTAAGACCGTGAACGCTCCTGCCCAGAATCTTCCCAATTTTTCACAACCACAAAACATGTGCGCATGATTCGCTCTCACCCACACCTCTCACAGTCATCTGCTACCCCCTGAAAGAACCCACTCATTCTCGCACGAGTCATATGCACCCTGTGCACCACCTTAAACTGTATCAGACTTATTCTTGCACAAGAGGAGGTCCCGTTTACCTTTTGCAGTGCTTCACTCCATACTCCCCAATTGATCTCCCCTCCCATTTCCGCTTCCCGTTTTTCCTTGATCTTCACCACCTGCTCCCGCAGCCACTTGTATATATCCCCAAATCGTCCCTCCCCTTCCACATCCAGAAGCAGCAATCGCTCCAGCAGGGTGTAGGTACCGAATGAACTTGACTAGTTATTTCAAATCTTAGATTTGAAATCTGAAGTATCAAGGCCAGCCCCCTTGCTATGAGGAACACTAAACTGGATCCTGTGCAGAGGAGGGGGATAATAAATCAGCCAGGAAAACTGCAGCTGGTCACTACCCAGTGAACAACAGGTGAAAACAGTTCGCCTGCTGCAGTGAAGCATGTTGGACCATCCTTAATTGAGAAGGGTTTGTGGGTCCGGTGGGATCCACCACTTTGAGTTATACAGCCTTTAGCTAATTGGTGCAGCTGTCTGATGACTTGTTTCTGGAATGCTGGCCAAAACTATGTTTGGATACAGACCAATTTCCACATTTGTGGAAAAAATGTTGGAGACAGTTCTCCAGTCTGCTAAGGGACTACATTCTTATGCATTAGAACAGCTGAAGACCTTGTCTGTGAAACCATTGAGGGTTTTTCTGTCTGTGTTAGTATTCTAGGGTCTCCCATACATTTTGCTTCACAACAAGCTCGACAAAAGAAGAAAATGCGTGTTTTTATATCTGCTATCCCATCCTATTGAGAAGAATTTTTGTATTGAAACTTATTCACTGTTTTACAGTAGAAAGTATGGTGGCTGACTTCCACACAACATTTGTTCCACAAACAGCAATATAGTCGTTGAATACATCATGTGTTTCAGGTGGTTGATTTTCCCTCAACTCGCGATGGACAAATTTGGGTGAGGCATGTGATCTCCAAGGATCGCGTGATCCACAGATTCGGGCATCCTGGTGCTTGTAGGTGGCGAAGGTCAGTGTATCAGCAAACGTCAAGCATTTTATTTGGGTTCTAACTTCATTTCTGCATCTGCCCTTTAAAAGCAATATCATTGCCCACTTCCTTTCAAGTAGAAATTTGCTTTCATTCTCCAGACCCCTCGATCCATGGCTCAGTCCAAACCTGCTCATTGGCCTGGTGAAACTCGCCATTAACAGGTCCAGGTAGCAGGCGACCAAGGCCAGACTGCCTGCCTGCCGGCCCCTCTTCCGTGGCATTATTCGATGCCGGGAGTCCCTGGAGAGGGAGCATGCGGTGTGCACGGGCACGACTCTCGAGGCCTTCCGTGCTCGGTGGGCAGCATGGGGGGGGGGGGTTGAATTGCTTTATCGACCCCTCTTTTCACATTTTGATTTGATGTTGATGTTTCTGTTCTTTATTATTTTTGGCCAGTGCCCTTACCAGGAAAAACCTCAGTCAATTTCCTTCAGTATATTATTTTTTGAATATAAATTTAGTGTACACAATTCATTTTTTCCAATTGAGGGGCAGTTTGGCCTAGCCAATCCACCTACCCTGCATATCTTTGGGTTGTGGGGGTAAAACCCACGCAGACATGGGGAGAATGTGCCAACTCCACACGGACAGTGACCCAGGGCCAGGATTCGAACACTTGACCTCAGCGCCTTAGTCCCAGTGCTAACCACTGAGCCGCATGCCACCCTTCAGTATATTATTTTGATTGGACCTCAATATAAATCATGGCTCAGTGCATTTCTCTATTTGTGAAATCCTTTGGGGTTGCACACATGCATTATTAAACAATGAATTAATTGTCCATGTATCTCATTGGGAAGAGTGGAGCATCATTGCTCAGGCACCATTGGTCCTCCCACCGAGAGGGGCGCCACACTCCCTTCAACTACGGACGCCCCCATCCGTAGGAGCTACGATTACAATTGAAGTGGAAAGGTGAATAGCGCGATGAGGCCGGGGTGCCGAGTTAAAACGACCCGAAATATATTGCGGTACCTGTGGAGAGATTTTAAAGGTCAGCAAGAACCGAGCGGGACAGACGGGGTGGCGGCCTGCACCGCCCTCCGGATCTGCGCATGCGCGCCGCCGCTGGCTACTGGTAGCACGCGCTGACTGCTGATAGCACGCGTGCGTGCGCGCCGCCGCCGCCGGCTGCTGATAGCAGGCGTGCGTGCGCGCCGCCGCAGGCTGCGTCTTGCGTTTTTTTTTGCCGCAGTCGCAGCGGCTGCGAGCGAGCGAGCGGCGCGGGCCGGAGCCAGCGAACGAATTCATGACCTTACCCACAGTTTAACTATGCAGTCCTGTCAGCTCCGCAGAAAGTAAGTGCCCGCCTCGCGCGTTGATTCGGTGGCCGATTTTCCCCTGCCGGCGGCTGTCAGATTTTTAAGTCCTCAAAATTTTTTTTCCCCCCCCACCCTGAGGTGGTCTCGGACGCTCTCAACAAAAGAGGGGCGGGCGAACCTGCCGGCGGAAGTCCCGCCCCCCTGCCGCGACGCCCATTGGTCGGCGGTGCCCTCAACGGGCGGGGCGTCGCAGCGGGACCGGCGCCCCCATTGGCTGGGCGGCGCTGCCGATCACCCCAGCTGCTGCCTTACTTCCGGCAGGGGAGGTGAGGGCTCCAGGAGGGAGGGAGCTCGGCGGGGTTTGCTCCTCACAGAAAGTCTGAATTACATTTTCAATCATCGGGAGGTGTTTTCTTTTTCGTTTGAAACGAAAAACAATGCCGTAAACGATGCAAAGCCGGCCGGCCCTGTCGTGTGGAGGTTGCAGCCTTCGCAGAGAATATCCGAGAGTAAGAATCCGCCGGTGTTGTTGTCGATTTAACTTTTTAAATGTCCGAAATTCTCTGGCATTGATTGTTTTTATATTTGAAAAGAAAAATGTGGTGCCCATGCGACGCAAGCAGTGGAGGCCAGCTGGCCGCTGTGGCCCTTGTCTGATCTTCACCGCGCCTGACAATTGCCCAAGAAAGTGTCTGATAAAAGTTTTAAGAAAAAAATAAAATCAACTTTTTTTTGAGGTGATTTTTGTTGGCGGGATTTAAATCCGACCTGAACGTGCAGCCTCCTGCCTGTGTGTGTGAGAAATCCCCCTCCCCCCCCCAGATGTCAAAGCCTTTTCCCTTCTAATACATCCCATTCAACAAGGGCAGCTTCAGAAGGAAATTGCTGCTTCAAACGCAGCGTTTCTGCTCTCTTTTTTCCTCACCCCCCCCCCCCCCCCCCTGCAAACCTGCATTAAAATAGAGCCGTCTGACCGTGTCACCATCAAGATTAATGTGGGGAGAGGGAGGACAGACCGAGAGAGATGGAGGGAGGAGGAAATCACTGCTTGATTTGCATTGCCAGCCCTCATGAGGGATTGTGCTGTGCCATAACCTTGTGTGTGTCTGTGATGCAGGATTTAATCAGCCGAGGCAATCTGCAATCTTTTACAGTACGCCATTGTTACAGAGGCATCCCCCCCCCCCCCCCCCCCCTTTTACTGGTACTGTTTTCTCTGTCTCCAAACCAGTTTATCTTGAATTGATTAACTGGAATCCAGCGTGACTAATCATTTGCGCAGGACGGCAGCAGTTGTCATTAGATCTCTATCTCTTTCCCCTCTCCTCCACCCACTGCATTCCCCCTCCCTTCTTCACCACCCACTGCATCTCCCCTCCCCTCTTCACCGCCCACTGCATTCCCCCTCCCCTCTTCACCACCCACTGCATTCCCCCCTCCCCTCTTCACCACCCACTGCATTCCCCCTCCCCTCTTCACCACCCACTGCATTACCCCCTCCCCTCTTCACCACCCACTGCATTACCCCCTCCCCTCTTCACCACCCACTGCATTCCCCCCTCCCCTCTTCACTACCCACTGCATTCCCCCCTCCCCTCTTCACTACCCACTGCATTCCCCCCTCCCCTCTTCACCACCCACTGCATTCCCCCCTCCCCTCTTCACCGCCCACTGCATTCCCTCCTCCCCTCTTCATCGCCCACTGCATTCCCTCCTCCCCTCTTCATCGCCCACTGCATTCCCTCCTCCCCTCTTCATCGCCCACTGCATTCCCTCCTCCCCTCTTCATCGCCCACTGCATTCCCTCCTCCCCTCTTCATCACCCACTGCATTCTCCCCCTCCCCTCTTCATCACCCACTGCATTCTCCCCCTCCCCTCTTCATCACCCACTGCATTCTCCCCCCTCCCCTCTTCACGACCCACTGCATTCCCCCCCTCCCCTCTTCACCACCCACTGCATTCCCCTCTTCACCCACTGCATTCCCCCCCCCCCATCCCTCTTCACCACCCACTGCATTGTCCCCCTCCCCTCTTCACCACCCACTCAATTTCTCCTTCTCCAGAGGATAACCATTAATTTTGACCGTGCCACGTTATTCTCCTTGCAGTGTGCGGTCACCCCCTTTCTCCCTCCCCCGCCCCTCTCCTTTCCACAAGTTATGCATTCTCAAGGAGAACAAAACACACGGAAATGAGACGATGTGTGGTGAATTTAAAAGCTTGAGCTTTATTTTTTTCTTTCGGGGGACGGGACGTTAATAGGAGGAGCATGAAGTTCCTGGAGAAACTGTTCATTGTGAGTAGATGGAGACTGCGTTATCTCTTGCGGGGGAGAGATAAGAGAATGGATTGCTGGCCTGCTTCTGAACCCGGCTTTTAATGAGTCGGTTGCTAGGCAAATTTCATCTCTATCAATTTAATCCTCAAGATGTCGTTTTGCACTTTGTGACGCCGGGCCAATGCAGGCAACTTGCTCAGGTTCAAGCCTTGCTGTGTGAGCACGATTTGCGAGGCCTTCAGATGTCCAAACCATGTACTTGAAATGTAAGCTGTGGGATAGTTTTCAGTGGACGTTGTTAAGTGTTTTGGTTGGCCTGTCTTATAATTATGTTGACGTTTTAAAAAAAAAAATCTTGCACTAAAACTACTTTTTCTAACTGCTTGCACATTTGACTAATTGGGATAATTAAAGTGAGGACAGTAATTTTCTAGGGAGTCAAATTTAACGTAAATGTTTTCTGATTGTTCCCATGTGGCTGAGATTTTTTTCGAATGAGCCCTGATATTTACACATAATTTTAAAACTCCCTTCATCTTGAACGTCTATATTTTCTTCTTTGTGTGATGGGTATAATTTATTCCCAAAACACCTGTTTAGCTTCAAGCTTTCAATACATCACTCAAGGGGTGTTTACTTGGGGTCTGGCCTTTGGAGTAAAATGCCGCCACAGTCCCAGGGGATCGCAGGCTGCTCTCCCCTTTGAGAGCTGACTGGTGGTTATTTAACCCGAGGGTCACCACACCTCGGGCGAGGGGCCAAGGTTGAGAAGGTGGGGCCTTCTTGAATAACCTAATCCGATACGGAAATTGAACCCACGCTGCTGGCTTCGCTGTACTTCACGAACCCAGTAATCTGAATAACCAGAAGTGATTGAAAATGTTTTGATCTATGCTGGAGGCTGATGGTTGACCAGGTGTGAGTTGGAAAAACCTATGCCAGCCATGATTTGTTAAAAGTCTAATGTTGCTCCAACAGCATTTCCAGTTCCAACAGAGGTAATGGAGCAAACTGTGCTGTAAAGTTTGAACATACAGTTAAGTACCAGTCATCTCCCAAAATTTCACTGCAAAAAGATGATGACTGTTGACAATTTACTAAATCCCCCAGCTATTATCAGCAGTGCCACAAGGAAGAGGATGATGTGCCTGGCAAGATGCACTTAGTTTGCCAACGCATCATTATATTGAGATTTTATTATTCAGCTGCCTCATATGAATTAAAGTTACGACTGACAGGATACCAAAATGTTGTGATTCCACCCTGGAGTTGGAATCTAGCTGGGGTTGACAGGTTTGATATTTGGGAACTGAAGTTGGGAATGCCTGGGCAACAAACTGTTCTGAGACTATTGGTCATGTGCTCCCATCAAAGACAAACTTGGTCTTTAAAAGGAGGACCGGTCCTATTACTTTGACTTGTCCCTGGATGGTGGGGAAGGGGAATGCTGAATTTGGAATGTTGCACAATAATGTCTTGCTGGTCTGGCACTGATCCAATTTTTTTCTTCCTGTGCTCAGCCGTTACAAATTCTGTGGCAGCCATAATGCACATCCTCACCCATCCCTTGGGAAAATTGGCATTTATTAAGATTGAGCTTGATAGAAGAGTACGTAATCTGGCATTTAAGGCAGGAGGTCGAGCTAACCAATTTAAATGTGTGGACTTGCATTTGTTGTCAGTTAAAAATTTTTTTTAGAGTACTCAATTTTTTTTCCAAATAAGGGGCAATTTAGCGTGGCCAATCCACCAAACATTGGCATTTTTGGGTTGTGGGGACTTCATAGCATCCCTACAGTGCAGAAGGAAGCCATTCGCCCATCGAGTCTACACTGACCCAGGGAAGCACGGTGGCGCAGTGGTGAGCACTGCTGCCTCACTGCACCGAGGGCCTGGGTTCGATCCCGGCCCCGGGTCACTGTCCGTGTGGAGCTTACACATTCTCTCTCTCTTTTAAATTTAGAGTACCCAATTATTTTTTTTCCAATTGGGGGCAATTATCATGGCCAATCCATGATGGAGAATGTGCAAACTCCACACGGGCATGACCCAGGGCCGGGTTCCGAACCTGGGTCATCAGTGCCGTAGTCCCAGTGCTAACCTCTGCACCATGTGCCGACCCTTTTGCACATTCTTCCCGTGCCTGCGCACGTCTCAACCCCACAACCCAAAGATGTGCAGGGTAAGTGGACTGGCCACGATAAATTGCCCCTAAATTGGAAAAAAGAATTGGGTACTCCAAATTTATATTTAAAAAATATCCATATCTCAGTTTCTGATCTGCCCATTTATCGATTTGTCATTGTGTTGCTAGGTTGCTTAAGCTGGGAATTGTGTGTGGGGCGGGTGGTGGAGGGAATGAAAGCAGGAGAGAGGAAACAAAGCCATTTATGGTCCAGTCCGCTTGGCACGTGCTCCGGCAGGGGTCACTGGGTAGCAATGAGGAGCTGCAGCACTGTTATTCCTTGCCTACTTTTCTAGCTCAAAGGCATAGAAGCCACCACCCAGCAGGCAGATATATAGAATTTACAGCAGGGAAACAGAACATTCAGCCTAGTTGACTTGTGCTCCAGAGGAACCCCCCACTCCTTCATTTTGCCCCACTTACTTCATCTCACCTGATCAGCATAACCTACTCCATCCTCCACCTGTACTAATCTAATTCCCTATTAAATATGTTATTTGTCGTCTCTATTTCTGTGACCGTGCGTTCCACATTCTCAATTTCTTTTTTTAAATTTTTAGTGTACCCAATCATTTTTCCAATTAAGGGGCAATTTAGCGTGGCCAATCCACCTAGCTTGCACGTTTTTTTTGGGTTGTGGGGGCGAAACCCACGCAGACACGGGGAGAATGTGCAAACTCCACACGGACAGTGACCCAGAGCCGGGATCGAACCTGGGACCTCAGTGCTGTGAGGCGGTTGTGCTAACCACTACGCCACCGTGCTGCCCCACATTCTCAATCTTAACAGTGCAAAAAGGAGGTCATTTAGCCCATCAAGTCTGCACTGGCTCTCTGAAAGGGCATTCTACCTGTTCCTAGTCCCCTGCCGTATCCCTGTTAGCTTGCACGTTCTTTTTGGATAACAATCCAATTCCCTTTTGAATATCTTGATTGAACCTGCCTCCATCACCCTCTCAAGAAGTTTGTTCCAGACTCCAACCACTGGCGGGGTAAAACAATTTCTTCACATCCCTCCTTTTGCTAATAATTTTGAATTCATGATATTCTCTTGTGGGAAAAGTTTTTCCACTATTTACCCTGTCTCTGCCCCTCAGGATCTTGAATACCTCTATCGGCACAGTGGTTAGCACTGCTGCATCGCAGAGCCAGAGACCCAGGTTCAATTCCAACCTTGGGCGTCTGTGTGGAGTTTGCACTTTGTCCCCATGTCTGTGTGGGTTTCCTCCGGGTGCTCCAGTTTCCTCCCACAGTCCAACGATGTGCAGGTTAGGTGGATTGGCCATGCCAAATTGTCCCTTTGTCTCCAAAAGGTTGGGTGGGGGGTTGGGCCCAGGTAGGATGATCTTTTGGAGGGACGATGCCGACTTTTTGTTTTCCAATTCAGGGGCAATTTAGCGTGGCCAATCCACCTACCCTGCACATCTTCGGGTTGTGGGGGTGAGACCCACACAGACACGGGGAGAATGTGCAACTCCACACGGGCAGGGGGCCGTGATCGAACCCGTGTCCTCGGTGCCATGAGGCAGCAGTGCTAACCACTGCGCCGCCATGCTGCCCTGAGTCGGTACAGACTTGATGAACCAAATGGTCTACTTCAGCACCATAGGGATTCTATGAAGTCTCCTTGAGCTGCCTTTTCACCAAGAAAAACAGTCCCAACACCTCTAGCCACTCGGGGTAAAAGATGCTTCTCCTGAAATTCCTTTTGGATATTAGTGAACTTGAACTGTTGGCCACTCGTTTTGGTCTCCCACCGTTAGAAATATTTTCTGTCAACCCCATCAACACCTTTCAAAATTTTAAAGACGTCTATTTGGTTACCCCGTTGCTTTTCCAGAACCCCCTCCCCGCCATGCTCTTGATTCTTTCCTGCTCGTTAATAATCTCTGCATTTTGGTGTCATCCATACAAACCCTTTTCCAATATCTGTTGAGTCATTGGAGAAGCCTTTATTTCCTTCATTTGATTTGTTTTCCATGACTGCAGGAGCTTAGTCATGAATATGGTCATGTTTCTGACATTGATATAATATTAGACCAGCTGCAGAGGCCGTTGCTCAACTGATTTTAGCCACTGAGAAATGAAGGTGGTCCTGATTGATTGAACAGCTTACAGAGAAATCAATTTTCAAGTTGTTTTAAGGGCGGCATGTGACGCAGTGGTTAGCACTGGAACTTCGGTGCTGAGGACCGGGTTCGAATCCCAGCCCTGGGTCACTGTCCGTGTGGAGTTTGCACATTCTCCCCATATCAGTGTGGGTTTTGCCCCCGCAACCCAAAGATGTGCTGGTTAGGTCGATTGGCCAAGCTAAATTGCCCCTTTATCAGAAAAGAAAAATAATTGGCTACTCTAAATTAATTAAAAAATAATTTAAAAAATTTTTCAAGTTGTTTGAAACTTCCTTTGAAGCAGTTTTTTTTGGGGGGGGAGGGGTGTTGAAATGATAAACTTGTACTCTTCTTGTTTAATTCTGAAAACGCATTAAAACACTTCATATTACAAATATATCTCTTTCTCACCGTTTAATTTTTTCTGCCTGGGTCATGAGTTTTGCATCCTGAGAATACATAAGAAGTGATTTAGTACACCAGCCATTCTATACTTGGATTATGCAGTTGTTAATAATTAACCAACATTTCAGATTAAAATGCAGAAATCATAACCAGGCTCCCAAACCTTTTCAAAAATGCTGTCACTTGGAGCCAGGAGCTTTGGGCTTAATTTATCACTGTTCAAGATGTGGGGCACTTGCCCAGGAATCCAGGGGGAGACAGTGTAACCTTTATGAATTGCTTGAAGTTGAAGGGAAGTGGAAAAGATGAAGGAGCACATCCTTATATCAACGTTCTGGCTCTGGAATAGTGAGGGGGTTGGGCTGCACATCTGGATAAATTAGTGTCTACAGTCTTCTAACTCGATCTCAAATAATTTTATTAAATTCATGCATTATTTCTTTGAGTAGGAGATGCCTGACAAATGCTTGTTTAAACATTGTACAAATTGTATAACCGTTGCTGGTTTTGCTTTTTAAGTCAATGTCCTGAGACCCTTCAGTATAAAGCCTAGACTTTGCGTGTTTCGGCAAGTTTGTTCTACCTTATTTGAAATGATTTGCTGCATTATCTACTGGTGGCTCCTTCCAGCAATAAGTTCAATATAATTTTTAATGTAACGTAATTAGAATTGTGGTTCAAAAAAAACTATTCTCCCTCCCCCCCCCCCCCCCCCCCCCCCATCAATCTCAGACTCCATTCCAGGATGGTTTACATGAGGACCATCTAAGTACATGGGAAGGATTGCACCTTGTTACCAGTGACCCCTGGTTGTCCTCGGGATGAACCGAACCATATGAGTTACTACTGCCTGTGCGCAGATCTGTATACTTCCATTCTTTTTGGGAAATCCCTTTTCTTTTTGCAAGTATTTTCAACTTCTGAGAACTTTGCCGAAATCAACTTGCATTTATATTGCACCTTTAACACAGTAAAATGGGGGCAGCACGGTGGCGCATTGGGTTAGCCCTGCTGCCTCATGGCGCTGAGGTCCCAGGTTCGATCCTGGCTCTGGGTCACTGTCCAGAGTTTGCACATTCTCCCCGTGTTTGCGTGGGTTTCGCCCCCACAACCCAAAGATGTGCAGGGTAGGTGGATTGGCCATGCTAAATTGCCCCTTAATTGGAAAAAAAATAATTGGGTACTCTAAATTTATTTTTAAAAAACACAGTAAAATGTCCTGAGACACTTTGCAGGAGCGTTATCAAAGAAAACCTGGCACTCCACTCCATTAGTTGATATTAGGATGGGTGACCAACAGTTCAAACAAATGGGTTGGTTTTTAAGGGTAGTCTTAAAAGAGGAGGGCGAAGCAGTGAGGTTTCGGAGGTTAGTTGAAAATTGGAACTTAACTGGAGATTGCAGTATTTGGGCAGAAAAATCCCTGCTGCATGTTGAGTGTTGTAATTGGCATGATTTGCATTTGCCCTACCTAAACTGCACTAGGGTTAAGCAGAGTGCAGATTCGGAAGACAAGGCCTCAAATATCTGTGGAACCATAGATGCTGCTGTGAATAGCAGTGCAGGAAAATGGATGGAGAGCTGGTATTAACACAGCTTGCCGTTGTTAGATGTGCTGCAATATTAAGAAATTCTATTGCATTTTACAAGCAAGGGCAGGTTGGTTGCCACTGACAACTTGGTGCAAATCCAGGCTAATGTTTAATTACGTATAATTAACTGCTAGCACAAACTGTAGTTGTAATTATGCAAAACAAATGGCAAACTAAGAATAAATACATTGCACTTCATGGAGTAAAGTCCCCAGGGCCCAGCTTGATCTCCTTTCATAAACAGCTATTCAAGTTTTTTTAAAGAAATTAATGGAAAATCATTATAGGGTGCTGTAATTCCTGACTGTGTAATGGTAATTATTGAAATTCGATTGCTGATTGAATAGCATACAGGAAGGTGGGAGTTAAAAGGCAAGGTATAAATCTGAAATAATATCCATTTTGATGAATTCATCGGAAACGTGTACTACATCTTCACTTTTCCAATTCTATTGAATCAATTGTGTTTTCAGCATTTTTGAAAAACTATTATGAGATTGTCCATATTTATCTCAACAAAACAAAGGATCTTGCAAAACAGAGTGTAATGGGTAGTTATAATAATCATAATCTTTATTATTGTCACAAATAGGCTTGCATTAACACTGCAATGAAGTTACTGTGAAAAGCCCCAGTCGCCACATTCCGGCGCCTGTTCGGGTACACGGAGAATTCAATTTCCAATTCACCTAACAAGCACGTCTTTGGGGACTTGTGGGAGAAAACCAGAGTACCCGGAGGAAACCCACGCAGACACAGGGAAAACGTACAGACTCTGCACAGACAGTGACCCAAGTGGGAATCGAACCTGGGACCCTGGCGCTGTGAAGCATAAGGCGCTAACCACTGCTATCGTGTCTCCCTATATAATTGTAAATATCTCTAATAAGCACTGGCCCAGAAGCAATCTCCAATGATGCCCATTGGCATTTTTTCTCAAGACAAAGGCAGCGGATATCTAAAAATACATGATTGACCATCGGATTCAACAGATGAAGCGGCATTAAAACCTATTTCTTTTTTGCAGTTATGGTCTAGAATGCACTACCTGAAACGGTTGTGGAAGCAGATTAAATAGTAAGTTCAAAAGAAATTGGATAAATACTTCAAGTTTTAAAAAAATACTGGAGATTAGGGCAAAGTGAATAGCTCTTTCAAGTGCCAACATTGGCATGATGGACTGAATGGCCTCCTGTGCTGTATAATTCAATGGTTTTCTGGTCATCTGGTGTTCAGCATCAGGTTCACAGATTTTTGAAAAAATAGGGCAGAAGCTTGGATTGCACGATACGGTAAAGTCATTAATCATAGTCCATAAAGGATCAAAGCCATTGGGGCATTTACCTGAAGCTGATTTTTAAACATTCAGCATCCAAAATCTTTGAGTAACAATTTGCTATTACCATCAAACTGAACCTTTGGAGATTATATTGTTTTTTTAAATTTAGAGTATCCAGTTATATATTTTTCCAATTAAGGGGCAATTTAGCATGGCCAATCCACCGAACCGGCACATCTTTTGGTTGTGGGGGTAAAACCCACGGAGACATGGGGAGAATGTGCAAACTCCACACGGACAGTGACCCAGGGCCAGGATTTGAACCCGGGTCCTTAGCGCCGTAGTCCCAGTGGAAATTATATTGTTGAAGATTGGTCTCACTATTAGGGAAATGCATGCAATGATACACAATTCTAATGCATATTTTTTGCAACTTGTTGGCTGTGTGTACAGTTGGTTCAGGAAATCTCACATCCAACTTCTCTCTAATGATGCTTATAGGAAAAATAAACCGCTTCTCCATAAAAACGAGGTTAACCTAGTGATTGCAGTTTTAATTTTTCAATCATGGGAAATAATGCAGTTTTGTGTGCAATCTCTGTACTGTTACCTTGAAATTAGTTGCATTGGTATTGGTTTCATTGTGTTCTATAGCACATTTTTCTGCAGGTTTACACCAATATTAAGTTGGCAATAAATATTGTTTGGCTTTATAATTGCAGGCAGGTCCACTCACTATTTGAAGTAGGTTACTCTATTCCAAATTCTGCCAGGCTTATCTCAAATGAGATCATGTGCTGGTGCTGTTTTGAATGCATGGCTGTTTTTTTTTGCATGAATGGACCTTGTGATTAAATCACCCAGTGCTGGTGAGCACTCCTTTTGCCTTTTATTTTTTCCCTAGAGGTGTAACCAAGGGGTATAGATTGTAGAGTGAACTGTGAAGCTGAATTCACTGAGAACGGGACCTGTGTTTAAATTGATGAGACTGGTTTGTTGTATCCTAATGTGCTGCAATCATAATCTTGCTCCGTGCAGCTCCAGACATTAGGTACATAAACCCCCCCCCCCACCACACACACGCATGCATGCACACGTTTGGCATGGGACAGTCAATAATCACTTAATCCAGGTGGATTTGGGTATTGGGAATATTACAGAGTATCATTGCTTTTGTGGGGAAGTAAAACACCTGAAGGAGATGTAAAAGAACGTAACCCCAGAACTGTTTACTTGATTTGAATGCATTGTTCCCAGTGAGTTATATTGAAGCTTATCTCCTCAAACTTTGAAGAACTGATAAATATTTAAAAGCCACTATTTCGGATATCCACTGCTAATCGGACTAATTATTAGTAGCGAACACACTTAAAATGTAAAATAATACTTAATGTAACTAAAATAGTGGAATATTCCATCACCTTCGGCCTGGGATGTCTTCCTGCTTTAAATTCATCATGTAAAGTAGCATGAGCTCCAACTCAATGAACCAGTGCGTGTCTGCTCCCCAGGTACTGAACTGATTTGAAAAGTACATTTCTGCACGTTAGTGGAATTTGATCAGTCCTCTGCAGAATGGAATGCAAATGATGGGATGATGTATGTATAGTGCTGTATCATGCCCAGAGCACCTCACTTGATGACAAGGCCATTAATCTGATGGATGGTTCAGGATAAATTAGATGCACGTATGTTTGAGTTTTCAGCCCCCTCCATTCATTTACTGACTAGTTCAAAGCTAACTGTGCATCCCTGATGTCATGTCAATTTGTGCAAGTTTTATTTCTCTTTTGGGGGGGGGGGGGGGGGGGGGGGGGGGTCGAAGTGGAGAGGGTGTGAAGGAAACAGGGTGAATGGATGACTTCACATTTGATTAAATGACCTGTCACTTAAATTGGGAAAAATTGGCATGTGATGGCGCCAGTGTGATAGCATCATGAATATCGGGAGCAAAACTGCAGGAACGCCAGCAACTTGTACATCCTTGGAGCACAATATGCAGGAGCAATCCAAATCCCGGATGTATGTAGCAGCTTTAGTTCTGAGCAAAACAATGTCAAATACTATTTTCACTCAGTCAAAAGCAAGGCACAGGGCTGTATTTAATTCCTGAGTGAGGCAGACTATAAATCTCTTCATACAGTCGTACACTTTTGAAACAGCAACTAATGTATTTCTTCAAGCAAGTTTTAAAAAAAAAATTACTATGACCTGAACAGCCTGGGTGTGTAGCACTTAAGATTTGAGATAATTGAGGCTGAACTCTAGCCATCTATAGATGTGAGCCTTCTCAGGCCATCAGATGAAGGCATCCCAACAGGAGGGAGTGGGACCAATGTGACAACTAAAACGTTATTTGTGGCAGTGAATATATTTCTTTTGATCATTTCCCTCATGGTAGCTAGTTGACCACCATGTGTCCTCGATCTGGCAGCATAGTTAGTATGTGCAGCACCTCTTCTGTGTACATTGACCAAGTGATTTATGATCAATCAGTAAGAGACAATATTTACAGGGACTTAATTAAAAGCTTCTTTTCTCCTTTCTTCAATCCTCCCTGCTGCCCTGTCACTTTCCAGTGGAATGCTACACATCACCATCGGTTTAGTTAAGAACTGATAATAGTGTTAAATTAGTTATTTATAAAATCTCCTGTGGCATTTTGGAAATTAGTATATATGGTCCACTGCAGTGGTTGCAAGATGACTTCCAAAAAATGGGTTTAAACAATGTGCCCCCATTATCTGAAACTATCCATTCTTTTGTGAAACAATCTGGCCCTGCCTTTGGCATTTTATAGTGCAACCTCCCCATAACCCTCTTCCAAAGCAAGGCTGTTGGTCTTGTAGATGCGTGGTAGCACAGTGGTTAGCACGGTTGCTTCACAGTGCCATGGTCCCAGTTTTGATTTTGCTTGGGTCACTGTGTGGAGTCTGCGCATTTTCCTCATGTCTGCGTGGGTTTCCTCCCGGGTGCACCGGTTTCCTCCCACAAGTCCAGAAAGACGTGCTTTTTAGGTGAATTGGACATTCTGAATTCTCCTTCAGTACCCGAACAAGTGCCGGAATATGGTGACTAGCGGGTTTTCACAGTAACTTCATTGCAGTATTAATCATAGAATCATGGAATTTACGTGCAGTAGGAGGCCATTCGACCCATTGAGTCTGCACCGTCCCTTGGAAAGAGCACCCTACCTAAGCCCACATGTCCACCCTAACCCAGTAAACCCACCTAAACCTTTTGGACACTAATAGCAATTTAGCATGTTAGCATGACCAATCAACCTAACCTGCACATCTTTGGACTGTGGGAGGAAACAGGAGCACCCAGAGGAAACCCACGCAGACACGAGGAGAAAGTGCAAACTCCACACACACTGACCAAGCCGGGAATCGAACCTGGGACCCACGATCTGTGAAGCAACTGTACTAACCATGGTGCTACCGTGTCCCCCATGTAAGCCTGCTTGTAACAATAATAAAGATTATTATTATTAAGTCCTTGGGTAGGAAGGAAAAAGTATGGTGCATCAATCTTGTCACATTGGCTATGTTTATCTTGAGCTTCTGCGTATATCAATGGACCGATCACCCTCGGTCCCTATTTCAAATTAGGTCTGGCTATGTAGAAGTAAATATGAATTTACTAACATGGGCCTTGGGCAATAGCCAAAACCCGAAACGGGTCATGTTGATGTGCTCACTTCAAACACTCGTGTTTTCTGCACAATATCAGTCGAGTCCAAACAGGATATGAGCAGTATGCATAAATCAATTTGACCTAAATTTGGCTGAAATGTAATCTCCATATCTCCATATCTCCATTAGACAACGCAGGTATATATTACCTACAAGTAAGTTATGATGTGCAGAACAAATTGAGGCTTCCCATTATGAACCAAGTGAGTGAATACATTTCCTACATGCTGGTGTCAGAAATTTTCTGTACTTGCTAAAAACATCTTCCCAAATTAGTGAAATCTAAACCACAAGACATAGGAGCAGAAGTAGGTCATTTAGCCCATTGAGCCTGCTCCACCATTACGTGAGATCATGACTGATCTGATGTGATATTCCCCAACTCCCACTTTCCTGCCTTATCCCCATAACCCTTGACTCTGATTAAAAATCACCAATTTTATTATCCTGTATTGCAGATGCAAGTCATGATTTCCGATTATAATGCAAGGTTCTAACATGAAGAGGATAATGATAGATACCTGCTCAAATGAAACTTCAAAAATGAAAGCCCATAATTCAACAAGGCACTCGCTAATGCTGAGGATTGTTTATCATACCAAGTGTTGTTAGATTGGTATATTTGTACAAATTCTTGCATTCATCTGAGAAGACTGCATGGCATACATGTCCATGACCTATTTTCCCCCAGTTCTCTCTCTTTACAGTTGATTAATATGATATCCAAGTTCTATTTTGTTTTAGCAATTTCTGCCTAAACTATTTATTAGAACAGCAGCTCAACATTCCAGTTCCAAGCTACTTGCACTCCATGCTGCTGCTTGAAGCACACAGTACAGAAATGCACTGCATGTAGTGGAGATCCATTTGCTCAAGTTTCGGCTGTACCAGTCTCCCATTTCTTCTACACGTCACTGAATTGAAACCGGGCAGATTAACCTTTTAGGTGACCAAATGTCTTTTAAAATTTGCACACTTGCCAATGATTTTTGTCAGGCTACCGTTTTCAAATCCGTCTCTCCCATTATACTTTTGCTATCTGTAATATTGGACAATCTCAAACTTGCAGCACAAAGAAATTTTGTGGGTTAAATTGTAGTGTACCATTTACCTTTATTGAAGATAGGTCACCAGCTGTGAGACAATTCAGCTTTTAAAACATTGCATACACCAGTTGATTCCCATCTGTACTCTAATCTCCCATAGTGTGTGCTGGCCTAATTCCAAAGTTATTAGGCTTATTTTGTTTCCTTTGCTGCATTGTTATGACAGTGAGGTTTTGTCCTTTGGCATGTTGGACTGGTATATTCATTGCAGCATTTGAAACAGATGTATAAAAGGAGTTAAAGGTATTATATTAGGTGCTGCAGGATATTTAACAACATATCTCATAATCCTCTGAAAAATGGGTCAGCTCCATAAGGCACACTTGATCTTTCAAGTTTGAAGTGGCTGGTGGATAGAAAATGTATACCAGTACAGCAGACTTTGTTCAAATATAGATAACAGGAAGGTCATCGTCAGTGAGGTGAAGCCCTTGTGTTATAAGCTAGATGTAAGGAAGGTACTATAATTTTTTTAATGGAAAAGGCTGCAAAGTAGATGTCTATTCTAGGTTATAAGGTTAATTGTAATTACATGTAAAAAACATAGCATAAAGATTTAAGTTCTTCAAGTCAACCCGTCATTTTTCCTAACAAAATTAGGAAAGGCTACTTAATCCTTCTGTCATGACACCTTGGGCCTAGCCCCAATTAACCCAGAGTTTAACACAAGTGAATTTAAATGTTATTTTAAAATACAAGAAGTCCTTGGCTGTGTCCAATAAACTGCAGTCACCAGGTTTGTAACTTTAACACAAGTAACCTTTTTATTATAATTATACTGGCAGAAAAATGTAGCTAACTATTTTTAGTTAGGGCATCATGATCGGCATAGCTTGGAAGGTTGAAGGGCCTTTTACTGTGCTGTACTTTTCTTTAATCTTTGTTCTCGTTGACTATCTAATACCCATTTCCCTGTTTTTCTCTGGCAAAGTTGTCTACTTTCTTGAGATTAGTTCATGTTTACTGGAAAGATGTGCCAGGCATTCGCTGGTTTTAGAACATACTTCTTTACTTGATCAGCGAGGGAGAGACTGTCCCTTTCACTTCCAAGGTCTAAGCACTTCTGCCCGGTTCTCTCAAAAAGCATCACGCAGGAACCAATCACTGACTGTTGTCAGGCGAAACACTGTCCCTGGCCAATTCACTGGTTGGCAGCCAATCAATAAAACTGACTTCTTTTTAAAGCTAGTTGCTACGATTCACTTGGTGCTGGCGAATCTGTTTCTCCTCTCTTCTCCAAAATACAAAACCTAGGAACACACTGCCTTGACTAACATGGTGCTTGAGCACATTCCGAATATGGGTCCACGGACCAAAAATAATATTTAAAAAAAGAAAATGGGAACAAAGAAAAGCAAGAACTCTTGCTTGCACTTGTTAAATAGATCTTAGCTGTGACTGTTTTGGCTTTGATATGGAGATGCCAGCGTTGGACTGGGGTGAGCACAGTAAGAAGTCTTACAACATCAGGTTAAAGTCCAACAGGTTTGTTTCAAACACTAGCTTTCGGCGCACTGCTCCTTCCTCACCTGAGACACTCCCATTGCAGAGGGTCTAGGCTTGTAAAGCTGAGGAAAGTGGATCTGTGGTCTTGCCTGCTGTTACAATTGGATGGAAAAGATCCTGGGACACCGTTTCAGAGCAGAGCAGGGACATTATCCCTGGGTCAATATGTAGCCATTAACTAATTTCACAAAAGGAACAGGTTATCTAGTCATCATCATATTGCTGTTTATGAAAGGTGTCATGTTTCCTATGTTACAATAAGGGACCCGAGACATCTCCATGAGCCAAGATGCACTTCAACAATAAATTAGAATCCCTTTCATAAAATCTGAATTCGCTGTAAAGTGCTTTGGGATGTCATAGAAACATAGCAATTAGGAGCAGGAGGAGGCCATTTGGCCCTTCAAACCTGCTCCACCATTTAACATCATGGCTGATCCTCTATCTCAATACCATGTCCCCCCCGGCACCCTTGGAGTCCATCTATTTCTTACATATATTCATTGATTTGGCCTCCACCACCTTCTGTGGTAGAGAATTCATGGGTTCACCACCCTCTGAGTGAAGAAATGCTCCCATGTCTCGATTGTAAATGACCTCCCTGTATCCTGAGAATGTGGCCTCTTGTTCTGGACCCTCCAACCAGAGGAAACAATTTCCCTGCATCCAGCCCTGTCAGAATTTTATATTTCAATTAGATCCCCCCCAGCCTTCAGATAATTCTCAGATGCTGAACAAGAATCTCTAGCTTTCTAGAATGTTTAAGTGCTCTTTGGGATTTGTTCTATATGTAAAGTTGGTGAAAAGGAGGGATGCAAGTGGCTAACTTTTTTTTGTCGCATCCCTCCTCCCTCCATGTCTTGAATCATTGGAGTTGAGTTTGTTGCTTTGAGCTGCACAATGAAAACAGCAGGTCAGACCTGGCCTTTGGGTCACAGTGGAAAATGGCTTTGAGAAATATATTCCCTTCTTGGGGTAAGGTGATGACAAAGGCTGGAGGGGAGTAAAGAAGGATGTCAGGAAGGAAAATGTTTTGCTTGGGGGGGGGAATAGACACTTAAAAAAAAAAAAAAAAATTGCTTGTGAAGATCCTTGATGGTAAAGTAATTGGGTCATTGATACTTGGGTGACCCCATGGTTGGAGTCTGTATTGAGGTGGCTTATGGTTTGGGCCCTTCCCAACTGTTGGGTATCCTGCTGCCTCGGGCATGTGGCCTGTGATCAATGGCTACATGATGTGGGGCCAGGAAAATCCCAGCAGGAAAAACAAGTCTTTAAAGAAGAGGGAAAGATTATTGGCAAAAGGGAGGAGGGAAAAATAGGAAGAAAGTGCTGCTTCCGTCAACTTCACCTGGAGCTACTTATTAAAAATAAATTTAGAATACCCAATTCTTTTTTTTCCAATTAAGGGGCAATTTAGTGTGGCCAATCCACCTACTCTGCACATCTTTGGGCTGTGGGGGTGAGACCCATGTAGACACAAGAAGAATGTGCAAACTCCTTACGGACACTGACCCGGGGCTGGGATCGAACCTGAGACCTCGGTGCCGTGAGGCAGCACTGCTTGCCACTGTCAATGTGCTGCCCCACCTGGAGCTACTTGATTTGCTCCTGTAAGTTTATTTGGCAGATTATAATTAACTTGGGTGAATCTGAAATGTAACCTGAATAAATGAACAAAACTATTCTTTTGGAGGCCCATTGGCGAGATTGGAATAGAAAGTTGAATCAAAGTGTCATTGGTATTTCTGGCTCAAGTTGATAGCCTGCAATCAAATGATTTTCAACTGCCGGCAAGAAAACATCTCTCTGCTTATCTGATGCTTCTGCCAGACACCTCCGACATCAGACTCAAAATTGCTGGGGTTTTCATATTCAGCAGCAGTTCTGTTGCTGGGATGTTTCCTATTGTTTCGTGTCTCTAATGATTATAGCTGCAGGCCTGTCGTTAGCCACTTGTGAATGGGTAACAAATATGCTAATAAAGTATTATTATAAATTCATACCGCCATATACAGTCCCCCAGTATCTCACTAGATTTTTATTGCAAGTGCCCCAGGTTCAGGGTCTTGCCTGCATTAATTTAGTTGCATTAAATGTAGAGGCGATACTGATCTTTTAAATGCCAAACTCCCATCGTGTCAACAATGGGTAGAAAGGACAGAATTACTCATGCTCAGGTGCAGTGTTTCATGTAATACTGCACCTGGGTTGTGAAAATGCAAAGCGGAGTTGAAAATTGGTTTTGCAGGACTATTAATTTTCCCCAGACTTAACCAGTCTTTCTCTGACCATTATCATTATATTCCCCATGGCAACAGTCTGCTAATGTCTTGGAAACTATAAACTCTGCAGGCTTTTCTTTTAAAAGGTTTCCATTATGTCTTGCAACAAATCAACCTGTTAGGCGCATTGCGAATCTTGTAACTCAATTTGCCATTCTGAAGTCCAAGAGAACCAAGCACGTCTCTCTGTTCGGTTGTGTATTTCACTATCTCCTCTCAGCACTGTCCCATCCCATACTGTGTGCTATGATTTGTTTTCTGATTGGGCCTGTGCACGGTTGTCCGGGAGCTACTGGCGGAGCCGGTGATGCTGCCATGCGAACACCTGCTGTGCCTGAGCTGCTTCCAGCAGACGGTGGAAATAGACGGTGGCTTACTGGGCTGGAGAGCCGCTGGGAAGGTCGGGACCGGTTTGGCGGTGGCAGGGCCATAGCCCTGGCGGTACGTTACAGGGAGAGGCCGGTGGAAGCTGCGGATTGGGGAGTGGAGTGAGTGAAGAGATCGGAGAGCTGCTCGAGCATTTCTCCAAACAACAGTACTGAGCCAACGAGGCTAACTGCATGGGAATCGGACCAGCTCTTCGTCGACCTGACTGACATCGGGTACAACTGTTTTTTTAAAAAAAAGCTGCAGCTGGATTAAAAAAAAAAAAAATTTTTCAAGATGGCGCCGGATTCCGGCGTGGCAACTCTCTACAAGCTCTCCCTACAAGCTCTCCTCTACATATCCTCTTCCTACATCTTTTATAACTTATTATAGTATGTTGTATGTAGTCATGTATGGAGCGATCTGCCAGGACTGTAATCAGAACAATGTCTGTACCTCGGTATGTATGACGATAAATAAATCAAATCAAAAAGACCATTTATTTTTGGGTCTCTGCTTTAGCTACAACAAGTTATATTTACTTTTGAAAAATAAATTTAGAGTACCCAATTATTTTTTGTCACATTAAGAAGCAATTTCGCATGGTCAAATCCACCTAACCTGACATCTTCGGATTGTGGGGGTGAAACCCCTGCAGACACTGCGAATGTGCAAACCCCACAAAGACAGTGAACTGGGGCCGGGATCGAACCCGGGTCCTCAGCGCCATGAGGCAACAGTGCTAACCACTGCGCTGCTGGGCCGCCCAACAACTTGTATTTACACAGTTCCTTTACTGTAGTAAAATATCCCATGCTATTTCCCAGGAGCATTACATTTATAATAATAATCGTTTATTGTCAGAAGTCTGCTTCAGTGAAGTTACGGTGAAAAACCCCTAGTCGCCACATTCCGGCGCCTGTTTGAGGAGGCCGGTATGGGAACCTGCGCTGCTGCCTTGTTCGGCATAACAAGCCAGCTGTTTAGCCCACTCTGCTAAACCAGCCTAGTGACATTTGATACCAAGTCACATGGTATTAGGGCACTTGAAAAACGAGGTTGATTTTAAGAAGCATCTTTAAGGAGGAAAGGGACGTGGAGAGCCTGACACATTTCGGGAGGCATTTCCAGCACTTGACAGCCACAGCAGTGGAAGGAACATCTGCCTCTGGTGGAGTGATTGGTATCAGCGATTCTCAGCAGACCAAAATTAGGGGAGTGCGGATATGAGGGTTGTGGGGCTGTTGGAGATTACAGATGAGGGAGCAGTGAAGCCACGGAGAGATTCAAAAACACTAGTCAGGTGCCAGCCAATGTGTGTGTCAACGAACACTTAGTGCAGAGTGAACTGGATGTGGTCCGAGTTAAAAGGGGGAGCCAGTGGACTTTTCAATGACCCACGGTAGAACTTGGCAGGTTGTCTGAGAGTGCATTGGAATAGTTGAAGCATTGAAGTAACAAAGGCGTGGATGAACTGGAGTTGAAGAAATTTTTAAAAATAGTTTCAATTGGCAATTTAGCGTGTCCAATCCACCTGCCTTGCATATTTTTGGGTTGTGGGGGTGAGACCCACATAGACATGGGGAGAAAATGTACAAACTCTACGTGGACAGTGACCCAGGGCCAGGATTGAACCCAGGTCCTCGGCGCCATGAGGCAGCAGTGCTAACCAGAAGGGCCACATCACTTGCAGATGTCAAGCTGTTGTCCTGTTTTGCACTTGTTGCTCCAATGTTTCAGGAACACTTATCACATTAAATATTTTGGATCTAGAAAGGGAGTTCTTGATTTTACTGTGGGTGGATAAACTGTTACTGGGAATTCTTTAACCCAAGTTTTCTCGATCTGTTACCTTTAGTTTGAAATTATGAAATGGAGGTACAACTCTGGCACAATATTATCTGTTTCCTGCACGTCTTTTTGTCTGCACTTTTTGAGCATAGAACATACAGTGCAGACCTTCGGCCCAATGAGTCAGCACCGACTCACTTAAGCCCTCACTTCTACACGATCCCCGTAACTCAATAACCCCTCCTAACCTTTTTGGTCACTACGGGCAATTTATCATGGCCAATCCACCTAACCTGCACGCTTTGGAAGGTGGGAGGAAACCTACGCAGACACGGGGAGAACGTGTAGACTCCACGCAGACAGTGACCCAGTGAGGAATCGAACCTAGGACCCTGGTGCTGTTAAGCCACAATGCTAACCACTGTGCTACCATGCTGCCCGGTAGATGCATATGTATATTGGTTCAAGTAAAATCTAATGCAGAAAGGGGGAGTTAGGCTATTTTGTCTAGCTTAGGCGGGAACAGTGGGAGATGGAGGGGTGTGTTACGCACTGAATTATGTTTACATTTGTACTCGTCTGTTTTGTTAGAAAATCGTAAATGTCTCAATAAAATATTTGTTTTTTTTTAAAATCTAATGCTGAGCTACTGACCCCAGGACTGCCTGCTTCCACCTCTGTATTGTTGCCCATGTTTGTCCTGCTCTCAACCCATCTGCTGCTGAACCCTCATTTGTCCCTTTGTTACCTCCAGAAGGTCCTGCCCCAACTCCCTCAGTCAACCCACCATCCTCCACCTTCCATAAACTCAAGCAAAGATCTACTGCTCTTGCCCTGTTCCACATTAAATCCTGCTTATCGTGTCACCCAGTGCCCACTGATCTACATTGGCTCCTGGTCTGGGGTAGCTGTAGTTTTCAATTTGTCATCCTTGTGATTAAATGCCTCCCTAAATCTGAAATTCTTCCTAACTTTTGTGCATCACCTCACCCTTGACCTTGGGCTGTTTATAGGCATTACCTTCATAAAATCCTCTCTCCCTTTTGAGTACATTCCTGCAAGTCCCCCTTTTGATCAAGCGTTTAGTCACCCCTTTTGTTACCCCTTCTGTCACCCATCCTTTTTGCGCACCATTGATACAACGCATAAGGATATGGGGAAAAGGCAGGTGAATGGCACTAAGTTATAAGTAGGCAGCACAGTAGCGTAGTGGTTAACACAGTTGCTTCACAGCTCCAGGGTCCCAGGTTCGATTCCCGGCTTGGGTCACTGTCTG
This sequence comes from Scyliorhinus canicula, assembly GCF_902713615.1. Taxonomy (NCBI): domain Eukaryota; kingdom Metazoa; phylum Chordata; class Chondrichthyes; order Carcharhiniformes; family Scyliorhinidae; genus Scyliorhinus; species Scyliorhinus canicula. The sequence goes on from NC_052157.1 coordinate 160,133,265, forward strand.
TGTGGAGCCTGCATGTTCCCCATGTGTGTGCGTGGGTTTCCTCCGGGTGCTCCAGTTTTCTCCCACAGTCCAAAGATGTGCGGGTTAGATGGATTGGCATGCTAAATTTCCCTTTATTTAAAAAAAAAAGGTTAATTGGGGTTACTGGGTTAAGGGAATGGGGTGGAGGAGGCGTGTGCTTGAATGGGGTGAATGGCCTCCTTCTGCACTGTAAATTCTATGATTCTAAATTCTACGATTCTACGATGTTCATTTGGCGAGTCGGTGCAGACGCTATGGGCTGAATGACATTGTGCTGTAACAATTCAGTGATTCTGCCTCTGCTTCTGTGTGATACCTTGATATTTTTTTCTGTTAAAATGTGCTGTAAAATGCAGGGTGGTGTTGTATTAGCCACAATTCTGCAGAATTTATACCCTGTAAGCCTGGGCTGGAGCTTGTACAAGAACAATCAATTTTTGCTGATGTAGGTCATAACTGAACAATATGCCATTTTTAAAAAATGAACTCCATAAAAATACGGATGAACTGGTTTCCCTTTCTTGGCAGAATGAAATGTATGCACACTGCTTTCAACCTAACGGGTAAAGTAGCTTTGCAGACTGGACAGATCTTGGAATTCACAATAAGCCACCACTAATGCACACACTGTGTAGGACATGTTTGTGAAGTGCTGAGTGAGAGACAATGAGCCAAGAGTGATTTTTCTCACCTCGGTACTCTAGGAGAGTTAATCATCTTTTTCATCTGCGAAGCTCCTGTATTCGTAAAAATTGACAGGAGTACGAAGATCTTGAATGTGGATGTCTAGTTTTAGCAATTTTTATGACAAGTCTTTTATTAATACTGTAATGTTCAATGTGCTTCATGCTATCACATCCTGGTTGCACTAACAGCAGATAGTAAAGCTGGAAAATATTGCTGTTGACAGCTGTTTCAGCTAGTGAACAATGAATGAAAAACTTCAGAAGAGCCAATAAAATAGAGCAAATTAACACCTAACTTGGCAGTAACCAGGCCCACTCCTCTGTTGGCTTTGAGGAATTACACAAGAATTTTTTTTATTGAAGTGTATGTGCTTATGGTACAATGTCAGATGCTCATTAATTGCTCTAGTGTCCTGTTAGATGCTGAGCTGGAGATTCAGTGCTGTAATCAGATCAACATATCGGCATCTGCGCTACCCATTTTTATTGCTGTCTCCCAGCAGAGCCAGCTTGCTGGCATTTATTTGAGTGTATGGTGATGCAGCTGTAGCTTTTACATCACCTTGCCAGTGAATTTGCCCCAGCATGGTGTCTATCCCAAGGTGAGTATGCATGAAATTGGGACTGATTTATGTTTCAAATTCATGGCGTTTAAGCTGTTTTTAGATCCATGTTTCAAATCTAATTGGCAGTAGCCTTGCATAATTTAGTCTGACATGCGGCATAGCTACCTTGTCCCTGTGCTGAATGAAGTAACTGCAGGGTTCACACTTGCTTCACAATGCCAGAGACCCGATTCCCGGCTTGGGTCACTTGTCTGTGTGAAGTCTGTGCATTCTCCCCGTGTCTGCGTGGGTTTCGTCTGGGTGCTCCAGTTTCCTCCCACAGGTCCCCAAAAGATGTGCTTGTTGGATGAATTGGCATTCTGAGTTCTCCCTCTGTGTACCCGAACAGGTGCCAGAGTGTGGCAACTAGGGGATTTTCACAGTAACTTCATTGCAGTGTTAATGTAAGCCCACTAGGGCAGCACGGTAGCACAAATGGATAGCACTGTGGCTTCACAGCGCCAGGGTAACTCTAACTCTGGAACAAAGAAAATGCTGAAAATACTCAGGTCAGACAGCAGCAGTGGAGAGGAGATCTTTCAACAAACTTTCATCAGTTCTAATGAAAGGTCATTTACCTGAAAACCGTTGAAACGGCTTCTTCCTCCACAGATGCTGCAAGATCATCTCCGTGTTTCCATCATTTAAGACCATAAGACAGGAGCAGAATTAGGCCATTTGCTCCGCCATTCAATCGTGGCTGATATGTTTCTCATCCCCATCTCCTGCTCCCCTTACTGTTTTCATTCCAGAGCATCAGCAGTATTTTACTTTAGAACATAGAACAGTACAGCACAGAACAGGCCCTTCAGCCCTCGATGTTGTGCCGAGCAATGATCACCCTACTCAAACCCATGTATCTACCCCATACCCTTAACCCAACAACCCCCCCCCCCCTTAACCTTACTTTTTAGGACACTAAGGGCAATTTATCATGGCCAATCCACCTAACCTGCACATCTTTGGACTGTGGGAGGAAACCGGAGCACCCGGAGGAAACCAACGCACACACGGGGAGGACGTGCAGACTCCACACAGGCAGTGACCCAGCCGGGAATCGAACCTGGGACCCTGGAGCTGTGAAGCATTTATGCTAACCGCCATGCTACCGTGCTGCCCCTTTTGCATCAGTAACTCTGGAGTCTGGTTGTGTGGTTGCCTATAGTTTAATTTCTTCTCAGTAATATTCTGAGCTGTGTCTACTGGATGTGTCACCTCCTTATTGAGGTGCGACTCCAAAGTTATCCTCTCATAAATCATCCAAATGATCTTTGTTAATGTGAGTTTCGGCACGCAATTTAATTGCTTGGGGGTGTTTGATGTCATAGTACACCACAAGTGTGCAGTAAACATTGCTGAATAGTGATCAGGTTGATATTTGTACTCCTACCTACACCTCTAGTATCTATCCCAGAGGAGCGAGACCATCTGTGCCTCTATTACTGCTACATTGGAGATTAACTGACTGAACACATACCATGGATTGACTTGGCATCTTTTCTGTCTGTATGAAGAGGAAAGATTGTTGGGCATATCATTGTCATGCAAGTCTGCAGGTTTTAAAACGTAAGATTTTATGGACCCAAGTGTTAATGATAAATATTCAACACCAGTGAGAAATGTCTGTTTTGCCAGCCGATTAGTGCCTGCATCAACAGTGCTGCTTGACGCAAGGTAACTTGTGACACTCGACAGGACTTGGCTTTTAAGATCCTTGGAGAGCAACATTTCTATTTTCAGACTGATAAAGTCGTGTTATCTGACCTTGGTTCGGTAGGGAGGACCTTGTTAAAGGCAACAACTGTTGCTGTGCAAACCAGACTTTAAGTAAAGCTCTTGAGTCAGTGACTGGATGGAAAGGTCAAAAATAGGGACCGTAACTGAAGGTTTGAGTTGATAGGATTGCTAGCCACAAAGAAAGTAAGACTTTGAAGGGAACAGGGGCGATTAGTTGAAATCTTTCTCTAATATTTGCTTTCACTGAGTGCTGACCTTTGTTCTCCCTTTAACACGTTCTGATACCTTCATTCGCCACTAGCACTTTCTACTATTATTAACGCTTCCTCTTGTCTTATGATCTGTACATTTGTTGCAATCTCTCCTAGCTCCCGCCAATCACTTGCATTCTACTTTGCTCAAGCTGCTCCACCCCCTCTTCCACAATATAGAACATAGAACAGTACAGCACAGAACAGGCCCTTCAGCCCTCGATGTTGTGCCGAGCAATGATCACCCTACTTAAACCCACGTAACCTGTATACCCGTAACCCAACAATCCCCCCATTAACTTTACACTACGGGCAATTTAGCATGGCCAATCCACCTAACCCGCACATCTTTGGACTGTGGGAGGAAACCGGAGCACCCGGAGGAAACCCACGCACACACAGGGAGGACGTGCAGACTCCACACAGACAGTGACCCAGCCGGGAATCGAACCTGGGACGAATATCCTGGGATACCTGGGAACCTGGGATAATATCCGTCATATTTTCTCCTCTCATTTTGGCTCTGAAGAGGTCGTGCTGACTCAAAACATTAACTCTATTTTCTCTCGGGGGCAGCATGGTGGCGCAGTGGTTAGCTCTGCTGTCTCACGGAGCTGGGGTCCCTAGTTCGATCCCGGCCCTGGGTCACTGTCCGTGTGGAGTTTGCACATTCTCCCCGTGTTTGCGTGGGTTTCGCCCCCCACAATCCAAAGATGTGCAGGGTAGGTGGATTGGACACACTAAATTGCCCTTGATTGGAAAAAGCAATTGGGTACACTAAATTTATTTTAAAATTAAAAAATAAACATTCCCCACCTTTTCTCAAACCCCTCTGCAGAGCCCCTTAACCCGTACTTTATCTTCTCCAAGCACCATTAAAATCATAAATGACAATTGTATAACCCCACAACTAACTAATTCATGTTTATTGCCCACTAATGCAGGTTAAATGTTTTGAAATGTTAATTCCATAATTACAGGAGGATGTTGTCCTTGCAAAGGGGCAGAGATTAACAGGGACGGCTATCAGTAGCAGAATGAGGAAGTTGGGTTTATTTTGTTTATGAAGAGGAGACTTCACGGTGACCTAATTGAAAGCTGAAGATTATGAAGGGAACTGGCACAATTCATCAAGCAAATTAGTCATTATAATGAGTCAAATACCAAAGGACTCTTCAATGGTTCCAAAAGTTCAAAAATGAGTACGCTGGTAGTAAAAAGGAAAGTTGGACTGAAGTCTGTAATGCACAAAGGTTAATAGAATTGTGGAGTAAGTTGCAAGAAGATGTCATTGAAGCAGGGAGTACAAATGACTTGAGGGATCATTTTGTTTCTCGAGAGAAATTGTTTGAAGAATATGTTGTGGAGGTGGGTGGGTGGGTTGTATTGACCCATTTAAATGGGAGATTCTCATGATACATAATGGCTTTTTCTTGTGGCTAAGACGCAATATACATTTTATAATATCGAAAAATCGTTTCCTGTTTGGTAATCATTTCGAAAATTCTGATATGATTTTAATTTGTTATTTTACTTTTGAGATCTTTTTAAAAAAATTTAGAGTACCCAATTCTTTTTTTTTACAATTAAGGAGCAATTTAGCGTGGCCAATCTGCCTACCCTGCACATCTTTGGGTTGTGGGGGGTGAGACCCATGCAGACACGGGGAGAATATGCAAACTCCACACGGAGGGTGACCCGGGCCCGGGATTGAACCCGGGTCCTCAGCACTGCAGTCCCAGTGCTAAACACTGCGCCACATGCCGCTCTTGCTAAGAATAAAATTGACATCAACTTACTTCTTCACTCCTGGAATCTTAGGACAGGTTGACTCATGGCTTGCCTCCATTGCAGAAATCTGCTCAATTTTAGACACATGATACTATTTTAGAATACATGACGGTGGATCTTGTGTTAGCCTGGCGGCGGCTCTTGTTGTGTTCGCCTGGCGGCGGCTCTTGTTGTGTTCGCCTGGCGGCGGCTCTTGTTGTGTTCGCCTGGCGGCGGCTCTTGTTGTGTTCGCCTGGCGGCGGCTCTTGTTGTGTTCGCCTGGCGGCGGCTCTTGTTGTGTTCGCCTGGCGGCGGCTCTTGTTGTGTTCGCCTGGCGGCGGCTCTTGTTGTGTTCGCCTGGCGGCGGCTCTTGTTGTGTTCGCCTGGCGGCGGCTCTTGTTGTGTTCGCCTGGCGGCGGCTCTTGTTGTGTTCGCCTGGCGGCGGCTCTTGTTGTGTTCGCCTGGCGGCGGCTCTTGTTGTGTTCGCCTGGCGGCGGCTCTTGTTGTGTTCGCCTGGCGGCGGCTCTTGTTGTGTTCGCCTGGCTGCGGCTCTTGTTGTGTTCGCCTGGCGGCGGCTCTTGTTGTGTTCGCCTGGCGGCGGCTCTTGTTGTGTTCGCCTGGCGGCGGCTCTTGTTGTGTTCGCCTGGCGGCGGCTCTTGTTGTGTTAGCCTGGCGGTGGGCCTTGTGCTGACGGGACTCTGAGCTGGCAAAAGCAGAGGCATGGTGAGCAACGTGGCAGAGTTCCTCCACCATGAAGAAAAAAAAACCCAAGCTTACCATAAGGCGGGGGGGGGGGGGGGGGGGGTGTTGTGCAGTGGTTAGCACTACTGCCTTTCGGTGCCGAGGACCTGGGTTCGATCCCGGACCTGAGTCACTGTCCGTGTGGAGTTTGCACATTCTCCCCGTGTCTGCGTGGGTCTCACCCTCACTTCTCAAAGATGTGCAGGATAGGTGGATTGGCCACGGTAAATTGTCCTTAAATTGGAAAAAATAATTGGGTGCTCTAAATTTAAAAAAAAACTGTTTGCCATAGGAAGGGCGGAGGAGGGGTTCTCCGTGAGATGGAAGCCGTTCATTGACTTCTTTAGGAGACAGTAGCCCGTCACTGGTTCGGGGGGGTGGGTGGAGACAAAGAGGTGTTTTATTGTGTTCTGTTTGGGGTTGGGAGCTGGGTGTAAAAGGAGGGGGTGGTACGGGAGAATAGGGACAATTGTTTTTTAAATTTGGAGTACCCAATTCTTTTTCTCCAATTAAGGGACAATTTAGCGTGGCCAATCCACCTAACCTGCAAATCTTTGGGGTTTGGGGGTGAGACCCATGCAGATACGGAGAATGTGCAAGCTCCACACACAGTGACTCGGGGCCGGGATCGAACCACGGCATCGAACCAGGGCAGGAACCAGGAACTCTGTGCCATAGGCATCTGGGCTAACCACTCTGCACCACCTTTACGCCCTGGGGGCCAATTGTAACGGTTAATTGCTGCTATTGTTTGCCTGTTTCTGTTCTGTATATATTTGAAAATACCTCCAATAAAATATTTTTCGAAAAGAGAATTTGTTCTCATCCATTTGTGGTTGGAACCAGCACTGGTTTTGCATGAATAT